>NC_051095.1:6983955-7305955 GCF_901709675.1 Syngnathus acus | reverse complement strand
CTTTTTGTCTTTGGCCCAAGTTTGATCTTGATTCTTCTCTTAAGGAACCCTCCAAAGTTTTAGGCCTTATTAAAAAACCTTGCTTCTTTTTTTTTTTCTACAGTGCGCCGACAATGCGGTCTTAACGATGGAGGCGACAAAAGCGGCGGGATTAAAAGCACCTAGCGCGGTGGGAAAAGTGAGTGAGCGAGCGAGCGCTAACTGGATGCTAATGCCTCCCCGTTCAATCATGGCAGCCGCTCACCTTCATGGAGAATATATAGCAGACGCTTGTCAGCAAGATTCCAGTGGAAGGTTTACGACTCATCGAGCCATGTTGGAATTTGTGTGAATTGGGAAAAAAGAAAAAAAGTCACTTATTGACACCGGGGAAGGTTTGTTTCCCCACACAGATCTGATTAAAGAGCATCATAATAATCTTATTTATCCTTGTAAGGAAACAAGCGTCATGTTAGCAATGAAAAAGGTGAAGACAAACATTTATTTTCAAAACTGATAATTGGGTGGAATTCAAAATCTTGTTGGGTGAATTAAATGTAAACAGCAGATTTTCTATGTCTATTCAGGCATGGCTTTTTGATACTTTTTTTGTAGGTTTGATCGTGATTGACCTGTCCACCAAATTTCCTGTTGCTGAATGAAATAAATTTAAAAACCAGAAAAATCAATTTGGGTGTAATTGAGTCAATCTAGTTTTACAACTTCAAATCAAAACGGCAGTTTTTTTTTAATTTATATACGTATATATAATGGTTTCTTTAGATCATTTTTGCGGGTATTTTCATGATAAACAGGCCTATCAAAATTGGGTAGCTGAATATTTGAATTTCTTTCAATGGCATAAATGACCTTAAAATGGTGGCTTCGGTTTGCTGTGTCTTTATGTTCTTCAGATTTATTTTTAGGAACCAATCATAGTAAACATCTTACCAAGTCTCATATTGTCTTTTAATTTTGAGGGACGAATTTGTGTACCTTGTAAGAAGGAGTTTGAAACATCTACATCAAACCAAAATGGTTGTATCCTTCCAGGGGCACTCTATAGCCTTTTTCTTTTAGGTTACGGGCTAATAACCCAAAGTAACATTACTGCATTGTCACTATAGTTGAAATGAACAAAACTAAGTAAAGTCACTGTCATATCCCACAGTCCCCGAACACGTCGTGGCCTGACCCTGCAGGAAGAAAGTTCTGGCTGTAAAAAGTGCGCGCAGGCCCTTATAAAGGCGCTGGTATGAATAATGCAAGGCGATGCTGAATTATTAATTCAGATTTTTGCACACAATCTGCGGCGGCCATTAGAGGGACGTGTGACGGATCTCGTTTAATTTAGGCGAATTAGATGGATGGGCCCACCTGCAGGAATTATTACACTCAGATTAGAGTGTGTTTCAAAGCATACTGGAGACCAGGAGTTTCCAAACTGGCAGTCAAACTAATACCCCTCAATGATATTACACTTCATAAAATCATAGTAATAGTAGTAGACGTCGTAACAATTTTATCAAGCTAAAGCGTCTCTTCACCCCCCCCCCCCCCCAAATAAATAAGTGTTTTAGTGACAATAAGCAAAATATGGCACAAAAGTGGTAAACTAACCTAAAGAGGCAAAATATTCTGTATGCGTAATACAATCTGACGAGTGGCTGTATAGAGTGTCATTTTCTATCCCTTTTCCGGGCAAATAGTATATCAGTCGGATGAAAATAGATCATGTTTTGAGGCAAATTTGATGTCAGAGAAAGGAAGTGTCAAAGTCAAAGTCAAAGTCTGCTTTATTGTCAATTTCTTCACATGCCAAGACACACAAAGAAATCGAAATAACGTTCCCACTATCCCACGGTGACAAGACCTAGTACACAATACACATACAAGTAAACAACACAAAAAAATAAAAACAAGAAGGCACATACAATGAATAAATAAGAGTGGTGAATAAATAATAAATAAACAAATAACACAATAAATAAGAGGAGCAAAATGGAGCAAGTGTGCATACAGCAGACAGTCAGAATATAGCGCAAAAGTACAGGATGCTACGCAGAAGGGGGGAGAGAGTTCAGGATCCTAACAGCCTGGAGAATGAAGCTGTTGGTGAGTCTGGTGGTGCGGGAGCGCAGGCTCCTGTACCTCTTCCCAGAGGGCAGAAGATCGAACAAAGAGTGAGCGGGGTGACTCACATCACTCACAATCGTGGTCGCCTTGCGGGTGAGATGGGAGGTGTAAATGTCCTTCAGGGAGGGGAGTGAAGCACCAATAATCTTACCAGCTGTGTTCACTATGCGCTGGAGGGCCTTCACGTTGTATTCAGAGCAGTGTAAGGGGCTAGATGAAGAATTAGGATTCCTTTTGCACACAATCACATCAGGCGACTATTGATAGGAGAGCTTGCACACAAATATATCTTTTCCTTCATAGGCTGTGATATGAATCACATTCAAATCATTTTATGGTGCCCCTTCAGTCACACAACTTTGAAAGCTTTCTTTATTAGTTCACCATAAGTTTTTGTTTTTTGGCTCAGCGCTCTAAAATTAACAAGAAAATAATATTTAAAAAAACGTAAACATTTGTGTGCAGGATTAGAACTTGGCTTATTGGTTGTCTTAATGCACATGGTATTCTATTAATATATTTACATTAATTAAAGTACTTAATTTACTCAATGGATATTGTTGGAACTTTTGAGAATTGCTATAAAAATGACAAAAATCTACTATGTGCAAAGAAAATATATATATAACCGGTTCACTTCATATGGAGCTTAAATTTAAAACAAAGGCGGAATTCAATCACTTTTACGCTAGATCAGTGACATTGTATAATGCTTAAAAAATATGTAGAAAACAATACAATACAAATAAAGATTTCTCACTTTGTAATTGAAATACATTTATAAGTAGCTCAATCTACGTCACTCTAGTAAAAACTCATTTTTACTCGATGTACATTAGTTTTATATTCATTTGAAAAATTTAATTTAGAAAAATTCACATTATATAAAAATGAATAAAAATCTAATAAAGAATGAAACATTTGGATACAAGAATTAATAAAAGATTATTTTTTGCCTCTAAATACTTATTTTAAAACAGACAGCTGTGAAGCTGAACGACTCTTCCAGATGATCTCCTCGTCATTTTACAGTAGCTCTGATCACGCAAGACGCCAAACAAATCAGTGAGGAGAAGGAGGAGCCTCCCTGGAGAGAAGCCTACAAAGCGTCAATTAACATGTCAACTCTTTTCCTCAAAACCCGCTGTGGAGGATGTGAGGATGAAGAAAAAAAACAAAACCCAGAAACATCTGCAATACGCTTAGAGGCTTGGCTTCTAAAGGGCGTCAGTCGTCACCAAAAGCGTTCAGGTAAATAATAGACACTGAAAACGGAATAAATTAATCCACTAAAAGCCGACTGGAGAGCTTCCACTCAATATTTGATGTTTTGAGGACAAATTTCACCTTGGATTCAATCTGCACTCACGGGACATTTTATTAGGTACAAGTCATGGGAACGTGGAAAATGATGCTAGTTACCAATACATGAGAGCCACTGAGTACATACATACATTTTGGAATACTTGTCATCGTTCTGAACAGCTAAAAGTGCCAGTGTGGTTTTCCTTGCCAATATGAGAGAGCCAAGTCATCAAAAGCATAAATAGTTGACTCCCGCCCACACTCCAACGCAAGCTAGTCCTAGCTTAGCATTGTTGCGTGAACATGTAGGCTGCTCAGATAAGAGGCGGAACGTCTTTTAAGACAACCAGACAATCCCAGTTTAGTTGCCATCGATTCAATGCCCCGCGAATAAAATGACCTGTATGAATGAGAATAATCACAAGCTTGAAAGTCAAGGTAGCGCTGCACTGCGATCCCCTGAGCCTAGAAAACGCTCCTCGAAAGCCCTGAACAAGGTTTCAGAGTCAACAAAAGCAGAGGGCTGCATTGTGCGTAAGCCGGCGGCGTTCCACTCTGAGCATGCAAGCGGGATGAAAGCATCGCTTCTAAAGGTTAAACAAATGCGCAGTGCCAATGTTCCTTTTGACAGGCGGCGCCGCCAATGTTTCGTCAGAAGATCAGTCGGAAACGCCGTGGCCGCCGCCCGTTTGGCTCTATCACAGGAAATCATCGGGCTTTAATAGTTTTTTAATGAGTTTGCAGAATGCACTCTGGCGACAGGCCGTGCACACCAGAGCCAGGCTGAATAATGTATAAGGGCAGAGGTAGCGCTAATGAAAAGATGATGAGAGGCATTCCTGAGAGACAGAATGAGCGGTCGGCAGGACGGCACGCGCTAAAAGTTAAAAGAAAGCGCCAATTAATCTTTGTGTGCTTACAGGAGAAATTAAACAAAAGGATAGGGAAAGAAAAAACACAGGGGCGGGGGCAGGTTGAAGGAAAGCGCGGGAAGCGAGCGCTCAGGTGAACAAAGAGATTTCGCAATGGTTTTTAATGATCACATTTTACTTTGAAAACTTTGCCAAAGAAAGCAAAGAAAATAAAAAGTCAACGCTAAACTTTGGCTAACAAAGAAACTTCAAATACTTGGGATGTTAAATTCTTTCAAAAGCAGGTTCACGCTTCCCAAAGATGTAAAGGAAGCACGTGAGAGTACAACCGTTAAGAAAATACACACTAATATAGAAAACCGTTAAATATTAGCGGAGGTTGACAATCCAGATCTAGAGTGGAACAGTCGCGACCATCCTTCACCGGAAACCTTTCTGATGAGGAATTGTTGAGGCAGCAGGAATTCGCCACAAACTCTGGCAGCAAGTCAAGAGAAAAGACGCTTTGAAAGTTACAATTTTGTGACATCGATTTTATCCTTCCAAAGGAACCACGTGAAAGTGGCCACAGTTGGAAAAACACATACATGTCAAGCAAGCAGAACCAGTAGCCCCTAGAAACCATTAGTTGCAGTTTGGCACTTCAGATTGTGCAGTATGAGGGGCAATCGAAGCAGTTCCTGAGGAATCATCTGGAATAGTGAACCTCTACGATACAAGAAAACACGATGAAAGCAATTGGGAGCCATAATGAAACTTGAACCGTTGGCGAGAAAGAAAGGCCAATAACAGATATTCCAGAGGCAAAAAATGAAGCTCTTCAAAACTTCTCGAGGACCACTATCCTGCTTGTTTCAGATGTCTCCTTCCTCTGATACACCTGTCATCTAGCTTGCTGACAAGCCGATGGTTTGAATCGGGTGTGTTGGAGGAGGGCGACCTTGAGTCGCGACCGGAGTATGCCTGAGCTTCCTTACGCTTATGTCAGTGGGTTCTGTTGATCTAGTGAGTCAAGGAGTGTAGTTGTAGACTTGTTCTGCTCGGAGCTAACTTTTGTTGTGTTTATAAAAAAAACTTGGATTGTACTCAACACAGGAGCAGAGCAAGCAAACAATCAACCAAGCAATCAGGCGAGGCACTTGCTACCATGGAGCCTTGGAAACCTTCTGACACTAGGAAGCATCTGGAAACAAGGAAGTCAAAGTAAACTTTATTGTCAATCAGACTATGCAACAGTGTACTACAATGAGGACTGCAACTGCGTTTCTCCAAATTCCAATGCGCAGTAAGAGGCTGAGATAAGACACAGGTAAATAGGAAATAAAACATAAAGTGCATTTACCATATCAGAAAATCAATAAAAGCACAAGAATCCACCATAAAGATATTGGAGAGCAGATGGTACAGCAACACAGAGTAGCAGCATAGAATAAAAATTGTAAGGTGCACGGAGTAGTTGGGTCTGTGTGTATACAGCAGAGGGAATGAAGGACCTGCGGAACCGTTCTTTCCTACACCGAGGGTGCAAAAGTCTGCCGCTAAAGGAACTGGTCAGGGACCGCACAATCTCATGGAGGGGGTGAGAGGTGTTGTCCATGATGGACTTAAACTTAATCAACGTCCTCCTCTCACCCACAACCTCAAATGGAGTCCAGAGGACAGCCCAGGACAGAGCTCGCTCTTCTGACCATCTTATTCAGTCTCCCCCGGTCAGTACTGCCCCCACCCCAGAAAACCACAGCGTAGAGGATGGCTGAGGCCACCACAGAGTCATAGAAGGTCACCTCGCTCTGCACCCCATTCTGCCACCTTCGACACTTTTTTTTATTTTTTTTACATTTTTATATTTTGGCAAGCAACTTTGCAATGGAAACGTCTGGAATCACAATCATAATGAATGACCTTTTGTCTCCGGGTTGAGCAGCGACATCGTCAGAATTCAAAGCCTTCAAACATCACTTTGTGATCTGACCCGCGGTCCGCACCTTTGACAGCCCTGCTCCTTTGCATCAGAGGACAAAGGCAAAGCTGAAGCCCTCGACCTCCCTCCACCCCCCTCCAACCACCTGCAAGCGTTTTTTGTATTTTTCTTATGCCAATGTTGCGTCATATTCACGACTGCTGTTGGCAAAGTGATAGATTGCAAATATCCACTCTCACGGTTGCCGCAGGAGTCACTGAGGAATGCGTCCGAGATAATGACACGCACACAATTGGTTCGCTTCATGTCTTCATGTAAATATCACAGTACAAAGACGTTTGGAGCCCGCCACCGTTTTGCAATTGCACTTGAGTGACAGCTGCCTCTCGGCTGCCCAGAGATGCAAAGGGTGACCGGTTTGATGCGCGCTTGGCAAATGAGTGTGTATTTGTGCTTCACAACATTTTTGGATGTGAACAGACTGGTCGAGTGCAAGGTTCCTCACAACCGACATGAGCACACTCAGATCCAGAGCAACCTGGCGAAATCACCAGGCGAGCTAGCAATCGATTGAGCCATAGCTTCATTTTCACTTATAATAATATAATAATAATTCATTAAATTTGTATAGCGCTTTTCAAACACCCAAAGACGCTTACAGGTAACAAGGCAAAGACATACATGAGGGGAGGGGGACGGGGAGGAAACAATCGGGTAAACTTAAGAAGAGGAAACCAGTTATGGGTAGGGGAGGTCATGCGCTTGGGAGAAGAGGTAAGTTTTTAGACGGGACTTAAATATGGGGAGTGTGGGTGAGTCACAGACAGACTGGGGGAGAGAGTTCCAGAGTCGGGGTGATGTGCAGGAAAAGGCTCTGTCACTTGAGTTTCATGTCTATTTGTTTTAGGATCAATCCGTTGTTTCTTCGCGTGCCCTTTCTTTGACCGCCACGTCAGCTTTTCTGTCCATTTTCCATATAGTATCTGCCGCCGCTAAATGTCTTCTTGGGTTACCAAAGCTCTGCAAACAAATCATTTCATCGCTTTACACGATCAAAGCTATCAAAGCAAACTTCTACGCCTCATTTAAAATACAATTGCTAGTTTTCATTGAAATGAGGCTGGCTGGCTGGCTGGCTGGCTGGACAGTTGGAGAAAAATAATTTGCCAAAATGGCTTGGCACTTTGCCAACACAGTATGGCCATGTAGTGCGATTAAATGTTGAATCTAACATCATTTGCGCATTTCAGGATCTACGACGAGACTCAAAACCGTAAGGCAGAACTGGAGTTCCTCAAAAATTGATCTCATTCAACGGCCCACTCGACAAGTTTCAGTTCGTCTTGATTATGGCGACACCATATGGACACAGGCGGTAGTGTTTCGCCTGAAGTCAACCACATTTCTCAGGAGTTTCTGTTGCCACGAGTGGTGGCTGTGGGATGGATGAAGAGCACTGAGGGGATGAATATAATTGTGTCCAAACCGTATCTAATGTTGAAAATAAACAACATGTCTTTGTAGCCTATTCTATTGTAGTTATGTGTGCTGCAGGATGTTTTTGTACTGGTAAAAGCAATACCGGGTGATATTGGTGAGCACGTCCGCCTCACTGTGCAGAGGTGGTAGGTTTGATTCTGGCTCCGGCCTTCCTGTGTGGAGTGTGTACCGTTAACCACTTTTAAGTCAACGTTTCATCAGAGGAGTTTTGAAAACATTTTATGATGGCCAAAAAGTTGTGTGGTGCTCCTTTAAGTTGAGCTCAACGAGTCTGATTGTTTTGCCCTTTTACTTTTGACCCATGTTAATAAATGCTAATCCTGTAGCGCTAACCTCTTGCTATGTAAATGTATGGGGGCTTTATGGTAATTATTCAAATCAATCTCTGAATAACCTTTGAAGCAGAGCAGACTGAACCTTATCCTTTGTACGCTGGTTAAACATTTGAAAGCACGCTATGTGTTTGGGGCCCACATGTCGGCGGCGAGGCCAAGCCCTCTGACCGCGTGAAAGAGCGGCGCCTGTTGTGATAAGAGTGGCGGCGTTTTTGGCGACGGTGGCGAGCCATGCAAATGAGCGCTACTTTTTTGCACCTGCCGTCTGATAAGCGTGACGCTAATCCCTCACCTCCGCTCCGCCACTTCCCTTTTTTCTAATATCGCTCAACCTTTCTCACCGTCGCTTCATTTGCTTTCCACCTCGTTGTCAGAGGTAACACCCGCCCTTCTTTGAGTCTCATTTTTGATTTTTGCCTCTTATTTGTCACAATGCTTTATTGTCTTCGCGACTCTCTGGCGCCTCGTTTGACACTTTAGAGTGCTTTGCTCTACTCTACAGTCCTGCCTGCATCTTTTCCCGCCTGCTGATTTACAGCTGCTTGCCAGTGATGCTGATGAATGTTTTCGTTTCCATGCTCCCGCTGATGAGAGTCGCGCGGCGACTGTCACCATGTATCACGACTGAGTGAATTTTAGGAACACAATTGTCAGGGTTTTCCAGATTATCTTGATCGTATGATTATGTTGGAATGTAACCTGTAATAAATAACCTAGCTAGATTAGTTTTATGCTTATGTTGGAATGTAACCTGTAATAAATAACCTAGCTTGTCCCATCCTACACAACGTCGTAAAACACCCCCTGCTATGCTTTGACTAGAGGTCAAGGGCTTTCTCTCCATCCAGTCCACTCTCACCCCCACCCTGTTTCTCTTGATAAAAATGCTCTTGCAAGAGGCCAGAGTCAGACCTCATTCGATCATCGCTGTATGCACAGCGACGAATGACACTCCACTTGCAGGTGTTCAAAAGGTAACATCCTAGGTGAAGCAGCATGTGGCTCATCACTCAAGATTATTGTGCTGTTGCTGTTAAAGTGTGAAAAATTATAATGTGCTCCCTACTTGACATGGTTATGTTAAAAACAAACCCTTGAAATCTTGATACTGGTTTGGAACACCCATTTAAAATTTTAACCCTTTAAAAGTGATGGCATGTTTTGAAACTCTCTTTTCGACCCCTATCCCTTATTCGCTTCAAAACTTAATTTTGAACCGTAAGAGTAAAATCCATCAGTATTGCTCTAAATCTTGTTTGACACTATAACAAAGCTTCAAAAGCCCAAATTCAAACCCTTCAATTAAATCCCTAACCCTTTCTTTAAAGCCCCTTTTCAACATTTCAATCCTTTTTTTAAACCCAACCTTTGACTTGAAACCCTACTTCGGTTATCCAGTACAACCCAAAAAAAAATGTGATGACAAAAAGTCTTAAAATCATGCGCTAATATATTGAGCTGGTCACATTTAGTCAAGGCGAGGTGTTAAATCTCGCTTCCTGCAGATAAGGGCGTAGCTGCGCATACACTCAACGGTCTATGAGGCAGGAAATTAAAGCCAGCAATTTTCACCAGTCCTCCTCCTCCTCTTTTTTCTTTCTTCCTGCTGCCGCATGCGAATCGCACTCATGAATCTCAAACAGCACGTTTGCGTGGCACCTCCTGCGTCTGAATCACTTTGGACAATTTGCCTTTGATGGCGCTAATATTGGCTTTGACCCGAATCCTGTTTGGACCCTGGGCAGGTAGATGACACGCTTTCACTTCTTCCTGCCGTCAATTAACTGTTGCTGCTACAAAAATGAGAAACAACGTGACGGCCCACGATTGGCCCCATAACACTGTTTCAAAACAAAATGGCTGACTTCCTGTTCAATTTAAAGCATGGGTTGTTGAGAATTTTGTGTCCGTTCTATTTAGAAAAATATGTCTTCTGAGATTTTTTAATGACTGGTGAAAATGCGGTTTGGTGGTAATTTCTCAAAGTCTCAGGACTAGTTAATTTGACTCAAAGTGGCTTTTTCAAACCAAAATGGCTGACTTCCTGTTGAATTCATGAGCGCTTGAAACTCTTGATGGTCATGTCCAACCAATTTTAGACTGATCAGTGAAACTGGTAATGGGGGCTACTTTCGTTAATTACCAAGTTAACCTTGGCAGACTTTCTGTTTAATTTTAAACCTTTTGTGTGCAGATTGTTATATCAGACATGTCATTTATCACTGATCATTTGATCACTAAAACAGGTCTTGCTGTTTTTCTTTTTTTTTTCAAATTAATGGGATGCGCCAAATTGAAAAGTCTCTTTCAAAAATAAATGGCTGACTTGTTCAACTCCAAGTTTTGGCCCCTTGTGACTTTTTCATGCATTGAATGATGGTAGAAAATTTTACAAAGAACTTCACAGTGATTCGTAAGCATAGAATCTGAGGCCAATTTTCTTTTTCTTCATTTTTCTTTTTTTGTGTTGTGGACCCTTACAATCCTTAAATGTTCCAATAATAATAATAATAATAATGATAATAATAATAATAGGCTTCTGCGTATCCACATGATGGGATTAACAGCAAATAAAGAAGCCATTTGAATTTGTGAGGCAGCAGCAGTGATAAACTCCAGGAGAGCGGCTGACCTCCGCTGATGCATCGCATGACAAAGCAGCTGCTTAATCACAAATCTGTGAGCATTTTACAGCACCGGCGAAGGCGACATGGGCGGACCACGAGAAGAAGGCAGTGGCGCCGTGTTATGAAGACCGCACAAATCAAGCGTGTAGCGCATAAATCATACGCCTGTGTCAGCGCATTACTCAAAGAAATGGCCAGCGATTTTCTTTTTTTTTTTAACAAGATCCCATCCCTTTATTGAAGGGTTACATAGAAAGTCATCTTCAAGTAGTCATAGCAATCACATTTACTAGCATGAGCACCATATTGTGTAGATAAAGCGCAGTCCGTTAAAGATTACACTATTGTACTTAAAAACCCTAAATCATGTTAAAAATTCTTTCCCTATCTTGAAATCCTATTTCTTAAGACCTGAAACCCAGATTGTTGACTATATTGAAATCTTGGGTTTGCCTTCAAACCCTAAACCAGAATTAAATCACTAATTTGAATCCGAACCCCATGTTCAACACCCCAACCCTGTTTTAAAATCCTATTTTTAATCTCTAACCGAGATTTGAAACCTTTGTCTGGCACCCTAATCCATTTTTGACCCTTTAATTTGAAACCCTAATCCTGCCTTGAAACCATCATTTCAATCCCCAATTCTTTCCTGCAGTTCCAATTTAAGTTCTTAACATTGTCTTGAATCCAAACCCAGGTTTGAGAACTTTCTTTGAAACCCCAATTCAGAGTTGAACCTTCAATTCTGGGGCGTCAAAATCTGGCTTGCGGGCGAAATTTGGCCTGCAGTGTAATTATATTTGGCCCACCCACCAGGACAAATTCTGCATCAACTTTATGTTTCAATACTAAGATTACAAATTGACTTCACTAATAGTGATATTGCTTGCAAGTTTATTACATTCATAATGGCTCTCCGAAGGAAACGATGATCTGGCCCACAACTAAAATTAGTTTGACATCGTCGCTTTAATCTAAAACCCTGTCTTTAAATCTCAATTTCAAACATTAACCCTAATACAGATATAAAACCCTTGTCCAAATCTGAGGCATTCATTCAAAACCTCAGTGCTGGCTGGCCATTGGGCGATGATCAAGTGGCTGTAGAATCCCAAACCTGTCGGCATCATTTTCCAAAAAGTGGCGTCCGTTTCTTGGGATCCTCACAAAGTGCTGTTACCCACTCAGCTCAAGTCAATATACCAGCAAATGAACTGCGCTCATAAAAGCCACCATGTCAAATTAGATTAAACATGCGAGACATTAGTGGGCCTACCTGCAGAGGCATTTCATTTTCACGCCATTACGTGGCAATTATGAGTTGTTATTTGTTAGTTTTCCCGCCATGGATGAACCAACAAAGCCAGCAGGACTGACAAGCAAGCAAACAAACGCGCTGAAACGCACACAAATGAGGCACAGGTGGGGAGGCGGGAGGCTAATTGGACACTAGGAAAAAGGGCAAAAAAGATGAGAGGACGCATCTGGCTAGCAAGGAGATGATTGGCTGCAAAAGAATGTACTGTACACCCAAGGCATGTTCATCCTCTCGAAAATATTGTTTGGATGAAGTAGTGGGCGTGAACAAAATTGGCACCATGGAGGCACCATGGACTCCAGCCTACCTGGCTTGAGCCTGTTAGATGAAGAAACATGAAATTTGGTAGATTGGCCTATAATGACTTGAATCACAATCACTTGTCCAAGAGACTCTGTCTGATTACCGTATTTTCCGGAATATAAATCGCAGATTTTTTCATAGTTTGGCCGGGGATGCGACTTATACTCAGGAGCGACTTATGTGTGAAATTGTTAAGACATTCTATACATTTCACATATTCCCACACAAAACCGCAAGAGGGCGCTCTAGGCTTGTGGAATAATTGGAACTAAAACTGACGATGAGTCGGATATAAGCGACGTAGAAGAGGAAGCACTGTATCTTCTACTTACGGGGTTAGCGGAGTTGTTTATAAGTGACAGAGAGGAGATATTGTTGGATTTAATAAGACATGGTTTGATGAAGTTGTTAGCACGTTATTTATGCTCTTGGTATTTGAATAACTCTTGATATGTTATGTTAGGCACGTTCTTGGTGCCTTGTTTATATGTTTATGTAACGTTAGCATACCATACCGTTCAGCCTGTTGTTGCCTATTCTATTTTTAATTTAAATTGCCTTTCAAGATTACATGTCTGTTCTTGGTATTGGATTTGATCAAATTAATTTCCCCCCAGAATGCGATTTATACTCCGGTGGGATTTATATACGTATTTTTCTTCTTTATTGTGCATTTTATGCCTGGTGCAATTTATACTCTAGTGCGATTTATAGTCCGGAAAATACGGTACTACTAAATCCAAACCTCAAAAACTTCAACCTTTAAGTTTTTTGTCAATGCATATGAGCGGCACAGTTTGAAGACTCGCAATGAAACTCGAAACTCTAAGAAGTCGACTTCATAAGGTCTGAGCTTGGGCAAACGTCGAGACAGTCTGAAATGTGACTTAAATGACATATAATACAGCTCCTGATAATTCCATTTTTTTTCAAACAGCTCACATTTGATGATGCAGTGGGCTAGATCTGGCCCATCGGCCTCCAGTTTGAAACCAGTGCTTTAGGCTCATTGTAAAAACAAACACAAGAGTAGCGCTCTAATTGGCAGCCTTTAATTAGCCAGCTGGGTTTCCCGTCCCTGTGGTCTGAGCGTATTTGAAGACGTGTCGGAACAAGGCCTTTTCCGCGGCTCAGCGGTGGGACCTCCTGATTGGGCCCTCAGCTTTTTTCGTTGACGTTGCAGAGAATTGTTTTCTTGTACCTGAAAAGGCAAGCAAGGTTTTGTTGTGTCTGTGTGTTTGGTTTCCAAGTAACAGAGCACCTCTCAGCCATTTCGACAGCTTGTTGTTTGTTTTCTTTTGACGCCGCCTCTCGCCCTCCGAGGGCCGTTAAAATGAGCACTCTCTAATTTAACTTATTTGATTTAGCGGGCAAATTAAATGCGCTCGTCACGTAGCGCTTCTCAGCATGGCGGAAGCATTAGCGCCCCGCGTTTGCTTTGATTCTTTTCTGAAAAGCAATCATTTCTCCCAAAGTGCATCTCTGTAACCGCATTTGCTCTGATTAGTGTCGTAAAAAGACGACTCGTCGATTGGCCTTTCGGAGAAATAGCCGAGTGAGGCGCGAGCGCGCTCGGGTCAATCGTGGTGGGTGTTTTTTTTTTCGTCCTTGCTGCCGTGATGAGAAACAGCTTCTCATTTTGCAGAGGCGGGAATGAACACTCAGCCTCCAGCGTGATTATTTTTGTTTTCATGTGAGGATCTACAATGCTACTCACGTTTATGGCCTGCATCTTTAGACTTCAATACAGCATTATTGCATCTATATATTTCTGCCTGG
Organism: Syngnathus acus; assembly: GCF_901709675.1. NCBI lineage: Eukaryota > Metazoa > Chordata > Actinopteri > Syngnathiformes > Syngnathidae > Syngnathus > Syngnathus acus. The sequence continues at coordinate 7,291,877 of NC_051095.1, read as the reverse complement.
AGAAAGGACGTGACCTTCATCCCACATACAATTTTTGATCATGTTTAAGTGTCGTCTATCTGTCCAGTATTCAAGGTTTAATTTTGTAGCGATTGGACAAAGTTATTGATTGGAGTTTGTTTTTGAAGGAAAAAAAATGTTACCTGAAAGCATAATCTGAAACCATTTTTGTGCCTTTTCAGGCTTGGCTTCTTCAGGCTTGACAATATGTTGCTGAGTCAAACTGGCTTTCTAAGGAGCAAGGTTACGTTGAAATTTCATGATCCTGACTGGCTTTGAGCGCTGAACTCAATTTATCAGTTTCGTCTTTTATGGCAGGTCATCCAAATTTACCACCATGCTCTATCTAAACACAATGGCGTGAACTCACACGCTTCATAGTTTAGTATTGGCAATCAATTCAGTGTTCTGGGTTCAAATTTGGTAGCAATTGGACAAAAGCTTTGGGACCAGATTGTCTTTGAAGCATCCCTGGAAATGGATCAAATATGCCTACAATTATCATTTCAGATCAAAATGCAGACTTACTGTGTAGTTTCTATTTGTTTTTTTGAGTGTTTTTGTGGGTCTCTTCATAATAGCCTTGCTTACCAAATTTCTTGTTGCCAAATCAGACAAGGAGCCAGGATCCTTGGAAAATGGCCGCTTCAACGAAAAATGTTAGACTTACTGTGTCTTCTGGGGTTTGGTTTCCTGAAACCTTTTTGTAATGCAGCTTTACTCATGATACTCACGATTTACTCATGTCTACCAAATTTTGCCATGGTAAGTGAAACTAAGTTCCGGACTGAGTTTACAAATTCACAGTTTTATGAATGATGGCAGAGTTTGAAAAAATTCTTGATCAAAATATGGCTAACATCCCTACCAAATTTCCTGTTGCTACACGGAACGAGCTTCCGAGGGTGAATTTCAAACTTCCTGTTTTCTCAGTCAGATTTTTGCGGCTCTACCTATGATTGAGAGGACTACTAAATTTCAATGTTGTTCAGCGTAACTGGCTTCGGGGCTGTGAAATTTAATGTTTCTCCATCAAACTACTAAAAAAATTTTTCCACAAAGAAAAACCCTGTTCAAGTTTGACCATGTAGAGAGATCCCATAATGCATGCATACAAACCACCAAAATTGAAATGTCAAGGATGAGACTACTATTCACAAAATGTGTTTGTAAATGAAGCCCCTTCCATCTTCCCTGGCAGCCCTGATGCTCGCTGGGAGAAGCGAACGGTCGTGACAGCAGGCCTGGCAGGCAGGGAGGCCGACGACGAGATTAAATGAGGTTTCAATGAGGAGAACCATCAGCGTGGCAACATCAGCCGTGAATCACTCAGGGTGAATGTTGGTGTCGGGTTGGGCAAGCCACGCCCTCAAAGTCATCTGCAGCGAAGCAACTTCCTTTCGCGTAAGAGCATGTGATCAAATTTGGGGATTTTTCCAACAACGGCTTTGGTAGGATAAGTCGAGTAGACCAATAAGAAGGTCTTCCTCAAAAAAGACAGAGGATCTACCATTTTGATTTGAAGTGACATTTTTAGGCTCACCCTTACCCACCCTGCACAACAGTGCTAGAAATTTGAACTGTATATACAACAGCATATACACATGTATGTTTGATTTGCCCCAAAAGACACAATACTAGTTTCAGGAACTTAAATCCAGTCCATATTTAAAAATATTGACAATCAAAAGAGGCGGAAAGTGGCTGTAAACTACAAAAAAGTCATTCCAGATCATTTCTTTCTATGAAAAGTTGCTGTTTTTTCGCCCTATCTTGCTCACACGTGTCTTCTTCCCTTGCGTCTGATTTTCTTTCTTCTTTTTGTGGCCAGGAAATAAATTTAGAACGCTACAGTCGGGATTGGATTCCTGGAGAGAAAAAAGGCAACGTTGCTTTTATAGGACATGCGCTCCATGACGTTCCCACAGGCAAAGAAGCCAGCCTGCAGGCTTTGACTTATGAGGCGGCTGCGTCGGCCTCTTCCCATGATGCTTTGGTGCTCGGCGGAAGGGAGGGGGGTGTACAGGAGGGTCCGGGGAGACCAGTTAGGGCAGCCAAGCGACCCGTACCTCGGCCCATTAAAAGTTTGCTTCGCAGCTTGTGGCTCGACAACAACAACAACAACAACAAGCGTTGTGGACGAGGAGGGCTGCTGGCCGGCTGCCCGAACGCCGTCCTGAGAGGCCACATTGGGGAAAACAAAGCGGGGCCACTGGAGTCCCTCAGGAGTCCATCTGCAGTCCCTTCGACAGCCATGAAGAAGAAACCATAAAAACCAAAGGCAACTACACAAAAATGACATCACAAGTACAAACATCTGATTTCTATTTTGATTAAGATATTCCGATCCGGTCTTCGTAACTTTTCTAGCTAATTGGTCACCCACAGTATCTGCCCAGTGTGAATGCTATTGCTTTGCGCTTTATTTATTACTCATGTGCAATGTTCTCTTTTGTACTGCTTCTGTGTGAGCTACTTCGACTGGAATTTTATGAGGGAGCAATCCCATGAGGTGACTAAAGTTGAGTCTAATTCTGAGTCTAAGTCTGATAACTAAAACATTCAAAAATGAGTGTGATTCTTTTCAAATAAAATGGAAACTGCTGAAAAAACAATATTGTCATAGTTATAATAAAATTCGCAATATTCGAAAATGCCTCGCCTTATGAGGGTTTCCCCAAAATGCTTTGGATTTGACTGCGCACGCTTGTCAGAGTCTATTTTGACGCTGGAGATGTGCTAGTGTAAATCCGCCTAGCGCTCCGCCCGCCATCCCCGCCGCGCCGTTTCAGAGATGGACTTAATTAAGGCCAAAGTCGTGCGACAGAGGCGGTAAAGCTGCGGCTCTGCGCCGCTGATCCGTAAGGTGCAATGCAGGTATTTTCTCCAGCTGGGTGGCAAAGCGCTAACTTGCTAACGCCGGATTACCTACGAGGCCCTGTCAGCTCACTTTCTCGCTGGAGAGGGGGTCGCATCAGATGCTAGCACGTCAGGAGCTAGAGCATCATTGGTGCTTTTAGGGAATTTTTTTTAAACTTCCCAGGAGGTCTAGAGAAGCATTTACAGGAGAATGATCATTTCTTCCTCTGAAGTTTTTTTTTTTTTTTTTGGACAGTTATGACTTTTCTAGGGCATAGTTTTACGTCAGTGATAATAGCCAGTTGAGGCATTTGGGTTTTTTTTTCTTGGGAGATGTTGGACAATCACAACGGGTTTGAAAAGTGCTCATTTCTGTTCTGATGGGAAGTTACTGCATTTTATCTCAGTGGTGATGGGAAGTTATAATGTTTTTTTTTAATTTTATTTCAGTAATAATGGACAGTCATGGTGCTTTCTCGTTTTTACTTCTTGGATGATGGGATTTGTGCCAATTACAAAACTTGGAAATGTTCTCCTTTTACTATCGTGCATCATTCTGGCATTTTCTTGTTTGACTTGTTGATGGCATTGACTGGTTTGTACTCATTGGGTATTTTGATATTTACAAGATTTGTAAGTAGTGAACATAAACAATATTTTCTCATTTTACTGTTTTTAAACCAGTCAGATTTTTTTGTTTGACTTTCGACAGCTTTGACATTGATTTTGTCTTTATAATTAGACAAAGATTAGTTACATATTCTATGCGCAAAAATAATATTCTATGCGCATTGAGCTATCATAGCAGAGCTATTTTTATTGACGTAAAATAAAATATATTTCTCACGTGATAGTTAACCCGCTCCCATCCTCTAAGAGGTAGAATGATAAAATGAGTGCAATCAGCTCTCAAAGCTTTGTATTTTGTCAGTGAGAACAGCCGACAGACACAAGATTTCCCAACGAATCTGCTGGTCACAATCCTCTCTTGCAATTTGAACCAAGAAGAGGACGAAGAAGTATTAGTTGGAATTCCAATAAAGCGCTGGCATCGCTTTGGTTAGGCGTGTTTGTGCGTCTCAAAGAGTTCGTTCGAAGGCTTTTCGACGAGGATTTGCTTAAGTCGTACGGACGCTGATGAGGCTAAACGGAATCTCGAGCTTCAACGCAGATGCGTCGAGAAAGACGAAGAGCAAGACGAGGATGAAGAGCGGCCTGAAGATTGTCTTAATCCAGACGGAAGATTTGCTCCAACAAAGAGACGAAGACGACTTTAGCTGAGATCTTTGCAAAGGCTTCTAAAGTGATCAAATCATCATGTCCTTGTCTTGAGACATGATGAAGTGGCATATAGTTGCTCCATCAAGGTTATTTGAAGCTAATGTTAGCAATGCTGATATTGTAAATACAAGGTGGCTCCATGGTGAATGTAAATTTGACTGTGTACCAAACTCAACATGGCTCATTTTCAGCAGTTTTTATTTATACCTCACATGCTTTATCAAATATCTACTTTTTGCCCATTTCCTCTTCTTTCATTGAAAAATCATTTTTTAGTGGCTCCACAAATATAATATAAGCAGAAGTTTTATTCTTTTTATTTTATTTTATTCATTTTCATTTGTGATGAATGACACCCATTTAAATAAATGAATAAATAAATGAATAAATAAATAAATAAATAAATAAATAAATAAATAAATAAATAAATAAATAAATAGTTATTTAAATCTCCAATTATTCAACTGGATGTTTTTGAAAAATGCTGATTCACTTTGCTTTTAAAAAATCAAAAAACAATACAATTAAAAAACATTCATGTTAAGAGGCACATGTTATTTAGCTCATCTTAAGTTTGTTACTGCAGTCAAATTCAAATTTGAGCCAGCTGTAAAATTTGAATATAGAATAGGAATAAAAGTGAAAATATCCTGATATCAGACTGCAGTTTGTTATCCATATCAGTGTGATCATAATATTAATACCCCTTCTAAAGATTACATATAATAAATCTGAAAATAAAGCATTTTGGGGAATCTGAACGGAATGTGTTCAGCTTGAATATAGAAATAAAATGTTCACCACTCTAGACTTTACATAGTTTCTTCAGTATGTTAAAAATCTCAAGATGTAATACACTCGGACAAAGTCGATACAAAGTGAGCGTGATGTTTGTATTATCATTTAACCTGTGCATTTAACCATGTCATAAAATAGAATAAAGTTCTCTCTCTACAAGCGACTACATTCTGCCCACATTTTATTTATGAATCTATTCCTCCATATTTAAAAAAAAGAGGAGCCCTTCTGATGATTTGGCCCGGATATAAATTACATCCATTGAATTATAAAAATATTCATGTTTCTTGGCCGACAGTCGTCCGCCTTTTTCACAATTAATGCGACGACTTGGAAATAGTAACCACAGTCTGACTTTCTTCCTTTTTTAATTTTTTTTCCCTCCTATATCTCCGCCAGTCCACGTCCGATGTCAAAGACTCCATTTTGGGTTGGTGGTGAAATACGAGGGTGCTAATCACCGTGAGCGACGAGCCGGGCCATAGAGTTCACACCGTCTTAATTAGTTTGCGGCATACGTGTAATTATTCGTGCATTTTTAAATTCACTTAAGGCAGCACTCGCTAGCTGCTGGCTGGCTTCATTTGAGAGGATCTGGTTCAAGGATGTCCCGCAGTTACAAATCAATCCCGCATTAGCCCCTCAAAGCTCCACGTAATTACACTGTTGTCTTACCCCCCCCTACCTCACCATGGAGAAATGAACCGACGGCGACCAGCTGCTGAGATACGCCTGAAAATATTCAGGCTTTGCAAAACTGTCTTTTTCTAGCAAAAACTGGCAATTAGACGATCTAGCCCTCATTATATTATTTGATTTTATTATTTGATTCACTTCATTCAAATACATTGTAAAAAGTGAATACAAGAATACAAAAAAATCGGAAACAACACAATTACAAATAATTTCATCAATCTCTTCCAGCCTTCCCCATATAAGTACCAAAAAATGTAGTGTTATTTAATGAGGAAAATAAAACCTCACAAATAGAAACACACACATAATGGAACAATAATCAAACAATTTGGGACACTGCATCAGTTAAATGACGCTGCTTATGGTATGCCTACCTTGACCACTTGGAGGCAGTATAATACAGATGGATATGGAGTGGAATTCATGATAATAACGTCTGAGCTCATCAGTACAGCACTAATAAATAATTCTATGCAGAGGATAAAGAAAATATGAGGAGGCATAATCTTATCGGCTCATCGGTCCATTGCTCATGGATTTAAAGCACGGCAGCATAGATGCTAATTTCCACTAGCACAAAAATCGTGGTGTCAGTGTTATTCGCTTTGTTTTATACCTCTAAGTTTTAGTCAACATCAACTGTGAGTGGCCATAAAGAATTGTGACATGACCAAATGAAACATCAACTTAAACTTGTAACGCAACCTCTAACACCAAGCCAAACCGAAATTCAAATCCAAATTCCCAACTCAGCCCCAAATCCGTTCCTATAGTAACAATTTCGGCTGTATGTTCACAACTTGTGTTCTTTAGAACTCAAGTAAAAAAAAAAAAAAAAAACTTTTTGCAGCATCATGTTTCCCAGCTGCTCTGAACATGGTTTCTGATGAAAATTTGGTTGCTAGAATAAGAAATAAGCAGCACCCACTTTCGTCAATCTCAGGGAGCTGCTATTTTGTACTGTCTCTAACCCTCTGCTCCCACGTGATACTCACAATAGATTGTTACGTCAGTTTTAGTCGACAGCAGGGGGCGGTGCTGCATAAATGTTGGGCCTCCCTGGATGGTTGAAAACAGGTGGATTCATCGACTTTCTTATTCCACCAACACAGAATAATTAGAATAGCACGTGTAGTCGTGTGGGAGCAAAGACCATTTTTGACTCGACTTCCATTTTAAGCGCGACATCCAACTGCGATCAACTTTATCAAGCACATTTTTTGTTGGCATTTATTCCAGTGAGAGACGCAACAGAACAAATTTAAATATCTAGACAACATGCCGTCGAAAAAGAAAAAATAATTTTAAGTTTGTTCATGGTAGCTAATTGATGCTTTGATGGACCTTCATAGTCAAGCATCACTTTTCAAACTCAGCGAGCGAGCCTGCGTCGGCTCAGTTCCAAGGTCTCGTCTATAAAAACAGCAAAACGTTCGCCGCCTTTTGTCTCGTCAAATGTCGCTAACGAGGCTGCCATTCATTCGCTGCTGAAAAAAACAAACAAGCGGCACAAAGCACTGCGAGGCGGCGAGGGCGACACATTCAAAGGCAGCCTTCGCGTCTTTCTGAGGTCGCTCGTCAGAAGGTCTTACAAATGCAGCCAATCACATTGAAAATATTACGATTAGTTGGATCTTATTTTATATTTTTAATTACTGCCAAACCAGAAGAAGAAGTTTTGATTAATTTATCGGAACTTAATAGCGACATACAAGGATGTTGAGGAAGTAGCTAAGTACGTTACTATGTACTAGCTTGGAGAAAAATTTGAAAGTAGATACCAACCGCCTTCAAATTGTCTTTGGAGTCCAGTAATTAAGACAAAGTTGACTTAGAATTGGACCTCATATTATATATGCATAAAAAAAAGAAAATAAAACCTCTTTGAAGCAGCCTTTAAAATCAAACAGCATTTGAGGTCATCTGCCTTCAAATCTGCTTCCCCAATCCAGCAATTCAGCCATTGACCTAAAACTGGACTATATTATATTTTATTTGAAGGGGCCGTTGAATCAAGACAGTATTTCGAGGTCATTTGTCCTCACATTTGTATATCCAATAATCCTCAAAGACAGTAGTAAAGTTCCTTCTATTAAAAATGTGAAAAGAAGGCTATATTTGAAGTTAACTTTGTATTGCAATGGACTCATTTGATAGAATATTTTAACATCCTTTTTGTATTCTCTAATGAAAACTGTGTAAGAAATCCACATTTGAAAAATCGTTTGGACTTTTAGAGTTTATGATGTCACCGGCCTTCAACTTGCCCTCTTATGAGAAATCGACAGAACTTGTTTTCTTTTCCATCCAAACTGCTCTTTTGGCATTACATTCTATCGCAACATTGATGCTAGTTTCATTAGCCTGTTTATGTTCTTTTCGATTGCATGTTAGCATTAAGCTAGTTCCTTTTGCATAAGGCAAAATGGTTTAGTGAACCAAAACTGAAATTATTTTTTAAAGTAAACTTCAACTTGGGGTAGCTATAAACATCTCTCCGGCCTTTTGAAGTCATCAAGAATGACAACGTCCGTCAATGCTTTTGCAAATCCTCTGGAAGGAAGCAGATGCTATATGAAGTCAGTCCATTTCCTGTCTGACTGCCACATCTTCCCAGGCGTATTTGCGGCTCAAATAAAAACATCTGGTGGCGTATTCGCGCGAGTTTGATATCCTGCTGCGGCGACGTTGAGGCGGCGGGCTTTATCCGTCGCCTCCATCGCGTATGAATAACACCTCGCCCGGCCACCTTCCCAAATCTCATTAAGTTACAAAACACGGGCCAGCCTGCAATTGTGTTTGATGTTTTTCCATGTAGGCATGCATCAAAATAAAATAAAAGAACGCCAGCCCAGGGCGACGATGTCAAATCATTACTTTTATTAACGGTCAGATGGCTTTTTAATAGAATCACTTTATTGCATGGCTCTCATTCCAGGAAATTTCATTCCTCCCTCTTTTTTTTGTTGTTTTTCATATTTGAGTCGCTTGGCCGCCGCCGCTTCTCACAACATCCTCACGATTTGCTCGCAAGTAGCTCTGCGCTTTCACCACCAATTGCATCCATTAAAGGCTAGGTGGAGGTGGACAAAAAAAATAAAAAATATCAAACTGAAAATACATAAACAGCCTTAAGGAGAAGGTGAACACATCGAGACGGCCTGAGCACTTGAAAGTCAGACGGCACTTGAAGGCATAGAGCTTCACTTTGAAACTGAAACCTGATGACTTGAAATGTTCCTTAATTTTCCTTTGTTTTATTATTAGTACATTTGTCCTTTTATATCATGACATAATCTATCTTGAAAAATTAACCTAATTTTGGACTTCATAATTCTTTTAAAACAATTCAACAAGACTGTTGCAGTTGAAGGAGCCTTCATGATTAGAACCAATTATTAACTTAACCCATTGAGGGACTCATATTTGGAATTTGTATCCTTGATAAAACTAAAAGGTCACATTTGCAGGCTCCTAACTTCAAGTCTGTCAAACATCCTTTCAATGGTAAAGGTTGCATTTGAAGGAGGTGCCAAATCAGGACAATTGTATGTCTTTTGCGAGCAAATCAGAGACACGTTGACTCAAATTTGAAAGTTTTCTGATGTATCCTTACTTGAAACCTTCAAATACAGGACAATTGTGACACATGGACTAATATTTGGATGTTATCCTTGAAAAAGTAAGAAAAATGAACATGAAAGAAGCTGAGAACATGGCGACATGATCACTTGAAACTCCAATGGCCCCTTAAGGCACCACGCTTGTCTGACTGAAACCAGATGAGTTCTAAATATTTTATTCATTCATTTCACACATATTCTTAATAATTATTAATTCATATTAATTCTTAATACAGACTCATCATAATCATACTCAATATTAAATAGTCTAGTTTTTTATAGAATTAAACCCAAACAAAGTTATTCAACTTACAATTATTTCACTACAAGAATCACATGAGTACATATTATAAGAGATTAAAATGCAGATTAAAGGAAAATGAAAACTTAAACATATTTAATTTCAATGTCCTTGTACAAATCATGATCAAATTCGACCACTGATCTGAATAAAAAAATAAAAATCAGGATCCAAAGCTACTTCAACCTGGACACAAATGCACAGAAGCAGGCTAGTGGTTCAGTTAAAAATATATATAATTTAAAGGAAATAAAAAGGATAACAAAGCACTCACAAACAAGGGGGAAAAAAAGTCAAAAGCTGCAAAAAGTTCAACAAAAGAAACTCCAAAAGACCTTTTGATAAAGTACATGTAGAAAATGACTGTAAAAAAGTAACAACTTGTTACTGCTTCAGCAATCACAAGGTAAACTTAGGAATTTGGTGGTCAAAACTACAGGCAACAACATTTTAAACTAACTACTAAAACAGCCTGGGCTGGACCATGGCCCAGTGCGGCAGCATACCACACTGAGAACGACCCAACCAGCATTGAACTGAAAGGAAGGAAATAAATACAGAGACATTGACGAGATAACGAAGCGCACAAATGGCCGAGAAAGCTGATTGGAAGACACAAATGGGTGGGGCTAACAATAATAGGCAGGAACAATTACTACTTGACGAGGCAGACATTGAAGATGAACACAAGGAGAACAAACCAAAATCGAAACTGAAACCAAACAAACATGACACAACCCAGCAGCAAAAGATTTGGTGGGCATGTCTAGAATGGGCAGACCCACAAAAAAGTCCAAAGAGCCATACCTGAAAGACACAGCAATCCCCCCCGTTTTGGTTTGGTTTCAAGTTGGCAGTTTAAACAAGTTTGCAAATTTTATAGCCAAAAAAGCCAGTTTAGTAGGCATGCCTATTATAAGGTGACCCACAAAAACCTTTCAAAAGCCATGCTTGAAAAGACACAGGAAGCATAAAAGTTTGGGTTGCAGCCAATATTTTGGATCATAATGGCTGTTAACATGAATACAAAATTCTACCAATTTGTTGACTTTAGTGCATGAAATTTGTTAGAGACATCTATCATAAGTTGAAAAACAAAAAAAGAGTCGCAAACCATACCTAGAAAAACATGCAAAGTCTGCCATTTTGGTTTGAAGCCACCATTTTAGGACCATTTGGCCATTACCACAAAATCATACAAACAGCCCTCCAGGCCACTTGAACTTTACAACATGGATTTGGTGAGAAAATCCACCAAAACATCCCCAAAGTCAATTAAAGTCTGCCATTTTGTGCCGTAGCTTGCTGGCATAAAGCAGGCAACTATAAAATAGAATGTGTTTGTTGTCATTGTACAACAGAGAAGTTGACATAACCTCTCATTCCAAATATTTCAGATGGATCACAACTCTCCGCAGTAACTGAGTGTCTGAAAGCAAAACAGCAATTATCAAGCCAAAGTACGAGAGCGTGATACGCTAAAAGAGTCAAATAATTGGATCTGGAGTATGAAACGTTTAGGGAGAACGCACCTTGCGAAGAAAGTTTATTTGGGGCTAACCTTTGATTAGCACCAGGATGCTAGGGCGAAAGCAGCTAATTATTGTCAAGATTAAGCCTTTAGCCATCTCATTATCTGCTTGTCATCGGGCCTCACTTTCTCACACTGGATGCGCTTGCCTCGCCTTCGGGAACGCCAACACTTCTGTTCGGGGGCGTCAATTAGACCCCGTCGACATCGCCGACGCCGCCGTAATGGCGATAACAACGCATCTAATTGGAGACTCAAAAGTTGTTCCTCACTCGACTTTTAGCGAAAATCAGTCAGACACCAGCCTGGTGATTAAAGATGGAGCACGAAAGGTCAACACTCTTTTTCCAGCTTACGCTTGTAACATATTTTGTTGTTCCGCTTTTTGCTGGTTAATAATAAGAATAAGTACATCAATGTTGACTGTGAAAGAAGTCTGTAAAAACGGGAATGAATTTCTAGTTGTACATTTTCAAAATATTAGCTTGATCATTATCATTCTTAGTATTTTTTTATGGATTGGGACTTTTATTCTAAAACTTCAAAACACTATTCTGGAGCAAAAAAAATAGACAAATATTATTAGTATACAAAATCTCATCCAATACAGTATTCTAAGATATAACCTTATTTTGCTGAACAAATGGAACCATTTCTTTCCCCAAAAATAAACGAAAATAAAATAATATATTTTTTTTATATTCAATAGTCAGTATAATGTATCCTCTTCTCTCAAAAGTCTAAAATAATATCATGAATAAATAAATAAATCTAAAATCCTACAACAACCGGCCATCCTTGTACCTCAACATCAATTTCTTCAAATCTTTGGTTAGTATTGAACACCTCTTTTGGAGCGAGTAGCTTTGCTGTACCACAACGAGACGGGCTCTGATTCAGTGACAAAAGAGGCTGGCTACAGCTCCGTCCGGCTCCCCCTTCCCCTCCGGCTGTGTGAATATTTGATGGGCGGCGATATGACGCTTCACCTGCAGCTGTGTGAAGAAAGACAAGAAGAAGAAAAAAAAAATACTTTTATTATTCTTTGATTTGAGCTGGCTCACTCTGCCACTTTCCAACTGTGAATTATTAACTCGACTGCAGTGAGACGTGCCAGGCAACGACATCTGATACGTGACGTTTCCTCACCCTGATACTTCAAAGCCTGTCGACTTGACGCAAAATGTTGCGACCAGCAAACTTGCATTCCACCACGGGCGGGCGAGGCGAGTTTGTGTGACTGAAAGGAAAAGTCGGAAACTTCAAGGTTTTGTGCGGCACCCTTTGTATTCCCTTGTACTGGATTTTGTTGGTCACGTGTGCATTCTTGCTGATGTTAAGCACTGCACGCAACATCCTGGTCTAGCACCCGTTCTGGGACCTCTCCAAGGTTAGGTTGAGTGTCCGACCTTCTCTGCCATAGATGGGAACAGACTCTACCGTCACATAGAAGAGGCTGAATTTGATATGGCAGGGGATGTTGGGGTTCCGTATACTGGTCATGCCGTTCAGGGCTCTCCATGCAAGTGCCTTCATCACATTTAGATCTTGCTAACTAACTAACTAACTAACTAACTAACTAACTAACTAACTAACTAACTAACTAACTAACTAACTAACTAACTAACTAACTAACACACCGACTAGCTAACCAACTGACTAACCAACTAACTAACTAACTTACTAACTAACTAACTAACTAGCTGACCAAGAGACCTACCGACTCTTCGACAGCCAACTAATCAATCAATCAGACGACCAACAGAATGAATGAATGACCAGCCAATCGGTGATTGATTGACCAACAAACCATACTACAAATAAACTACTTGCCCCAGAGGACTTACACAATGTCAGATTTATTCTTTTTAACCTGAGGTATTTGTGGCGGGCATCAGCAGCCTCCATGATACCCGATACCTTAAAAGGCTGATACCGACCATTTGTAATAAGGGCAAAGCTCACAATTTGCTCGATTAACATCTGATGGATAACCTGAAAAGATTACTACATCACGGCAGTCCAAAGTTTCCGAGCTTTGATGAACTTCAATAGTTTTTGCGCGGCAATTTTCCTGTCCTGGTGTTTGTTTCCTTTTTTTCCTTTTATCTTTAGTTTGTTTAACTCCCTCCATTTAACGAGTTTGGCACCGCGACCTTCTGGCCCGGCGTACATTTGCTTTAAATCAGTCGATAACGCGGTGGCTTTCAGCGAAGGCGGTGATTATTTTGCTCTTTGCGCCGAGGCCTCACCCAGACGAGGAAAACAACATTGATGTGGCACAAAAGATGAGCGAGAGGGGGAGGCATCATGGAAAAAAAGGTCAGCGTCTCTTTGTGCCGGGAGGTCGGGTGTGTGCGTCTTCATGCACCGTTTATTGATCTCGGCTCGGTGATGTCACGCGTCGCCCCTACACTGCCAACATTAGCGCTAAATACCCCACTTTTGCTTCTTTTCTTCTTTTTTTGCCGACACCATTTGTACACCAAAAATTTGTACACAGGGCAAACAGCGCATAAATGCGTCCTTGCTGAAGTTGAGGAAAAATCTATTTTCCCAGACAAGATACTTGGTTAGTTCTTCCAGCTGATCAGGTAAAAAAAAAAAAAAACTCCAACTAACCAAACCAACCTTTATAAAAGAAAATGATTTTCCAATGGTTAGTTGATTGGTGAAACTCAAGCAGAATAATAGACTTTCACCTCATTTCAAATCGGAAAACTGATCCGATCTGAGCGAATTTGTGTTACAAGCTGACGGACTGAATTCAACTCGTAGGTCAAGGCACTTGGATGCTGTACCCAATGAAGCGGCTTTTGGGGCGTTATTGCGTTAAAGCTGCTTACGTCTCCCAAGAATGACATCACATCTTTCACATCACCACTCGCCGGCCCTCCAGTCACGCTTGCACGCTGGCAATTAGATTGGGGTGTTTTGTAGACCCCCCCCTTTGTCTCCCCCCCTGGCTGATGGGGGGGGGGGGGACACTGATGAAAACTAATGCTCTAATTTGGTTGCCATATTGCCACCTGACTATTAGATTTTTGCCCTTTGTCCCGCTCGCCAGCCACTGTGCTGCTCGGCTAACACAATTAGCCGCTGCCGCTGTGTTATTGCTTCATGTTCGCACCCAGAGGACACTTTTCATAATAAGCTGACGAAGAGGAAGAGGAGGAAGAGGGTGGCTTGGGGCGTGTGGGGGTGGTTCCATTACAGTGGAACAAAAATGTCCGATTCCAGTGACCCTTTTAATCATGATTCGTATTTCTTTAGCAAAACCCTTTTTGTTAAGTGTTTAGCACAAGGAAAACACCACCAAGTCAGTGCAGATAACAAAAAATATTTAATCTTTATCAAAATCAATAAAAACTCAAATAAAAACACAGTAATTTTTAATTAAAAGTAGCCTACATTAATCATGAACAAAGTCTTAAATGATGTAGACTTATTCTAAAAAAAAAAAATTAAATGAAATATTGAACCTATTACTTTCACGTACATACTTGTACGGTATTTGAGAACATCACGGAGTTTTATTTTGGTAGTCAATTGCATGTGCGCTTGCTGTAAAAAGTATTTTCCATTTTTTGTACTTTAAGTTTTTTGCTGGAGCAAGTCTAGTTTATCGTGTTTGTGAATTGATTGACCACACTGCGCCACACTGGATGCAACAGGCGCTTTTGTGACAGAAAGACTTTAAACCAACAGGTCTAAATTGTGGCGAAGATAATGTGATTTTGGTGAATGTGACTAAGGTGCAAGCAATTCTATGCTGTGCTGAAAATAGGGCCCCATAACAGGCAGATAAATGAATGAATAAAGTTTGGATCAGATGCGTGTATTTTCCATAATATGATTTTAAATATGATTAGATCATTTTTTAATATTAGTTTTTATGACATTTTATTCTCATAATTTAATTTTTTGTTTTTGTTGTTGACATTATTAGTATTTCTTTTTCATTAAATTTTTTTATATAGTGTATATTTTTTTTAGCCTTCATACAAGTATTAAGCTCAAAAATCTTTCAGCACTTATTGTACAGTATTTTTTATTATTATTATTAGCAATCAGTACAACTCGTGTAAAAAGTGTAACCTGCCGATGAGATCAGCGCCCGCCAAGCAGCAATCGTTACAAATGGCATAGAGACTGTAAATTCTTGTGTTCTTCTCTGCCCGGATGAACATAAAACGTCAATAAAGTGCAGCAAAAGCTACTTTTTGCTTAAATCTTCCTTTTGTTGCTCCAGAGGGGCTTCAATATCAACCCCAGCCTTTTCCAATAAACACACACAGACGTGCACACGCACACAGGTCTGGGATGCGCCTCAAGGTAGGTCTGTTCAATACGTTATGAATACTTGATGCCATTGTGCATTATTCAAGCATCATGATAATGCCAGTTAAGATTGCTTTTTTTTAAATCATCCACCCCCTGAAATTCACACACAAATCACTGCACAAGGAAAACCTAGACACGCACTAACAAAAGTAAGAAAGTCTGAGACTTAAAGGAGGAAGCTTATGAATTACAGTAATCCCTCATTTTTCGCTGGGGTTACGTTCCGTTACTCCAGTGTGACTAATATATGTGTTTTTTGTATTATGCATTTTATGGTTGGTCCGACTTATACTCCAGAGCGATTTATAGTCCGGAAAATACGGGAATCAAAAACAACACGTGGACAGATAATATATAAAACCGCCAGGCATATATTCTTTATCTTCTGAGAAATATGATAAAAATTACAGCAGCTGAGTAATGAGGAGTCTGTGTTATACTGCCCCCTAGCAGCCATGGCACACAACCAAGGAGCAGCACAATGTCCACTGAATTGAAACAAAAACTAACAAAAAACGCTACATTTGTTATAATCTATTCAATGAAATCCTTCCCGAATGTTTTTAATATTGATTACAAAACAATCGAATGTTACTTCCCTCATTAGAAACATGATATTTTTGGGCTTTTTTTGGAAGGGGGGGGGGGGACATATTTATGGCATTTCCATTCATTTAAACGGGGAAAGATGATTTGCAATATAAATTATACAATATGCGTTATGGATTAATCTTGCTGTAACCCGTTCCCTGCATGTACATACGATCACATGCATTATTTTCAATAGTGAGCTCATATGCACACGGGAGCTTCCATCCTGCTGTGTGCAAACCTACAAATGACAACGGCGATGATAATGATGAGCACATCATACATAGCTGCGTCCATATCAGACAAGATGCGCCGCATTCATCAGAACGTGGCTAACGGTCACATTTCACGCATGTCAATCCCCCACCGAGAAGAAGAAAATAAAACACACAAACACTCAAGCACCGTGACCTCATTTATGTATTTATTTATGGACATGCAGAGATGGTTAGGGTTATATAATGGAAAAAGACACGTTGGAGCGCAAAGGCAGTACACTAAACCCTCGCAGCAAACTGTCTTCTTATACTATACGTTTCATATTAGATATTTTGAATGACAATGTAATAATTTACTGTCATTTATTTTAGTGCTTCATTTGTTCAGTCTTGCAAATTTGTACCCAATCGTGATCACATTTTTGAAATTTATCCCGCAATACTCACATTATTAATGCTGTATCGACAATGTGTGAGAAAGTTGCAATTACTGTCAAAATTGCATGTGATCAAGTCAAGTCAAATTTATTTGTGATGGTTGTGATGGTTGAAAAACTGGATTAAAATGCCATTGAAGATAAAATGCTAAATGTTACACTGAAAATAGAAATCAAAAGGATGGATGGATTCTTACTTATTTAATAATCTATACTACTAATTATAAGCAATATTTACATTTTCAAATCATGACAACACACTACTATGTACATGCAACCCTGGAAGATGATTGACAAGATGACATCACATTTCCTTTAAAGAGAAGCCAAGATGTGTTGGATGGAAATGAGGATGAATTTCCATTTCTGGAAATACATACGCTCCGCATAATAAATGCGCATTCATATGGAAATCCTGTGTTATTTGCATTTCAGATGAATGCTGTAACGCACGCACGCACACATGCACATGTAATTTGCAACAAAAACTGCCTTGAGAGGGGGGGGGGGTTCTGGGGTAATGCTCTCGAGTGTCTTTAATAAGCTTGGAAATCTCGACGGGTTTGCCACGCGTGATCTTGCATCTTCTTGCACTCACTCATTTAAAAATGTTTTTTTCTTACATTGTATTAGATTTTTTATTCGTGATTTTTTTTAAAATAAGTTTTAGGGGAAAAAAAATCACTTTGAGACTGAATAATTTTGTTTTAGACATTGAATAATGCATCTGTTATTGTCTTTCCATTTTTGAAAGATGTGTTATTTAAAAGAAAACTTCTGTAATTTTTATTCAGTTCCAAAAATAAATCTCAATCATTTTCAAAATAATTATTTTAGGTTTTCATTTTTTTTTAATTTCAAGTGTGCATACAGCAAAAACAAGAAGGCACAAACAATGAATAAATAAGAGTGGTGAATAAATAATAAATAAACAAATAACAATAAATAAGAGGAGCAAAAATGGAGCAAGTGTGCATACAGCAAACAGTCAGAATATAGCGCAAAAAGTACAGGACGCTACGCAGAAGGGGGGAGAGAGTTCAGGATCCTAACAGCCTGGAGTATGAAGTTGTTGGTGAGTCTGGTGGTGCGGGAGCGCAGGCTCCTGTACCTCTTCAATTCATTTTGAAAAACATTTTTCATTTTGTTTTATTGGATCTTTTATTTTGTTTTAATTTATCATAAAAAAAGTTTGCATTCCTTTTTCTACTTTCTTCCACATTAAAACATGTATTCATTCATTCAGCTCAGTCTTTTTCTACATTTGTGTTGGATTACTAGCCCTGCCTACCTCATTTGCAAAGCCAGAATCACCCAAATGAAAAGCAAAACATACAGGCGTAATGTTCAAAAACATCTCGACAAAGAAATCAAGCATTTAAATTAAAGAGCCGGTTGGCGTGCAGTGTTAACCAGTTGCCGGGCAGAACACAGGCACATTACAATTAATATTCCCAGGAAGAGAAAATATATAATGGGGTATAAAAATATCTCACATTTGTGGCTTAATCGCTTAAGACGAGCGACTCCTATGGGAGGACTCATTTCACAAAAAAGTCATCTATGAGGAGCCATTGGGGACCTTCGGGGGACCCTTCCCACAATGCACTCGGGCAGGGGGGTGCGGTAAGATGTATGCAGCCTTCGCTGGTCATCCGCTGATGGCAAGCCCAAGGGGAAGTTCTCAGGGATTTTCTTTTTTCCTGCTCGGGAATTGCAATGAGCTTCTTTCTTCCCACGGGATGACACCGAAGATGGGAATAAAGACAGGAGTGAGGGGGTGCAAGTGGGGTTGCTCCAATTATTTCTTGGTGGGAAAACACTTGAGGAAAGACACAAGATGAAAGGAGATTAAAACGTGTTTTTTTTTTTTGGTGACGATATCATAAACACAGAACTCGCAGAGGACAACGGAAGTGTTGTGTTGAGAGCACTCATCACATACGCCGCTGACTTTTCTTGCGGCTTTTTCTGCTATTCAAATTTTCTTAGACAGCATAGTATTGCATTTCATTGTATTTATTCATGGAAACATGTCATTCATGATTTCTTTATTTCAAATTACTTTGATATAAATTGCTACTCATTGTGCCGCCGATAAGTTAAATTGTTTTCCAAGGTTAGGCCATTTTTTTTGCTACACACTTCCATATCCAGTTTTGTATTGGTGGTGTTAACTTCAGTGTCAGTGGCATTTAGGTAAGGGGTGTCCAAAATATTTTCATATGTCAATATATCAAGGGTTACATTTATAGAAATCAAAACCTACAAGTGATAACTTTAATATAGTAGTTCAATTTAATCTAAATATGATAAACCCAACCAATTAAGCAATACAGTAAATGTAAGCAAGAAATATTAGTTATTTTTTGCAGGGCTTTAATTTGAAGCTGAAACGGCAAATGTTTTCCAGATTTTGAGGTGTCCCACAGCCATATTCAGAAGCAAAACCCTGACTCTAATTTGATATGTTCACAAATCAGACCTTGATGCAACTGAAATATCATAATTCACAATGTGTTAGCAAGAAGTTACTATTTCAGTGATAGTTTCCTTGCATGTCTAGAAAAGCTAAGTGAAATTTGCATGCTCTATCAAAAGTCTTTTTTAAAACGTACATGCCGAGTGCCGTAAAAAGATGGTCAGCGGGCCGCAAATGGTCTCCAGGCCTGAGTTTGGAAACTGCTGGGTCAGGCTCAAAATTCTTTCTGTGGTCATTTCCTGTATACATAGTAGCATGTAGCTAGCTTCTTGTTTCTTTAAGATCACAACCCCTGAGCGCCACTTGTAGCATCCCTCAATGCCTTTCTTCCCATTACACAATTAGTGGAGCTTCCGAGGATGCACAACAGCATTTGTCTCCGTTAGCAATGCAGGTTATTGGCGCAGGTCTTAAAAAACTTCCCGGACACATTAAGAAGGCGCGCGAGGGCGGCGTGTGCCTACACACCGACGAGGGAATCCTAGGTGGCGAGAATCCCCTCCGCCTCGCTTTGCCTCGCCGCTGACTTCAGCAAACCTAATAAATCACTGGCGCTCGCCATCGATTAGCCCGCCACCTCCGACCGCTCTCTGACCGCCACTAAGTTAGCGGGGCAGCGCTTACGCCATTAGCTAGACGCTCCGCTGAGGCAAAGTTGCTAAAAAGGACGACAACAAGTTACGGTACACGCAAGCAAAACGATGCGCTCGTTTCTTTTACGGAACTCGAAAGACTGGAAGTTAGTATTGACTCCAACTGCAGTTTTCCATTGAGACTTCATCCAGATGGCAATATAGAAAAACTATTTACTTATCGTTAGGCAATTAAGGCCGCCTCTTTACAACACCCCGCTTAGGTTGCAATAATAGAAACCGTCGATAGCACGTGTACAAAACGCAAAATCTGGAGTGGCTCATAATCGATATTTATCCATTAACGTGATAAATCATTTACAGCAAAGACTTCATACCCAGCAGAGATGCTGATTATTAAATGTGTGAGGATGCTTTTAAGAGACTGTTGGGTTAGGCTTTAAGGAAAGAGTTTTGAGCCACAGTTAAGGATTTAAATTAGGCTAGCACATTTATAATTTGGGGTTTGGGACCTGAATTAGGGGTTTAACGCAAGACTTTAAATCTGGGTAGGGTTGGGATCGCAAGCCTGGGTTCCAAACTATGGGTAGGGATTTTAAATAGGGATTCTAACCATGATTGTGGATTTAAACAAGTGTTAGTAGTTGAAAGTATGTCTTTAAATCACAATTTATGTTTTAAACAAAGTTTCGGCTTTTGTGTCACAGATTTTGATGATACAATTGGGGTTAAAACTCGATTAAGGGGTTTCAATCCAAACTTGATACGTGTTTCAAATTTGTGTTTCAAAACAGCATTGGGGTTTTCAATTTGGAGTTTGTTTTTCAAAACAGGATTAGGATTTTGCAACTGGGTTAAGAGTTTAAAGTAGGGTTTCAAGCCTGAGTGAGGTTTCAAAGAACGTTTGGAGATGTAAATGATTATTTCAGAGCCCATTTAGGGTATTAAAGTAGGGTGTCAAAACAGTGTTGGTTTTAAATAAGGGTTTCAAACCTAGGTTTAGGTTCCAGGTAAGACAAGAAATTAGGGTCCAGAGATAGTTTTTTCTTCTTTAAGTGTTGAGAATGCTCATTACATACACCTACTGGACAAAAGCGGTCAGAAAGTCTATATTGTATTTGGGTTTTGTATGTGACGCAAAAATCGCAACTTTTCAATCGTCCTTCTTTCATTTCCTTTTATTCCTCCTTGGCCTCCTCCCTCCTCAGCTGCGCCGTCCTTCCTATCTGCGTCTTCAGCCCCCTGCACCTGTAATGAAGGAATTAGTCGGCCCTGAAATGAACTTCTTGTCCCCGCTCTGCCTGCACATGGAAAAAAAAAAGCGGTGGAGGAGGAAGACGAGAAGGAGGCGGAGGGCTCCAAATCTGTTTTGACTCATGGCTACCTCCTCTTCCTCTTCAGATTATTCTTGACTCTCGGCGTGCTGTCATTTATTGCTTCAAAGACAACATCTGGAAGAGGAAAAGAAGCTTTTGAAAGCTCAATTTTTTTGCGGATGTCTGACGGTTAAAGCACAAAAAAATTGAAGCCGTTCGAGCGTTGCCTGGATCTTTTCATCGCAAACTAAATCACCATTTGGAGGGCTTTGCCATGCTATAAAACTCACCAAATTTTACTAGTGTGTTCATCCTTGCTATTATTTAATGTTTCGAAAAGAGAAAGAGATGGAAATGTTTAAAATGGGCTCAGTGGTGACCCAAAGATTAATGTATTTTTCAATTTAGCCCCAAAACCCTTGCCAACATGAAATTTGGTTGGTTCGACTCCCATGAGTAAACCCACAAATAAGTCGTAAGAAGCCATACCCAAATGGAAATTGGCCATTTTAATTTGAGGTATCTGTTTCAGGCATATGATGGCCATTCATCGGATTTGGAAAATTTAGTCAGTTGGACCTCGTCACGTGAAATTTGGTAGGTAAGGATCACAAATAGACCCACAAAAACTCTCAAAAAGCCAAAGAAATCAGCAAATTTGGTTCAATGATGGATTTGAAAATTCAGCCTTCAAAGCCAGTTTGTCTTTGCAACATAAGATTTAGCCGGCAGGTCTACTATCTGGTCTGCTCAAAAAAGAAACAGAAAGTTTGGTCGGTTCAAAGGATCAATTTTAACCATTCGGGTAATCTATGTACGTCAGTATGACTGAGCAACATGACATTTGAAATAGGAATCACCAAAATAGTCTAAAATAATTATGCTCAAAAAGAGACAGAAAGCCAGTAATTTCTTACAAAGAAATTGTAATCATTTTTGACATTTACACAGGTTTGAAAATGTGGTCCTCAAATCCAGTAGCAACGCAAATTTTCTATCTTGAGCAGAAACACAAAAAGTCACAAGAAGCCATTTTCAAAAAGACGCTTGAAGGGGGCCTTTTGGGTTGAAGGAGACATTTTCAAGATATTTTTACCTTTCGTATAAATTTGAAAATGATTTTGATTCCAGCTGTAGCGACATGAAATTTAGTAGAGCCAAGTCAATTCTTAGCAGCACCACAAAAAGCGGCTCAATAAGCAACACTTGAAAAGAACTTTGAAAATTGTTTGGACAAGTTCAGATATTCATAACATAATAATCAAAATAATAATGCACAACTTCAAAAGAAAACTATCAAATCTCATTTGATTTAAATGAGGGCTCTGCAACTAAACTGCTCTGAAAAGTTTAATCCAGATCTGATACTAAATTAAAAGAGAACATGAACAATCCTCTTCTCCTCATCTCCTGGAAAATCTCATGCTTATCCTTCTGTAGATCCAGCAGACATGATACATCTGGATGTAAGATGTGACCTCCTTTTGGGCGGTTCATCATTTTTTTCTTTTTCTACGCTCCGCCATTTTAACGAAGAGCTTTGCGCTTTGTGAGTTCATAACGGACCGAAATCCAAATTCCCAAGTTAATCCTATTCAACTTTCAATTCGCCTATTCTTCTTTCTACCGGTTTCAAACAATGGTTCGAACCAGTTACAAAGTCCTGTTACGGTTCAAAAATTTGATCCAAAGTCAGCGTTAGAGTTTCAAAATCAGAATCAAGCTGTGGAACAAAATGCATTTTCTTGCAATAGCATCACACAAAATCCTTCATTGTAGCTCACCTGTTCCTTTTTTTTTTTGGCATTTTGAGGCGGCTTGTACAAAGTCCGCTCACTGGGGAGGATTTTGAGAAGAAAAAGGATGTTTGCTGATTGAGAGCTTTAAAGGCACAATGAAGGCGTAATTGAAAAGGCGGCTGGAGCCCCGACAGCCTTTTGTCATATCTTTTTAATTAACTTTCCTTTTCTACCGCGCGATGGCAACCGGCGATACGGCCAAACGACGACGCTGACACACGCTACAGACGTTTTGTTCATTAAATTGTGCATTTCCAAGCACGCGGGGCTAATTAAAATCCAGCCGGAATGACCAAGAAACCCAAGACCAAGAGGAAATGTCCACTCGGCTTTGAACGTGACACACACAAGTGAAAACAACATGACAGCAGTGCACAATCAATTTTAATTACAACCCAAAAAAAAAAAAAAACACGTTTTTTTGTTTTTTAACATGCATGTTGCCGCGTTTTTGTGATCTGGATTCTGGATTGAGATTTTGGTTTCATTTTGAATACATTTAGTTGCGTGTCATGTTGTGTCTTGATGTCTTGTGGTCCGTTTCACGTCTGTCTTGTTAGGCTTTGTACTCCGTCTGTTGTCATCAGCCTCTTATCTACCAAGAGGTGGACGTTTCAAGACAGGGGTTTTCAGGTTACACTTTGTAATTAACGGTTTGAATTTAGGTAAGGGGATCAAACTAGCATATTGAGTCTGGATTCTATAAAATGGATGGATTGGATGGATGTTTACAGTATTCATTATTGGCTAATAGGAACTCAAGAACGTTTGCCTAGCAAGAGGTGATGCTGTCTGTTTTCTAGTGTTTTTGTTCACTTGTGCAATTTTAAAAGGAATTTTAGTATTGATCGGAATCAAAAGCGACAGCAAGTTGAGCATTTTTTTAAGTTAAGTGCTCGGCAACCCATCCTTTGTCCAGGAGTAAAAGCGAGAGCAGTGTGGGTGGATATCGGCACAAACCTGGTTGAAAAATTGAAAGAAAAGTGAAAATGGGCTTGGAGGTTTTTTTTTGTGCGGTTATCAACAAGATCAGGTTGTCCATGAGGTTTTGAGCGGATGCACAAAAGCCTCTTCACCAGACAAGAGTCCAATCAGATAAAGAGAAAGTGTGCCGATTAATTTTCTGTTTGGCTTTTTTCTACGCTGGAGGGCTCCACAGCCTCTTGATGCCGTAATAGAGGCTGAGGCTGCACGCAGGAAGCAGCAGAGAATCATTTGGGATCAATGATTGCGGCCATCTTGAGAGGACGTTAGATTGGTTTGTAATTAGGGTTTAATGCCGGGGTTAAGGTTTCAAGGTAGGATTTTTAGTCGAGACTTCAAGATGGAGGTTTGATCACAATTTGAGGACAAGGTTAATGTTTCCAACTATGGTCAAACCTTAAAAGTTTGGTTTTAAGTAAGGCTTAGGATTTCAAAGTAGGATTTCCAAGGGTTAAAGCTCGGCTTTCAAGTTGGGGTTCCATTTCAAAACAGGATTTCTAGCCAGGGTTTCAATCGGTTCATAATTTAGTGGATTGGGTTTCAAGTCAGAGTAACAGTTTGAAAGTAGGGTTTAAGCCTGGGTTGCGATTTAGACATCACATTGAGAACAAAAAGAGATTTCAAGTCAGGGTTATTAGATGGAATCAAGAACCATCATGGAAAATGGGGCTTTAAATCCAAAATTAAGGTACAGGTTTGACATTTAAAGCTCGGTTTCAAAATTGGGTTAGGGTTTTCAAGTTGCATTTCGAAACGCAAATCTCAATACAAGATTGACAAAAAAATCACTGCGCCGAGGAAACCGACACACACAAACAAAAAAACTCGTCCAAATTCAAATCAACCCTATCCTAATTGGAAATCATAGAATAATAGCTACACTTAGCATTCTTCCGGGAAATTCTCTCTCTGTCATTTTAAATGAGGGCATTGTTGATAAATTCATCGTCAAGAGTTCATTCACGCAATTAGGAGCTGCCATGGGGCGACCTGTCACAGACTGTCCGATCACAGCGGGTTAGCCCTGGTTCATGTTGGTCTCCAGATGTCAACGGCTACACTAAACAAATAGCGAGGGCAGTAGTTTGTTTATCAAATGAAGTACACGTGATTTTTCGAGTACTCCGCGGAACACATTAGGCGGCCACGCAGCGGGTCTCAGTTCAACTTGAGTGCCGTCCATGCCGCCATTAGAAGCCTGCTCGCTAATTAGCGCGGCGCTAACAACGTCAGGAAGAGGCAGCAGCTTGGTCAACAACTCCACAAAGCTCAGTCATGAAGGCAGAAAATATTCATTTCTCTTCAGACAAAATGCTATTGTGTTAGCAGGGTCAGCCTGAAAATATCTATTTGGTTTGCTCACTTAGTTAAATTGAAAATATCTAATGCTCCACATTTGATCGGGGGAGAAAAAGCCACATTTACAGAAAAAAACAAAAAAGCTTTCTATTACTGTTGGTAATTTTTTTTAATTTCACTAAAGTTAGCTTAGCTTGTTCACACATGCATTTTCACAGGGTGGAAACTTCTAACTTTGATGTCCACACTGGAAAAACGCCTTAAAGTCGTGGATAACCAAATGACCCAAAGAGATGTACACTGGAATTTTTTTAGTGATCACGAGCTACTTATATATGGTAAACAATATTTCTGGTAAACTGTTCCCATTCTTTGAACTGTCAAAACTATGACTAAACATGACCGTAACTCTCATACAGGCTCAATTTTGTTCATTCTTCCACATATTACTTTTATAATCCTTCAAGCATAACACCTGTATCCTATGATACTAGTATTATTGGACACAGGGAAGTAAATTATATCAGATAATGGTATGCTTAGCCACCTGTTTCATAGTCACATATACCGTATTTTCCGGACTATAAGGCGCACAGGACTATAAGGCGCACCTTCAATGGATGGCCCATTTTAAAACTTTGTCCTTATATAAGGCGCACCGGACTATAAGGCGCGCCATTAATGCATCATGTCAGATTTTTAATCCAAACCAAATCATTCTCCATTTTATCTTTTTTATTTCAACTTCAGACGCAACAAATTACTTTATAATCACAAAATAATGATCCATAGTCTTTTTGATTCATGATTCATAGTCTTCAGCGGGCCACTTATGATTTATTTCATGACACCATGCTTCAGGTCAGTTTAAATTTAGGAATTTGGTCCATATATAAGGCACACTGGACTATAAGGTGCGATGTCGGCTTTTGAGAAGATTTTTAGGTGCGCCTTAAAGTCCGGAAAATACGGTAGCAAAATCCCCAAAACATTGTAATCTTGTGTTAGCGGACAAAATGATCAGGTACCTGCTTCGTCGTTGGACATGTATAATGTCAAGAGCCACATGTGTGACTTGACACATGTATCTCTGGACACATATGCCATTGTCAACCTGTAACGTTAGAACCAGTACATGCATTGACAGGGTTAGCTTGTGTCCTGCTGCTGCTAAAGGAACTTTATAACTTTTGTGGGCGTTCAGGGTTAGCAGCTTAAAGTGCACTTTCGCTTTCAGGTGGAGGGAAAAAAGATGTTATTGACACAAATTGCTGGTGAATCTGCAATGTGTTCTTGAAATCTTCTATTTGAATTCAGCTGAACATCCGCGGCAGCCCTTTTGTATCTGCGACAACCTCACATTGAACTTTGGTAATGACTCATTGAAGGGAATTCAGACAGCTTGTGTTTGCCATGAAAAGAGGAGCCACTTCATCTTCTAATTATTCACATACACACTCACGCACACTCAAAGGATGAGGCCTTTCACTGCTAGTGCATTGACAGTCGGTATTTAAAGAAGTTCAGAACATGAGCAAGGAGCAAAGAATTTCCTCTGACCTTGCTGATGTTTCAGATAAACAATAGTAATTATTATTATGGTTATTAAGGCAGAAACTTGTGATGAATAGGCCTTTGCATCTACCTTTTTCATTGGCAATGCTCCAAATGTTGGTATGTTGATCAAACTTTCACATGATGAAACCACATACGATGGCAAAAACGTTTTGAAAAGTACTGCCTTCGGTTGGAGCTCATTTGGACAAATTCCATTCTGGGTTTGACCCGCAAATGGCTGGTTTAAACCAAAATGGAGACTTGTTCAATTTATTGCATGGAGAATCTAGGTCAACGATAAATTTACTTACTATTATATATAATTCAGCATCCAAACAATAATTGAATGCAATAACAAAACACAGGTGGCCCTAGTAAAGAGCCCTGGGGAACTCCAAATTAGAGCAAGTGCTTTGTATTTTGTCCTTGCTAAAAAATGAAGCAAACACATGTATAATCATTTGTATCATCTGACAGAAGCAGAAAGTTTTCCTCCGCACACGGCCTGTTGTGTTTTTCAGCTTCTCGTTGCCGACCCCTGAGGAGAAAACTGCGGTTTAACGGCACCCCTCCTTTGAAGACAAGAATGTTACAAACGAGGACCAAGTTGCGAGTAAGTATTTCACCTCCAGGATGTTCGTCTTCTTTGTGAGATGTGAAGAGCGAATAAGCTCTGATTATTTCGGGCTGACATCACATCTCAACTAAAGCACTCAACACTGGATGATTTAAAAAAAATAAACCACCTCTGTTTCTACACAAGTATATCATTAGAATCACACGGTATGTCACTGCATAATTTTTGAATCACTGGACACCTGTATAATTAAACTGGTGTACCTGTAGGAAATAACTTTTATACTTTATATCAGGGGTGTCAAACTCATTTGTTTCGCGGGCCGCATTGTAGTCATAGTTTCTTTCGGAGGGCCATTATGACTGTCAACCCAAATAAATGTATGAGCACCTCATATTATATAGTACAGTAAAAGCTACAAAACAAACTGACAAATAACTTGTTTTCAAATCAGACAAGTAAGAACTGGTCAAATATTTAAAAAAAAAGATATTAAAAGTGAAGACAATTTGCAATTCTAGTAATGACACACAAATTTGATGCACAATTTGTCTTTGCGGGCCAAATGATGTGCCGGGCCGTATCGAGCCCCCGGGCCTTGAGTTTGACACCTGTGCTTTATATCATTAGGGACCTACGTCAAGGGACACCTGCATCCTTGGACACTTGTATGATTGGACATGGCGTTAGCTTCCATTGAAACAATTCAAAGTGCCATTAAAACACACACTATGTTTGTTCTATTATGTCCTGGTGAAGCTAGGCTCACTTTGATGTCCTGGCTGGCGTGGAGATGATGAAAGTCAACATTGTCACGTTGAACATGGATAAACAGCGGCTGTTAAAACTCCGGCGAGCATTTTCACCGTGTTAGCGGGCATTAATGAGCGGATGAGGAGTTTGGCGTACTCTACAGCCACCTCTGCACATCACTCTGTGGGGCACCACAGGCGGCTGGGCTGGTGGGGTACTTTACATATAAGCGGATGTTAACGCTCATTAGCCTCGCTACAGGCTCAAAGTGGAAGAAAAATATGTCGAACGTGTCCTAAAGTATTCTACTCGTCTCGCAAATGTCACAGTTTTACTTTAAAATCCACTTCCAAGAAGCGTCTTTTTTTTTTTTTAACAGTAAATCTCAACTTTATTTTTAGAAGACTTTAAAAACAACCACAGCTCCATATAAAGTGCCAAGTAAAAATCTGAAAAAATTTGATAAAAGCAGTAGTCAGACGTGACACAGGGCATTGGAAAGGTACACCTGAAATATAAGACAAAATCTGGATTTTTGAACACTTGTATCACTGGACAGACACCTTGGAAAAATGTATCACTTTCCTTCTGGTTTGGCTTTCGTTATTCCTTAATTCTTTGTTTTTTTAACATCAAAATTATTTCATTAGGTAGATGCACAGATTTTAGACATGAAGGTTTCCATCTGTTATTAGCATTGAGCCACATGTAGCTAACTCATGATAACAGAATTGAGTGTTTGTAATGCTGTCATGACTCATCGTGATCAGGGTTAAGATTTTAAATGAGCATTACCAACAATGGTTTAGGTTTCAAATTAGGAGTCCAAACAATGGCTGTGGTTTTAATGTTGCGGTTTCAAGCAGGGATTAATATTGTGGTTGTAATTTCAAATTAGGATTATAAACTCGGGTTAGGTTTCAAAGTGCAGTTTCAAGAGTGGGTTGGGTTTTGAATAAAATTTCAAATCGTTTTTTTGTGGGATTGATTTGGTCACTCTTCTCTTGCTGTGTTTGTACACAACCTGTTTTGTGGGTGTGTTTTTTATTGTACTATCTGTACTGGACTATTTTTTTTTTATATCCGAAACAGGCGGCGGCGTTTCCCTGCGGCTTGACTTTGCCAAACGTTCTCTCGTCTCCCCGGGCGACCTCCACCTGCCATATTTACCCACAATGCATCCAGCGGAGTCCAATAATGAAAAGCAATCTCAGCCCAAATGTCACAAAAGCGTGGAGAAAAAAAAAAACAAAGGAAGAAAAGAAATGCTCGTCGCAACAAAGCGGCTGTGCATAGCTCACCTTCAATAAAACCATCAGGCAGCTTTTAACCTCCAGCGGACGCATTTTATTCATTCATTTGTTTGGAAGCGGCGACTGACACCGGCCCCTTTGTGGCGGGGTCAAAGTTCAAATGAACCGAAGAGATGCCAACGCGACACTAACGCCACATACGTAGCCGCAACACGTTTGGTGACTAGTCGTAACATTGAAGGTTCAGGATTTAAATTACGGTTTCAAATTATGTCTTAAAATGACAAGTAGGATTTCAAACTTTCAAGTAATGGTTAAGGCTTCTAGTGAAAAAGTTAGGTTAGGGTTTTATATTTGGCTTTCAAACATGAATTACAATTTCAAAGCAGGGTATCAAAGTTGGGTTTCTCGTTAGTGTTTCAAACAAGATTTTCGGTTTCAAATTTAAACATTGGTTGGGTTTCGAGGTATAATTAAGGGTTCAAATTAACTTTTTAAACCAGCGATTTTTATCTCAGACTGCTTCTTATCCTAACCATAGAGTCAAAAAGGGGGAGGGAGGCGCCACTTCTTTTTTTTATTTATTTACTTTTTTATTTTTTTTAGCAAGACACGGCGGTGCTTGGCGTTCACCTCGCCACGGCAAATACCAGCCGCCAATCATCCACCGAGCAACCTTTTCGCCGATTCTTCCGCTCTGAGGGGGAAACTCTCACAAAGAGTCTCCCGCTCGCCCCTTCCGTACTGACACCAACAACATGAAAGATTTGACGTCTCCTCTTTAGTATTTCAACAAGTTTACTAAAAATGTAAACTTGTTTCCACATCAACATACACATTTTCAAAACGATTTTGCAAATTAAAAGAGCATCCAAGGTCTCTGATTGATATGTCCGCTGCTGCCAGTTATTATTACATAATTCTGAGCCACCTTTAAATTGCAAAAAAACCAATTGTGGACGATTACTTAAAGTTATCGTCTATCTTGCGGGATAGGAGAAATTGTCCAAAGCTCAGACGGGCAGGACACGAGGCCTTCTAACAAACGCGGCAACTGCTGTCAAAATTCTCCACCTTTGAGTTCACAAACGTACAATTGTTGACGCGCTCCCGTCAGGCTTCATTGTGCGTGGCGGCGGCTCATTGTTTGCCACCACAATATGGCAGTGAATGATGAGCTGTGTTAGCGATAGCCGCAGCCCGATAAACAGCAGGCGGCAAAACAATGGCTGTCCGGGTTTAATGAAAACACACACACACGTGCGTGAACACGATTGCACGCACACACACAACTTCCAAATTAGCAGTCAGAGAGCAACGTCATAATTAACAAAAAAAACAATTGCAGTATTATTTTCCGTTTTAATGAAGTGTCGGGCTTCCTGAGAGTGTAAAAGTCTTTTAATCCCTACGATAAATCCTTAATCGTTTCATGTGAGGAAAAATTTGCCGTTGCTTTTATGGATTATTTCCACATGTGATTATTTTGATTGTGCAATTGTGATGAAGAATGTTGAGAGGCGATATTATGTTAACTTGGCTCAATTATTTTTTAAATGGAAGTAAAAAAATGATCATCGCTTCAATGTTGTCCTTTGTTGGCGAAATACTCGGATTAAAATTTCTTTAGTGGAATAAGAATTAAGATAACATTTTAAGTTACTGATTACGGCTCACCTGGTTTCTTGGTATGGTCAAGTGACGTTCGCAATGCGAGCCGGGGGGCACTTTGAAGTCAATTTGAGTAGCCATCAGAGGGCAGTAAAATGCCAAAATGGGAGCCCCCCCCCCACTAAAATGGATTAAAATACATGGATTAATCCGTGGGAGCATATTGAAAAGAAATAGTACATTATATTCCGAGTCACTACGTGCTTTCCACCTTGAGCCGGCGTCCACGATCCCATCTCAACACTTGAGCGCTTGTTGAATTTTTGTAAGACTTTTTTGATATGTGCGGCATTCCTGCGCCGCCCCCAGCTATTTCCTGTCAGGCATCAGACGAGCTGGCAGCATCATCGTTAGCGACGCCGTTATCTGATTCCCTCAGAAGACGGCGGGGAGTGATGAAATAAATAAAAATCCCTGGATGAATCCTTCATAAGCCTCAAACACACGTGTGATGATGAGAATGATGATGATGACGAGGAGGAAGAGGATGAGAAGGATGCGACTTATGACAATTCCAAAGGATTTTTGATCAGGCAAATGAAATAAGGCAAGCTGATAGTCTTCAGAGGACTTTTGGACTTGTCATGTTTAGTTTGGATGCACGGGAGGTGCAACTTTGAATGCAACATTTCTTAAAGGGACAGCGCCTCTTTGACAAATTACATTTCTGATGTATATAAGGTTGTTTGGAAGCGGCTGACCGGGCCACCCTGAACTGGTTGCCAGCCAATCGCAGGGAAACATAGACACACTCCCACTCACACCTACGGGTAATTTGGAGTGGTCATTGGGCCGGAGTGCCCGGAGAAAACCCACGCGGGCACGGGGAGAACATGCAAACTTCACATCGGGCGGGCCGGAGGTGGAATCGAACCTCCGAACTGTGAGGCAGACGTGCAGTGGAAAATAATAGTGATGCCAATTTGTTAAATTATAAGGTAGTATAATCTAGTACATGTTGCAAAATAGTTTATGTTTACATTGATTCAATAGCTTTGCTAAATAAAAAAACATGTTTAGAATCAAATATATCGTAAGTATAATACATAAGTGGAGGTTGATTTTGGTTAAAGCATGATTGCTGTTCACTCGTGTTCAATATTTCTCGTGTTCATTGGCTTTGATTGCTACTTTAATTGTAATTGGAGTCGATTGTGATGTGACAATACTCGACGATCTCAAGTTTATGCCGCTTGCGCAGGTGGAGGTCTGACTGTGCATGCGTGTGTGTGTATCAAACCATCTAATGTGTGTGTATGAAGCCACCCATACAGAGCACGCACACGCAAAGTGCACAGAGTTAAAAACAAGCAAGTGAAATATCACAGACACCTCAATGCTGTTGATGTTGGCCTACCGTATGTATTTCTGCTTTTACTTAATTGTAATATTCAAATGATTTCGGTCAAACCAACAGAACAGCTAATGTCCCACAAGGGGCGTTGGCAGTTGTCACACGTCCAGGCCCGTATGAAGGCTTTAGCCAGGCCTCGGCTTCATTTGCGGCATCCAGCTGAGTGGCCGTCGTTCCCTCTTCCAGCCTCTATGCGGATCCTTTTTATACGTCGATATATTTTGTAGTTTTAATGGCAGCCGGCACGACGGGAGGCGACGCCGTGCCTCCTGGCCAAAAACGCCTCAGACAGACGGATGGATTTCCAGCCCGCAAAGAGAAAATACGAGGAATCAGTATTCTAACCCAAAGCGAAAAGTCTGATTAATTGGATCATTGCACTACTAATGTGTATGCGGATGGAAAGCGTGTGTAGAGATGTAGCGTGTGTGTGTTCAACTCATGTGAGTGTAGTTGAATGAGAACATTAGGAACATACTCGAAATAACGCTTCACTTCTTTCTTCAAATCATCAACAAGTGTGGCCATCATGATTTTTTTTTAAGTCGCTGTTAGTATATTAATCGCCTTTTTGCTGGCTTCACAATTCCTGAAAGTACTCCAAATTGTATCCTGATGAAACTTTTAGGGGTTCTCATCACTCCTCACTCAGTAAAATAATAAAAAAATGCCCCCCTGACACCGGAATCGTTTATCTTATAAAACATTTTAAACAAATGCATTCTCAAGGATGTATAGCTGCCCAACGAGGTGCCTGACATGAAATACACAAAGAATAAACGCAGCAATTATAGGGAATCATTTTATCTGCATTTTACTGCTTGGCAAGTTTACGAGAACCCACATTCTTCATATTGATAAACGTCTAAGAACTGCTGAAAAGTCCAACTTCACAAGGACCTCTAGCTGACTATCAAAGTTCCTGTCAAGTCAAGTCAAGTCAAGTCAAGTCAAGTTTATTTGTATAGCCCTAAATCACAAGCAGTCTCAAAGGGCTTCACATAGACAAAAATTGACAATTATTCTCAAAGCATCCCCTGATCTTAAGCTCCCAAAAGGGCAAGGAAAACCTCAAAACCCCTGCCCGGGGAAAATGAGAAACCTTGAGAAGGGACCACAGATGGAAGGATCCCCCTTTCAGGATCACCAGGTTGTAATGGATGCAGAGAGGGCACAAATAATACATAATATGAAAATCAAAAAAGTTATCAAAACGTAATAGAAATGTTGCTGAGTAACATAACCCATCGGGCCACGTCATATTGAACCCACGGCTCTTTTCTATTGCTGTAATGCAAAATTCAAATCCAGGGGGCGTTAAATTGTACATGCTCTAGCTTAAACATTAAAAAAACAAATTGTTTGCTGAGTGATTGATTGGATATTTATCATCCACGCACACCTCCTGTTCCAGCATGTGTGAGCCGTCTTATCTACCACCACCATGTTATTAGTTGCTCTGCCATCGCCATGGAAACAAAGTGCTGCCTCCTGCCTCACAGTGTGCTCCATCATGTCGCCGAGCCCCCGACACACTCCACCACATACGTACACTGTGCACTCGCTAAGCTCACACTAACTAACTAACTAACTAACTAACTAACTAACTAACTAATTAAAATGTGTTCAGGGTGTACCCCACTAAGTTTTGTTTTATTGAAAGCTCTTCCATAATCCAAATAAACATGAGCTAACATTAGCCACATTAGTATTCCCACAGTGCGCACCTCCCTTCCTCCCCGTGTACAATGTGCTCAAAACAAAGCAACATGACTCGGTCAAATCTGTGAAGAAGTAGTTGCAAAAAAAGAAAAAAAAAAGGAGGAAGAAGACAAGACGAGACAGCCGGCAGGAGAACACAGACTGAGACCGAACGTGTCCGTCAGGAGGAGGACGTGAGCGTACGAGCGGAGGAGCTACTTAGGGAGCTGAGCTGTGCCACTTAGGCCCAATTAGAATGCATATTTTAAGTGGAGTTAAACCTGATGAAATATGCATGAGGTGCCCCGCTGATGCCGAAGAGGGGGATGAGGAGGAACAAAAAGTGGCCTCTAGGGGGCGCCATGATACCACAGAGTGAGGCCATGCTGGCGGAGCGTGGTTTGGGCAGGTGTGACGGGGATGAGAGCCAGATGAGAGCGAGAGGTCACGCCGCTGTGATCCAAGATAG
This sequence comes from Syngnathus acus, assembly GCF_901709675.1. Classification (NCBI taxonomy): domain Eukaryota; kingdom Metazoa; phylum Chordata; class Actinopteri; order Syngnathiformes; family Syngnathidae; genus Syngnathus; species Syngnathus acus. Next base: position 7,257,390 of record NC_051095.1, on the reverse strand, counting down.
CCAGCGACGCGGCAACCTGCCGACCGGAACGTATCGAGACCGCGGGAAGAAAATAATCAACCCCCAAAAAAAAGAGCCAGTTTCAGAGTGTTTGGTGCTGGAACACATCGAAGCTGATGTTTTTCTTTCACAACACGCGAAGGAGTTTCAGTCTGAGTGAAATATTCATTTTGTCGGATCTTTTGTGATGCATGACAATCTACGCACCAAGGAGAACAATCTCTTCTCTTTCATTGGGATGGAAATCATACCTATTTCTATTTATTTTTTTGGGTAATCAGCATAATAGAACAACCGTTTCATGAAAAACACAGGTTTATGACCAAAAAGCAAAGAAAAACCCTTTTATGAAAAGAAACAGGCAGAACACAAATATTGTTTGCTCTGGTGACACCTTTGAAATTAAAAAATAACAAAAATAAAAAAGATGAATGACTTTTGATTATATAATTTATTTCCAGACAAAGAAAAACATTTGATTAAAATAAATAAAATTTTGAGTTCATTTGAAAAAGTTACAATGGCATTGACAATTTGGTCAGTTTGGTATTACTTCTTCACTTGTCACGATTATTAGTAAATCCCTGAGTGTGTCTGGTATTTTTGTTAAATTGTCGACTAATCTAGAAAATGTAAAGAAATTTCGTGTTAAAGATAGATTGCTGTTTTTGACATTACAATACTAATGGCTCATCAAGCACGCCTCAACTAAAACTAACCTCAACCTACTGACGTGTTTCTTTTTTTTCATCTGATTCTTTATGTGGTTCTTCACATTATTTTTAAAGTCTGAAAAATGTCAGAATCTTAACTAACCCTAATTTTTATGTGGTTCTTCACATTATTTTTAAAGTCTGAAAAATGTCTGAATCCAACATTTAAAAAAAAAAAAAAATCTCCCCGTCTGTATGATTTTAAGATGACACATCAGCATCCACAGACAATGAGGTCCAAAGGGAGTTTGTGTTTCTCTCTGTGTCCACATTTTCCTGAACTCGTAGGAAAGGTGACGCTCCCAAGGCCGCCTCAAGGTTTGACGACTCTAAAGGCTGTCCGGGTCACTGACCTCGTCTTGTCAGGCGGACTCGCAGGCCCAGTCCAGGTTGAGGTCGCGGGACGGAGGGCAAATACACGGCGGCCTTCAGGCTTTAGCTTGTCAAGGTTTGCTGCATTGAATAAGTTGGCAGCAGGTTTGCTTTTCACATTTACACCTCATTTTATTTAATCTTTTGTATTATCTGCAGAAGACACTTATGACTTATTCACATCTGTCTGCGGGTCTTTTGTTATTAAGAAGTTTGTGTCAGTGGCAAGAACAAACAAAAAACTTAACGCTAATCTTAAGATTGATATACTTGGAGAATCACAGAGAAACCGGAACTCTACCCTGAAATCACCGTGGCATTGAGTGTAACCCCAGGGCCTATCTAGGAACCAAAAGAACCGGTCCCCAACAAGCAAACAATTTGGTGAGAGTAAAAGTTAGAGGTTGAAAAGAATACAAGACAGAAGAAATGACAGACAGGGAGACCGAGTCACACAGGAAGTCAGCACACGTTAGCTCCAAGAGGTTCTTTTTCATCACGTGACAGCAGCAGTTGGCGGTGTAGCGAGCTGCAGATGCCTCGCCATCCGACGCCGATTAATCCTCCCCCGAGTCTTCGCCATCGCCATGGCGACGACGGCATAGCTGAGGTGACGTCGGGGCACGAGAGGCAGGGGGGTTCTATCCGCCGACGGGCATTTTCCAATGGTCTTTTTCATGACTTTGCCATTAACAACTAACTGGGATGATTCTGCTGCACGTGGAAACACACTTTACTTCCTCCCTTGCTCATAAATAATGCACTCACTCATTCACACATTCACTCCCTCACTTATCATGTAAGTAACTCACCTACACAATACACAAAGTACCGTATTTTCCAGACTATAAGGCGCACCGGACTATAAGGCGCACCTTCAATGAATGGTCCATTTTAAAACATCATGTCAGATTTTTAATCCAAATCAAATAATTCTCCATTTTACCTTTTTTATTTCAACTTCAGACGCAACAAATTACTTTATAATCACAAAATAACGATCCATAGTCTTTTTGATTCATGATTCATAGTCTTCAGCGGGCCACTTATGATTGATTTGATGACACAATGCTTCGGGCCAGTTTAAATTTAGGAATTTGGACCATATATAAGGCGCACCGGACTATAAGGCGCTTTTGAGAAAATCTTAGGTTTTTAGGTGCGCCTTATTGTCTAGAAAACACGGTAAGTCACTTTTTCAAAGGGGGTCAGATCGAGGGTTGTCACTCACTCACTCACTCACTCACTCACTCACTCACTCACTCACTCACTCACTCACTCACTCACTCACTCACACTCGAGCTGATGTTGCCATCTTCCAGACTCAGCGGCCGTCAAACGAAGAAAGCGAGACGTCGGCAAGCTCACCCGCGACCGGCGCCACTGCCGGCACAAAAAGCGCATTGAGATGCGCGCGGTCCTCTGGCAAACATGCACAGCCAAGCAGCGTAATGGAGGAGCAGATTGACAATCTGAAAGCCATTCCACCTCTGCCGTCTTCACGTGCGCTCCGTAAAGACTCAATTACGTCGGCGCTGCGCTATTCATCTGCCGCGGGCCACGAGAAGAGCCCCGGGATCAATACGGAGCCTGGCGAGGGATCGCTCGCCTCCATCGAACTCCGGAGCTCCTCTTTGTATGAACGCCGTTACCTGCGCCGCTTCAACAAATCCATGAAGAGCAAAACTGCAGCCAACTGAAATATTTTATTTATTGGCACACGTAAAGTTTAGCTTCGCAGCTATTCTGTCTCCCAAACTCTCTGAAGAAATCTAATGAACCACTTGCTTCAATCCAATTACAGGGCTCGCTAATGCTAGTGATCGCCGACCGCTATCGTAATCTGAGTGAATCACATTGTATCGTATTAAATGGTAATTCCAGTGAATCGTTTTACATTCAGAGTAAATTGGAATCAGTGAATGATATTTTATGGCTTCAGATTGAATCTCTTCCTATCGCATAATGATTTAAATGAATCATAATCAGAGTGTGTATAAATATGGATCGCTTTGTATCATAGTTTACCACGTCGTAGTGTGTAACATTGTAACAGGACCGAATCGTAACATGTCACGTCATCTAATTGTAGCAGACGTGAATCACACAGTAGCGTGTAACACTGTTACAGGACCGAATCGTAACGTGTCACGTCATCTAATTGTAGCAGACGTGAATCACACAGTGGAATTGGAATGAATTGCATCGTGCTGAATCGTGTGAATCACCATCATACTATGTTAATTGGAGTGAATTGTGAATTACATTTTGACGGAAATGTAACACGAATGAATCCTATCTTAATTGAAGTTAATCGTTTTGTATCATAGTAATTGTATTTTAATTGAAGTGTATCGCCTCATATCGTAATGGAGTGAATCGTGTTGTACCGTATCATATTGTAATTTCAGTGAATCGTACGGTACGGTTAGACTGAATCACTTTGTGTCAAAATCAAAACATTATTTTTGTGCGGTATTAAGTGTTGCTAAATTGAACCAGATTGAATTGTATGTATTGAGCCTTGTTATATTCATTGAAATTAATCGTTTTGTATCGTAATTGAAGTCAATTTTATTTAATGTAATTTATTGATATCTCATCACTTTGTATTGTATCATAATTGAATCAGTCGTATGCTGATGTCGTATCGTATGAGTTTTTGTACAATATCTAATTTTACCGTATTTCATCAAATGTCAGTTGGAATGAACCACTTTTGGACTCAAAATGCCGTTACACTGCCACAAAAAAACTCATCCGGTTGGCTTTTCTAGGCTTCCGCCACGATTGTTAATCGAATGTGAATTTCCTTGACGATCAATCAAGCAGATTCAAGCTCTCTGGATTTGCCGCGCTTGCGGCTTCATCCTCCTCCTCTTCGTTCTGCTAAGGCGCACCGTGCGGCTAACCGGGTTACGGCGCAATCGGATTATCAATTTGCGAGGCCAAGTAGAAACGTACAGATTGCGGCGGCAAACGGGAGTGACGGGCTAAGGGGAGCGGCTGTCGGGACAGATGGATGGAGCCGCTCATTCCCTCCGACACCGGGCCCATTTAGAAAGCCGTAATTGGAGCTGTGATATCGACACTCTTCCCGCTCCCGGCGTCACCTTCCTCATCTTCCTCCGACCTCCGCTTCCTCCTTGCTCTTCCCGTAATGGGCTCCTCCTGGTCCGAGTGCAGCGTTTTGCAAATCAAACTGTTGATTTTTCCCTCCTCCTTATAGCTGGAGTTCCCTCAACTGCTTGTTAGCGGCACGCCGCTGCTAAAGCATCCAGCTGAGCGCCTCATTGTGCTCAATATTGAAGGGAGGCGAGGGATGGGGCAGAAAAAAAAGAACTACTTCATCATTTCCTGGTCAATATACGAAGAAAGGGACAAAATGGGTTGCTATCCTATTGCAGCATGTTAAAGTGTGTTGAAAGGTAATGTAAAACACTAGCTCGTTTTATCGATAAACACTCTTATTTATTCATTGTTTGTGCCTTCTTGTTTTTATTTTTTTTGTGTTGTTTACTTGTATGTATATTGTGTACTATGTCTTGTCACCGTGGGATAGTGGGAACGTAATTTCGATTTCTTTGTGCGTCTTGGCATGTGAAGAAATTGACAATAAAGCAGACTTTGACTATTTATACTGAATACAGTGAACATGAAGATATATACAACTAATAGAGTATACATGTTAGCATAAACTACAGCTGGAATCTCTACTCGCCATTCGTGCTAAGTTAGTCAGGTTCGAATCGATTTTTATCTTGTGCTTTTCTAGAACAAAAAACAAGTCATAATCCAACAAATAAAAAATCCAATTTGATTAAAATGGCAAATGGAACAAAGCTTCTAGCACGGCATCGATATCATACGAGCTTGAATTGGAAAGTACAGCAAAAGTACACATTTTTGCATACGGTAAATAAACACCGTTTCTTTGTATGCAGTGGAACATTGTTTTTCGTATGCCCTAATTTTTAGATGGTTCAGTTTTCCATTAATTTTTCATCTTAATTTCGTACAGTTTTTTTGATTACACGCTCGGTTTATTTTTTACAAAAACAAAAAACAATTCTTTGCCATACATTTCTCGGAACTGATGCACATTCATCTGAGATGTTTCTAAAGGGAAAGATTATTATTATTACTTTTTTTTAATATTAGTTTTATCATCCCCACTTCATAGCAAGCTAAAATCCTGGGAGAAAAAGAGGACTCCCTTTATCTCACCTCTAATCGGTGATCCCATTTTTTTCTCCTGCCACCTTCTCTTTTTCTTTCAACTTTGCCAAGATGAGCCAGGCTGCCACTTTTCATCGTCTTCCATTACCCCCGCCCATTATTTCCTAATTTCTTTCCCCTCTTTCTTTGGATACCTTTTGCACAAAGCAATCAGCTTGGCAGTTAATGGCTGAACGGTCGGGAGGACCATCTCAAACTCTCCCGCTGTTTTTTTTTCTTCCTTTTTTTTTCTCTGGAAAATGAGAGGAGACAAAAGCAGAAGCCGCCGGCCGGCTCGCTGGCTTGGTCGCCACTTTGGCCTCCCGTCTTGGAAATGAGGCTGTCAAGTGAGAGACGTCGGTGGGAGTTCGTACTCTCACCTCTGATTGGCAGGCAGGCGAGGAAGGACAAAGAAAAATTACATTTCCACTCTGTGAAAATCAATATGAACTTGCAGGGCTTAAAAAAAAAAAAGTCCACCATTTAGCTTTGATGCGTTTTCGATTCTTTTCTGTTGTTCTGCAGATATGAAGATGTGTCGTGGCGCTTTTTATTACTGTTGTAAAAAATCGGAGGCTTTTATCTGGTAAAAAAGAAGCACATGGTAAACAAACGGCAGTTTAAACAGCCTCTGGACACACGAGGCAACGTCTGAGCACAAACATGCAATTGTTGACTTGGGCAAGAAACAGTAAGTTAAGTGGTGTTATCTTAAACTTGGAAAAAAAAAATAGAGTTGTCTTTGAACACACAATTGTTGACAGTTGAGCTCAAGATGGAGCCTGCTCAGGCTCACAATCATGCAATTGTCATGTGTTGACACTTGATCGACAACAACAGGGCCGTCTTTTTCCTAAAAGAGGAATCAACAAGTCTCCAAAAGTAATCCCGAGTATAGAAGTGTAGACTTTACCAGCTGTGACAAAAATAACATTGACCAGCCAGCCAATTAAAACAGTTCTTGCCCTGATGACACAGTTTGAAATTGACCTCGTTGCTTTGACAAGGAAGCTTTCAGACACTTTTGCCATTCCGTCCTGACTGTCTTACCACACGACAACATCATTCCCGCGGCCGGGTCGACCCTCTCTGTCAGCCCCCGTCAGCTGATGGGGGGGGCCTAGAAGCGGCGGTATAATCACCGGCGGAGAAACTAGCGTTGCGCTGGCTGACGGGTCAAAAGATTCTTTAAACTGTCAGCGGCATGACCTCGGGAAGTCTCGTCTCCCAGAGTCGCCATTACGGGAGAGACCTCCTCTCACCCGGGACGATCTTTACTTCTCTGGAGGCCAAAAGACGAAGACGATGATACTCCATCTTGTTCACCTTCAGGATGAAGACGTCCTAATGATACACGTCCTCTGCAAAGCCTCTGATTATGCACTGCAAAGCCAGGGGGCGCTATTCCAAAGATATTTAACTGACTGACTTGAATTCAGGCAACCTGATATCTCAAATAAAACACTTCCATTTCACTGCACCTTGAGGTTCTTTGGAAAATCACCGTCACTGCTTTCCATTTTCATGTATTGTCCATTAACTTTGACCCACTTGTCATTCCACTTAAGAGCAGCAATTGGTCAAAATAAATCATTCCAGGCATGACTAATGATAGGTTGATGTCCATTCTGTAAGCAGTCAACTCGTTCTAGGCAACAATTGGCCACTTATGATGGGAATCGTTGCAGACAACAATGGTATTTTTATAATCTCACGACCATAAAAGGAGCCATTTCTTGTTAGCTTTTGATGGCTAGAGTTTATGCAGGTGTACCTATTGAAGTGTCCGCAGCGTGTAGGCGATCAAATGTTTTTCATAAACTGCTATGACTCACTTCCCGTGTGGGCGGCAGTCAACGCTTCCCACCAAGGTTAGTCTTTTACTTGCTGGCTAAAAGGCTACCTAATAATGCACCCACTAAGTGGAATCCATGCTGAGTGGCCCGAGGACTTTTTGAAAAATTCAATCTCCAAAGCTAGTTGCTGTTAGCAATATGATTTTTTTTGTTGACATGTCAGACAGTGAACATTTAGGGCCATTTCCAGGGATCACCCTTGGATTTTTTTTTTTTTTTTTAAACTAAGCCCCCAAAGTTTGTTTGAGTTAGCAAACTGACATTTGGTAGGCATGTCAAACATAAGCTGACCCACAAAAAAGCCTCATTAAGCCACGCCCCAAAATAGACAGGTAGGCATCTATTTTGTTCTAAAGAAGACAATTTAGTGCTTGTTCTCAAGAAAAGGTGACCCCTGGATTTTCTTTTTCAATTCAACCCCCCAAAGCCAGTCTTACTGAGCAACCTAAAAATTAGTAGACCTGTCCATTATTAGTAGACCCACTAAAAAGTCTTGAGAAACCATGCCTGAAAATATACAGACCATCTCCCAATTTGGTTTGAACTGTAAATTTTAGGGCTCATGCAATTGAAATTGTTCAAATGTATCATTTTTTTGTGTAATCTAAACATTATAGATGCATTGAGGTGGTAGATATTCACGTCACATTCTTGGCTGTAAACAAAAGCGGGGTGTGGATGTGCCACAATGAAATAAATCAGCCTGCAGGTGTTGTGCTTGCTCGGATAGTTGTTGTTGTTTTTTTTTTTCTCTGGCAGAATGTACGACTGTTTGGACCTGCAGCCACACAGCGTCCGCATGACACTTTATGGACTTTGTGGACTTTCTGGATGGACGTGAGCTGCCAGAAACGACAGCGTTTCCCTCAGGTCCTCTTCTGACTCCATCTCGAAACCTTGTTCACAAGCACCCCGAGGCTCCTCGGCACAAACGCGCGCGCACACACACACATACACACACGCACACACTGTACGATGTTCCTGCACTGTGCTTGAAACTAACACTGGCATGAAAGCCTAATCTGTGTTTAAAATCCGAATCCATAAAAAAACAGTTCCGGCTTCAAACCCTAATTTGAAGTTTTAACCATTTCTTAGAATCAAATTTGAAACGCCTAGTTCTTTGTTGAAACTCTAATATTAGTTTTCTTTGGAAAGACTAAATGTTGCAATGCTGTTGCTCATTACAATGTGCAGCTGATGCAATATTCATGATGCCATATATCCGCATTTTATAAAATCTTTGTTCTTCTATGCAGATCCCCATAGTGGCACGTAAAGGATGACCTGGCGCCATGCACATTATTGCTCATTCCCCTTTAATTACACACATCTAACATTCCGAGCTGCGCCATTCCCCATCCTAAATTGCATTTAAAGGTTCGTGTGGGAGTTAAAAGTGGTAACCCTTAATCGTAGCTGGGCGGCAGTTACCACTGCGAAAGCTGATGACATTTCCTTGACGAGAAGATTTTAGCTTACAGGAAAGACGCCTCATTACCAACACTTTCAATGGATATTTTTTCTTATTTACCCAAGACATTTTCACTCAGTGTTAAAGCGTGTATAATAACTTTTCTGGAGTCTCTTTCTGGTCACAGCTGCTTTCAGAACGGTCACTTCCATCTTTACTTTAATGTTAATGTCATCTGCAGTTGGCAGCCTCTTCTGCAGGGATGAGCCACGGCTGTCACATATTCGGAATAACAAAAGTGACTTCCGCTTGTAGTCAACATAACACACTCGTGAAAAAGCATGAGACGACCATCCACCTTGTTTAAGACTATCTGGATGGGAACAGCAGGAATGGGAACACCCAGGATAGGGGCAACCAAAAAATAGAAATCCATGTTGGGGATGAAGATGAGGCCATCCAGGATGAGGATTTCCTGGACAAAGAAAACCACCATGGTATGTCAGTGGACTGAGGACAACCTCAAAAGGGACCGCAATAGAAAAAAAAACAGGACAGTGGGTACAATAAATGGAACTAGACATGCTTGCATAAGGACAACCTTGTCACGAATGGAGGTGTGGAAAAGGAGCAGGGCGACCAAGTGCAGCTTGGACCAGGGTTTATTGACGAACTCAAAAGACATACTCGGCAAACTAACACAACTTACTGACAAAATCAATAACAGGAACCGAACAGAGACGTGAGACAAAACCGACAGGGTGGCCTTCCATGACAGCAGCAAATGCATGCAGGCGACAACAAGTGGCACGCAAACAGAACTTAAATACAACACAGGTAACAAGAGGCAGGTGAGTATGATTACACTAATCATGGGCACACAGGAAGGGAGGGGCGAGCACACAGACACGATGACAATCTACACACAACAAAACTGGGGACGAGACATGACAAACCTAAATGGAAAAAGTTAGGGTGGAGACTACAAAAAGGGCAACTGACAAGATGGAGACTCCAAGAATGGGAATATTGGGAATCAGATCACCGAAACTGGACGTGGGATGGATATAAAGCATATAAGGAGTGGACACTACAGGTAAGTCATAGGCATTGAGCATGTTCAAGGGCTCACCAGGTTAAAGATTTCCATGATGGAGAAAGACATCTGATCCCTGAATTGTGAGCAAGGATGAGGAAAGCAATGAACGACTTGATCTAGATTCCCAAGAGGATAAGAAAAAAAAACAAGGCGGGGACTGTCAGAATTAGTGTTGGAATGTAACCTGGATGGGACCAGCAAGACTGGAGATGAATGTAATGTGGGAATAGGGATGAATGAGTGAATGAATGTCGAAGGGTCAGTCGTCAAGTAGCAGAGGCAACTCTTCTTGCGAGTCAGCACATAATCAAACCAAGGGAATAACACACGAAAAAATGAATTTCCAGGCTCAGATGGGTACAGCCTCAGTGAGGACTCCCTGGATGAGGACCTGGAGATTTAAGATCGATGACAACCTGGATTGGTGATTACCAAAATAGGACAATTACGATAGTCTGAAATGAGTTTGAGGAACCAACAGATATCAAAGTGTAATCTTCAAGTCATAAAACAAAAGCATGGAAATTCCCAAGCTTGCAACACAACAACATTCTAATGGACTTCTCCATCATCCTCCGTGTTGAACAGAAAAGTCCTGTCAAACTAACTTGTGCACTCAGAGGGATTAAAACCATTAACGCAATTTATATCAAACCTACGGCATGAGGTCAGTCATGCCAATGCCTTTAATGCTTCCCACCACCACCATCAACATCATCCCGTCTCCCCGCCACCCCACTTCTGCCTCCCCCACGGATAATCTAATTGAGGCCGGGGCTGCGGGCGGCGGATCGTTACGGCTCGGATGCTCCGGAACGCGCAGAAATCAAAGCTTCATTAGAATAAGATGGACTGACATTCCGGCTGGAAAGAAATAAATGAAAAGAATTAAAAGGAAAAAGGGCAGGAGGGTTGGCGGTGGGGCGAGAAGAAATCAACCCTGATCGGGCGGCGGTTCGCTCGGCTTATGATTGTGTTGACGTGCACATGAATGGCACATCTCATTAAAATTAAAGCTCTCATTAAAGCTAATTGGCAATTTAAGGAGAGATCCGGAGAATCTTTTCTGTCCTGCTCTGCCGTCCCGGCGATGACAGGCACAGGTGAGAGCGAGTCTCATTTTGTATTAGGACCGGAAAAACAATACAGTAAAAATGTTGCTATGGTAACTGCCTCCTTTCTCTTAAATGAAATTGTATTTATTTACATATGTATTCACATATAGTATATATTTGTAATTTTGAACAGACAGCGTGTTTTAGAGCTAAAGGGTGTTCTTTCTAGTCATGTATGAGATGAATGCTACTTTTAGTATTAAAATGACCTATTATAAAATTGAATGTGACTTTTGCTGACATCCCAACAAACAAAGATTCTCACATTATTGTTTAACAATCTTTAGGAGATGTCATGCCACGTAGCTCCTGTTGAGTGAGGGAAGAAATGGAGTTTTACAACCCTCAATTTGTTCTCAATCTATTTTGACCAACTAAAATTGGCTAATAGCGTGTAAAAATGGCAATGTGGCATAATACATTGTACTGATAATCAACTTTGACGTCAAGATTCAAAGCTCCCGATCAGATGGCCCCTATAACGTCTCTGGAAAACATCTCATAAATCGCTCCAATTTGCATGAAAGGCTTCCTACGAGTGTTCGTAATTGTGAGCTGGCGAAGGTCAGTATCCTCACAGGTGTAGAGGAAACACAGTCGTAATGAGAAATCCATTTGTAGCGTGTGCTGCGACAAACAAACGAGAGCAGCAGCCTCCCTTACCTCATATAAACTGGCCCGTATTCCTTTTGACGGGGTTTTGTTTGACTCGTATTAAAGGCTTCCCAGATTATTATTACAAATGTAAAATTGCATCAGCCTGGTCCCTCCTGGCTGACGGCGCTCTGATGTGAGCTCTCCAGAGCATCTTGCCTCGGATTAAAGGTGCCACTGTTCATAAACTCATCAAAGCGCACCGAGAGCGCCGACTCTCTCAAAGATAATGAAAATGTGCCGACAATAACGTGAAGGATTTAGACGGTGGGACAACAGGAGGGAGAGATAATAACGGCAGGCGCCTGCAGCAATTAGATACTGTACCACGTTTCGTTGTACTCACAGGTGGCACTCGAAACAAACGTGAAAGGAGAATGGTGGAAGATAGACGGCGGGTGCAGCCCAACATGTATCTGAAGACCAGGGAGAAGCCGGGGGATGATGTCAGCTTGGATCACTGGATCAAAAACAAACTAAATAATAACCACAGAGTAAAACCTCAACGAGAAGCTTGAATGTTCATGTGACACCGAGACTTCAGAATTCAAGGAGTTTAGACAATACCTAGACTCAAGAGCCAAGACGAAGACTGAGGAGTCAAGACTAGTAAGCAGACTGGTCTTCAAGAATCCCTACCAAACCGGTTTTAGATGTAGCCCTCGTCCAGCGAACCTGATTCTTATAATAAGGATCGTTTTGGATTTTGCAAAGCTCGCAGATGTGTTAATCATTTTAATCAGGTGTGTTGGACGAGGGTTGGATATGTCTAAAAACAGACTAGATGGGGGCTCTTGAGGATCGGACTTGGGCACCCCTGACTTTGAGGGACTTTAAGCCAATATGACCAATTCAAGACCAATGATGTATTATGTCCAAATCAACACCAAGACCTTTGAGCAGTTGAGACAAAGTCAAGATCATGACATCGCAGCATCAAGATCGAGCTAAGGTCGAGACGTTAGACTCAGAAAAAGTCATGACCCTACTTTTTTGGGGTAACTTCTCACACCCAGTATCCTTGTTAAGATCAAGCATTTAAGGCGCGGAGGCCTAGACTTAAGGAGTTAAGCCCTAGTCATGGTCATGACTTCAACCATCTGTAAACAAGTCAGCAGGCCTGGGTTTCAAGACCAAGGATTCTGTTTTCTGCCCAACACAAGTCTAGAGAAAAATGCAATCTAACTGCGGATCTTTAAGGAGTCAAGACCTAGGGCAGATCAAGACCAAGATTTTGACCAAAACAGAAGGGGTTAACACCAAATCCTGACCAAGTGTAAAAACAAACGTTCACGTCTGACATGATTTTAAATGAAACATACAACCAAGTCCAATTTAGTGAGCATCTCAGGCCTCAAGTAAGTCCTGCTGACTGACGGAGGGAGATAGCATTCTCATTTGGAATTCCTTCATGCAGGTAAAAACAGCCAACAGCCACACACACACAAAAAAAACAACCAGTTGACAAAATAGATACAAAATCCTTAAATCTTCATCTTTCCGCTCAGGCTGCTGAACGTCTTATCTGGCCATTTCCATGCACGCGCATTTAGGATGCCAATCCATTCCAGTACGGCGCTATTGTGTGACGCTGCAAAATGAATATAAATGGTATCAATTTCCACTGATAAATGCAGACACATTGTGGCGGGGATGCCGGATTAGTGTATAATTGGGAGGGGAAATGTCAGGGATACGTTAGGATATTCCGCCTCGTCACAGGCGGGATGCTGCGAGTCGGGACCACGCGCTCTGACTCCCAAATAACTTTTGTTGCATTTGGAGACTTAAGTTGGATGCAGCGTGATTGGCGGCTCACAGATATCGCTCCACTTGCTCGGGATCAAAAGGCAGGCGGGTTTTATTCCCCTTTAGGCTTGGAAAAAAAATAATCAGTCACGACAGTGGATGCTATTAAAAAGACGGTTACTACTTTATATGCGTAAAAGGTCAAAGTATGTAATTGCATCAGTCACTACAGTTAGCCAAATCATCAGCCGTTCACTGTGGTGACTGAGCAACGAGCAATCGACTTTAGTGACTGATAGACAATGTTGACATTAAGAAAATAGCTTGTACCTTTAGTACTGAAGCATAAAATATTGCTTGTGAAAAGTTACTTCCTGTATTGACTGATTCACATCTTTGAAAGTTTCTCTCTGAGTGGTGCACAAATAAGGTTGGATTGATTGTGAATTGGTTCTCATTGTATTGCCTGATGCACATTTTACTCTCAAGACTTAAAATATTGCTGTGAATAGCTTTTGAATTGTCTCAATTTTGACACAGACTGATGGGGCAATAGAAGAAAAGCACTTTTGGCTGGCTCCACACTTCCTTTCTTCACGTTTCCGTCATGCCTGACGAGTCGTAATAAAAACACTTGGGGGAGCTAATTCATGCATGAAGGCATTAATACTACACTTGTCTTTTGCATGTCACTCTTCTTTTCTTTAGGGCCCCCGTGGCGTCTCACTCGTGGCAGTAAATAGAAGAAGAAAAACCAAATAAACACTTCTTGCCAGCCCGCATAATCAAATGTTTCAGCGCCGTAATGACGGAGAGGGAGGCGAGAAAAAAAAAAAAGGCAGAGAGGCGCCCACTTGGCTTATCTGGTAGCGGCCGTGTGCGCTCGCTCGCTCTCATCGCAAGCACCAGGCGGCCTCCCCCCTCCGGTGCATCCCCCCTGCTTGCTCTCCATGTGCTGCTTTTATTACCATCTGGCTTTTGAACATTTTATGCAGTGCATGAGGGGGGAATATATGCTCGTTTAGTCTGGCAACCCTGCGATGACACAACACCTTCAACACGTCTAATGCTGTGATCCTCAACCGGTGGGTCGGGACCCAAACATAGGTTACAAGTCCATTATGCATGGGTCGTGGAGTGGTAGTAATAAATTACAGGAGGTGTCTGAAAAATTTAACATGCATCCGAGGTGGAATTTGCTTTTTATTTGGAATTACCTTGACGAAAATAAATTGTTTTTACTTGAGGTTTAACGGAATATTGAACACACCCTGATGAGTTTTTTTTAAGACTGACGCATAAAGCTTAAGAAAATTAATCATTGTAATGTATGCATTTAACCCTTGTGTTATGTTGAGAAAAAAAACATTTATTATGTTGCGGGTCATTTTGACCCGTATTGTGTAAATCCACTCAAAACAGTCATAAAATGAAGTTAAACCATTAAGAACTTTATTTTGGATTATACAAATACTCAGAAGAGATAAGTAGAGATATACAATTCCAACACTATATTAAAGACCGAAAATGTTCACGCAAACTACAGAACGTCAGCTAGCTTAATGCTAACACAATGGGAAACAGTGTTACAGCCTGGCTAACAAAAATGAGCTGCGCAGTAACATGACATTGTAGTCTAACGTAAATGGGAATGATATTAAGTCACACTTTAAAATAAGTCACACCACATACATGCTAACCTGAGACTTATTATACAATATAAGTCAACCACATTATAAGGCCTCCTCAGTTGTTAATAAGGGGGTCTGTTTTCAAATTCTGTTTTTGTATCAAATCTTTTCTTCGTCGTTGCCAACTTCTGTAAAAGCCCGTTGCAACTTTGAGACAATAACAAAATCCCATGGCGAGTACTCTTGAGAACCACAGTCACGCCTCTGACCGTTGGCTGCAGTAATTAAGCAGCAAGTCGGCTCCTGCACGAGTGCATTGACTCGAGGGGGCAAGCTGAGAACACCATGTTGTTGATTCTCTCACCTGGGGGCAGAGTTTGGAGTATCATTGACCGCAACCCCTCCCGTAAACACGCGCTTTGATCATTCTGGTGTTATTTTCTCATTTTGTGCAGGCACTTTTTGTGTCCTCTGGCGTGCCGTAACGAGCGCTTTGGATGCCGTGCCGCTGATGCAACGGATGCGGCGCGGTGGACCGACTTGATGCAACCCAGGCGGTGGAAAATGAAAACAGTCGCAATGTCGCTGCCGCTTTGTTGACTCCATTTTGTGGCCAGTGTTGTCGGAACCGTCGGTCATAGAATTTGATGCAACGATACGCTGTTTGAAGGAAATCACAACATGTACATATTATATACAATGTACATATTATATACATTTGTGTCAGCCTTCTTTTGTTTTTTTGGGCAGGGCTTCTTGAATTTTTTGTGGGTATTATCATGATGGACCTCTCTAGAAAATGTTATGTTGGTCATCGGGTTAAATTTTCAGTACAAATCAGGTTCAGCAAAAGAGTCAATTGAACTTCACGACTTTTTCAAAGTAAAAGGTTTGACTTCCTTTGGATTTCCGAGCGTAGCTTCCAGAGACTTTTTTTGTGGGGCTCCTAAGGATAAAGATGTCCACCAATGTTCATGTCACAAAGCTAACCTGGCTTCATAGGCTGAGTTTTCAACAATTGTTCCAGTTCTAGAAATAACCGTGAAATGTCTGCTTCAAAACAAAACGGTGATCGATGGACATGTCTAGCAAATTTCGTGTTGCCAAGTCAAACTGTGTGCAGGGGTTGCTTTTTCTAACCAGTGTGTGAGATGCTATCAAGCTCATTTTGGGCTTTGCACGCCCATCCAAACGTGAATTACTATCCTTCATAATGGTGACAGCTTTTGTGAGCTTCTCAACACCTTTCTTGTCTTCTGGTCAGAACAACCACCAACAGCTGAGTGCATTAACTGTGCTTGACGACACGCATTCTGTTCAACGTCATACAAAACACAAATATGCATTGATAAAATGCAGTTCCATTCATTTAAGAGCAATGATTTAAACTTGATAGTATGAAGGCGATGTGGGAAGAAACTAGCACAAGGTGGGTAAGGGTATAAAATCAGTCTAGCATGATTCAGAATGATTGCAAATGCAGGCTGGAGAAAACTGAAAAACCTCCACAAAGTAAGTAAAAGATTTACAAATAAGTAAAAATGTGCAGCTTTATGTTCAACATACAGATGATATATATTTAAACATTAGTAAGTACTTCAAATATATTTACCGTGTATACTTTTCTAAAATACATTTCATACGTGCTCGGGCTAAATTATTTTTCCCAGTGCAAAAACATACAAATGAAAATACCTTTAAAAATCCAAAACTAGACGTGTCATTTTCCAATATAATTATTTTGTCATTTTTCTCAACAGTAAAAAGCCAAGTTTTAAAAATATTTTTCAGTCAAATTATTTTAATATTTTATATAAAAGTCTGGATGGATTTTTAAAAAATCATTAAAGAAAACTAAAATAGTTGCCTAATCCAACAAAATAAATACAATCAAATAAAATATTCTATAACCATTGCATATTAGAAAGTAAGATAAGCTTTTTAAATAAAAGTTCAACGTACTTAAAAGAGCAGCGCTTCCGTCTCTACTGAACTGTTACCTGTATTGCCAATGTCCGATTTGAGGACCGTCCAGGGAGACGACGAGTCAGCGAAAGCCCGCCGCGCACCTTTCGCTGCGGTAGCCATATTAACACGTGCGTTTGGGGAACTTAATTACACGTCGGGCGCACGGCCCAGCGAGGACGTCCGCGATTTATGACGACGGCCGCCGCACTTAGCCTCGCCGTCGTCCTCTAAATTGGCCGATTACTCACGCGAGGCGGCCGACGTGCGCAATAATTGGCACAAGCGCATTTTACTTTTAAGATGATGTATCGATCGCCACGCCGCCAGAGTGAAAATCCATAACGGACTCTTCCTGTTTGTTATCTGCGCTCAAAAAACAAAAAACAAAAAAAAACTTACAGACTAGGCAGGAAGACTCAATACAAAAAAGCCTGCTGTGATTCTGTGGGTCAAGTTAAAATTACACTGCAACTCACACACATATTGTATTTGTTATTCCACATAGGAGAAAAAAAAATATCTCACTGTGGGTACTGTTAGCTTTAGTTAGCAAAACTCAAATCACAAGGCTCCACTGTACTGCATTCCTTCCTTTTCCTCTGCTCTCAATAATGAAAAACCTTTTTATTCATCTGTGGCCAGCCTGAATCGCTAGATGGGTAAATTAAGCACAATTGACTGCAAAAATCCCCCCGTCCTTATCCCAGTGGTCCAACCTGGGGCCGTCCAAATAAACTTATCCCATCCTCTTGCTGTGGGCCTTTGATAAATCCACTTCTCACACATTAACCGTGCTGGCGGAAACACGGCAGGTGTAAATGGCCACCTGATCCTCGCTACCTCTTTTTTTCCCGCCAATATTGAATTTTCAATATCCAATCATGGCGTGAAAATCAGGTTAGGGCCACTTTGCTTCCCGATTCCCGCCGGCGGTTGGTCGGGGGTGGAGGTAGAAAGTGCCCACCCCGCCCTCTTCGTCCAGCCACCTGCGATCATACACGGGTGGCGGCCACACTGTCACGGTCGCCCTGGTGCATGGATTTGACACACATTACAGCAACGCCATTAGTGGCGCATCGATTGGATCCGGGGAAACGAAACCAATGACTCGGAGAGCTGTGGTCCACTCTGAGATGCGGGCAACTGGAGCAGACCGGAATCCAAAGCTAAACAAATGATGGACCCTGCTATATTGCAGTTTCTAAGCAATCTTTCTTTATGGATTTTTTTGACTTTGAGGATTGTTGTCTGCGTCATTGGTTAAAGTAGCAGGTTTCCAAAAGTTTAGAATTACTGTAACATGTTGATTTCTGCGAGGCCATCTATGAGGTTCTAATGTTAACAATTAGCGAATGGTCTACCATTTTGGATCAAAGTGGAAATTTAAACTTAGTTTTTCTTGGTAACATGAAATTTTGTAGTCGTGTCTATAATGAGTAGACCCACAAAAACGTCTCAGGAAGTCAGGCCCGAGAAGACACAGGAAGTCGGCCATCTTGTTTTGATGCCTAATTGACTTAGTAGCACTCAAAAGAGTTTAAAAAAATCTGTCCCCAAAACCAGTTTCACTATTTAAGTAATTGACAGAAATGTCTTTCATGAATGGATCCACATAAAAGTCTCAAGAACCCATGCCCAATAAAATCAGTAAGTTTGCCTTTCTGGTTTGAAGTAGCAATTCTAGGATTCATTGGTATTCCATGGATCCTTTGAATTCCTCCTAAAGATGATGTTCGATTGTTTCTAAGTAGATTATTTTTCATATTTATTCAATACATAATCTATTTAATTATTTAGCAGCCATGCAAATACTCCCTGCTATCTAATTACACTTATGTGGAAACTTTTGCCGAGTGCACTCTGGTCGTGATTAGCCGCTGCTTCATCTGCGTCGTCTTCTCTGCTCGAGATTGTATTCTGCTATTAGTCTGATCATCCATAATTGCATTTTAAAGAGCTGACAGATTATATACTTTGCCAAAACGGCCACCACCACTTCACCGGTGGCATAAATCTTTGTCCGAGCAAGGCGCCCGTTCACCTCCTGCCGTATTAATTAAAATCAACGAAAGCTGTCCTATCAATCACTCAGGGTAATAAATGTATTCTATGGAGGCACATTGCGTTCTCGCAGATTAGCGCTATCAAACAGCAAAGATGAAGTGTTACACAAAGGTGAGAGGAGGTGCCACTCTCACGGGAACATAGAGTGCATATTAATCTAGCAATTTAATCCCCTGTTATGATGTGGGTCATAGTGACACATTTGAAAGTTGTGTAGTGAGTGAGTGTAGTGGCGTCATAAGTGTTATTTATATGTCTATATGTTTATTTAACCTGATAATAAGATATTGACAATGTTAATTGTGATTTCATGCTGATTTGAAAACTTTTGGGCAAGTGGTAAAATTTTAAAAATGTCATCATCCTCCTCATCATCATCATCGGTTTAAAGTCCGCTTTAAACACAAATTGAAATTGAACACGGGGATCGAATCTAAAAATGGGTCAATTTGACTGGAAATATGAGAATAGGGAAATACATAAAACGTAGAAAAATCTGTCACTGTGACTCGATTTTACAGAGTTCAATTTTAAAAGCGGGTCAAATCGACCCACAGCCTACCAGTTTCACCCGCAGTATTACAACAGAGTTAAACGTTAAAAATGGGTTTGTGTTACCCCGACTATAACGTGAGAGGTAAACGTTACAGTCCTAAATATTTCAAACGATTCAGTTTGACTCATAACTGGTTTGTTTTGACCCGCAGTATAACAGGACCATAAAAACAGGTGAGTTTCCACACAGTATAACGTAGCATTTAAAACTGGTCGGTTTGACCCCTCAGGACTGGATGATAGTACTCATATCCTCACACTGGTGATGCATCGGCGTAAGTCTTTTGTCTGTTTGTTGGTGGACGGATGCGCTAATCTCTACTTTAGCGGCGGGATAATCCTGACGATAATCCTGACGATAATAATAATAATCCTCTCACCACCGTGTGGTGATAACGCAGCAAACATCTTGTCCTCTGCTGACCCCGGGACTCTCGCTTCGTCACCCCAGCGACGCTGCGGGCATCAGCGACGCCGGCGGTGTATCAAACGCTAAATCCTCTTAAAACGGAATCAGGCAATAGACGGCACAAAGAGCGAGCGTGTGACTAAAAAGATGGCCGTGAGAGACAATGGCGCCTTTAATTGTTTCCTACAGGATTTAGCATTATCTCTGGGATTTTGGTCCACCCCCGCTATTTTGCAATTTTTTTCCCCCCTCAAAACAATTTGTGGCACCTGTGTACGTGGGTACAATGCCAACGTCTCCTCCACATCTGTGCTACAAACTGGCACGCTGAGCAATCATAGTAGGTGAGACAAATGTTAAATATTAAAATTCAATCAAATTTACACAATATTTGAATGCAAAAATCAATTTGACCCACAGTATATAAGGAGCATTTCAAATTTAGCCAGGTTAAGGACATAAAAGATGGGTCAGCATAATACAAATGTTAAAAACTGGTTCTTTTGACCCGT
Source organism: Syngnathus acus (assembly GCF_901709675.1). Lineage (NCBI taxonomy): Eukaryota > Metazoa > Chordata > Actinopteri > Syngnathiformes > Syngnathidae > Syngnathus > Syngnathus acus. The sequence continues at coordinate 7,237,061 of NC_051095.1, read as the reverse complement.
CATGATAGCGATGAGGTGAACGTTAAAAACAGGTCAATTGACCCGCTACATAAGAGGAAGGTTAAAAAGCTGTCAATTTTGAATGAATTGGTCACTATAAACTACATGATAAGAAGTAGGTTAAAGATCTTTTAAAATGGGTCAAATTGACCCACATGTCCACACATGAAGACTAAATGCATACAATCTTTCAAACTGATTCATATTAAAGCAGGCGGGTTAAATCTTTATCAGTTTGACCTACAGCATAAGACAAAGCTAAAAGGAGTGTGGGAGGGGTAAAGATTGAAATGGGTCAATTTGACCCACCATCTAAGAGGACAACATAATGAGTGTTCAAAATAAATCTTGATAACTTATAATATTAGAGAAGGGGTAAATATTGAAATGACCCACAATATAACAGCAGAATTACCATAAAAATGTTTGTTCCGGCACCCGCCTTCGTTATCCTGAATTTCACCCACTCCAAACAATTTGTGTCAGTGGCATACGTGGGCACAATGGCGTCGTCCGCCTCTGTCTGCTGTCTTTTGTCTTGGCCCGCCGACTCACTCCCTCCCTCGTTGGCACAGATGGACCAATCCGGCAGATGTTTTCATCGGAACTGGAATTTTTGTTTTTTTTCTTGCCGTTTTCCAGCCTCGCTGTCTCTTCCCGTCTCCTCACGCTCGCTCGCCGCCGAATGGATTTAGGTTGTGGAGTTAATGAGGTGATTTGCATCTGTCCAAAGCACTTTGCTGCTGATTGTTTGGAGCAGAAAATAAAGCGTGAAAAAAACAAAACAATTTTCTATACAAAATGCTCCTCTCATTTTCCGGCAGTGTTTCAGAGAGGAGAACAGGTAAACAAAATGGAATGATACACGATATTGTGTGGAGGACAGCTCTCAACCTTTATGTATCTTGAAAATTCATTTGAATGTTCTTGTAAAAACTATGTTTGAATGTTATTGCAAATTCATTCTTGTAAATATGGAGTCGAAAATATTGACTCCCCATGAGCAGTTCAACGCTTCCATGTTAGATAAAGTAGCAGAAAACAAAAGAGGGAAAAATAACAAACAGTATAATTTATTTTTGCATGTGGTTTCTTACCATATGTATTTGTTGAGATAATTTTGAATTTACAACATACAGCATTTATTATGCGCTGCAGTAACGTGACGTCATCTTTTGTAGAATGTCTCCATTATATGAGATAGACGTGCTCTCTCTCTCTCCCTCCTTCCTATCTCTGTCTGTCTGATTCCATCCATCATCCATCCATCCATCCATCCATCCATCCATCCATGCCTGACTGTAGGTCTTTTTTTTTTTTACCAGTATTTTCTGTAAATGGGTACACATTGTGGTTCATCTTAATATGAAGTTCTAAGGAGATGTCTGGCATAAAAAGTACATATAGTACAAAAAATAAAAGCTGCAGTATGAAAGAAATCATCATCATTGAAAAAATAAAATCTTCACATTAGCAGGAAGCACCTGCTCTGGTGTGCTGTGATGTTTTGCCTGGGGTGTAATTAATCTGGATGACAGGTGTCCGCTGTGCACCTCCATCCGTGCAACCAAATAACAGCCTCACTCACTCTGGGAAAATTAAAGTGAAACGCAACCCCCCAAAAAATTTAAAAATGACCGGCAGGTGTTTTTTTGCAAAATGAAACAAGAGCAGCTCATCCAAAAACTCAGCCCCTCCCATCAAAGACACGCTGGTCTTCATAAAAACATGAGACGTTCCATAAAGAAGTTGTTCACACAATTACATTACAATATTACATGATCTTTGCAAGCGAGTCACATACTGAAAATGAAACTTAACTTTTGCCGTTCCTTTTTATCCGCCGTGAGTGTGCGCATGTCACGGAAAAGGAAGGCCTAATACCTTTTAGAAAAATGTGATTTGCCTCGTTTTCCAAAAAGGTAAAAGTAATCCACTGTGCAGTTGGTTTGTCCAATATAAAGTGTAAAGCAGAAAGTAAGTGTGTAGTAGTACGGAATCACGTGTTTACACAGAGACGTGATGGACGTCACACCATCAACAGTTATGGTGTGTGCGTGCATCGGGTCAGATTGCGAGCACAGGCATAGCTGTAAAAATACTTAGAATAGAATGGACGCCAGCGGACATTAGCGGAGGGACCAATAAAAGACCACCTGAGCAGGAGTCCGAGAGGCTTTTAGCGGCCCTTCGTACGCGAGCTTCGTCACGCTCCGGGCGTTCCCCTGTGAAGGATCTAAAGTAGAATCAGGCTTCAAAGCCGGCTTGCTAGGTGTGTTTGATTCGCTCTGCGGCATCACTTAAATCCAGACGGCCTTATCTGCCTGCGTCTTTTTTTTATTACAGCCAGCTGTTAGCGTAGCATAGCTTTTGTGTACATGACGTTCAAGCTCAAATGTGCAAATATTGATCTTTGGGAGGATCTTTTGGTCACGCAGTCAGACGTGTTTGGAGGAGCACTCGACATGACATAAGAAAAAGATGAAATTGTGTCCACAATGCACGATTGTGTATGAAATTAGAAATTCAGGTTTTGGCATGAAATACAAACTCGTGGCCATTACCGCTTGACTTGACCTTCCATCATTAAGACACAATCAGACAACTTCATATAACAAGCTGGAGTTTTCACCCCAAAATCGTTGATAGCATCAAACTCACTTTCCATATGATGGCGCCTCCTGGTGGTTACTCAAAGCAAAAGCCTGGATTTCGACCTGTTTTACTGTCACTTCTCCCGAGTAACGATGGTAAGTGATTAGCGAAGAGAGGCTATGGTGAAATCTTGTGACAACACCGCAAACATCCTCTTTAATGAAGTTGTGAAGCGGACAGCTTAATAAAGTGGGATCCTTTCTTGTGGAAAAGCTGCATGTTGATCCTTGGAGGATGTGTCATTGTGTCTGCCAAGAACATCTTTAATCAACAATGTCAAGATGATGCCTTTTAGGATTATTTGAGATACTTTCAAGGGCTCAATTTGTTGTTTGTGGCAACAATCCATTCACATTGCGATTTTGGCATCCATTTTGACTGACGGCGTGGGCATCCCCGCTTCAGTGCGTCAAGATTTTTCCAGTAACGATATGGTTTAATTACCGGGAGGAGCAAAATCATCCATCGTCTTTGCAGCTCAGTTGCCACTCACTGTGAATTTTCCCAAAAAAACATTTCCAATCGGTGTGAGCGTGCCATTGAAGGCAGATGAACGTGAAGCGTAAAATGACAAAGTGTACAAGTTTGATGATTAATGTTAGGATGGCTCTACGGGTTAAAACAGGGAGGAAATCATAAATATGAAATGTCACTTTCATGGAGTGATGCAATTGTATGGACGCTACAGCATTAAGCAGATAAACATGGTAGAAATGCACACATCATGTGTGGAATGTATGAGTTTGTTGTTTTTGATCCCTATTTATATGTAAAGAATATAAATACAAGCATAAAGTCCTCTCACAGACAGTGTGGGTTGGTGCATGAACGTGTCTTTGATGACGTTGAAAGGCTAAGTAAGTTGGATACTTCCTGGTTTATGTACTGCTGGGTCGTACCATTTTTGGATTATAGGGTGGAGAGATGATATTTCCGTTGTGACAAGCATCTTAAATAGTTGTCCCTAGCCCAGCTTTGAAATCCTAACCAGGACCAGAAACCCTAACTATAAACCTGGTTTGAATTCTTAATTTGAAATCCTAACCGTGGTTTGATACTTTGATTTGAGAGCCTCCCCAAACTTGAAATGGAATTGAAATTAGAACTTGAATTAGAATTTAAAATTCCATCCCAGGCTTGATAGCCTGTACAAATATCTTGAAAACATAATTTGAAACTGTAACCATTAAAACGAGACACTTTGTCATCACTTACTGTGGAGGACGAGAGTCCAACATTTGGCAACCAAATGTTTGACGTATGTCTGAGCTGACAAAATGTTTGTATTGTACGTCAAACACGAGTGCGCTAGCTTATCTCCCACCAGGTTTTGAGCGTCTCTTGACGGGAGACGCCAATGACACATTTGGAGACATCGGGACGCCGTTCAAACTGGTCGTTGTGAGTGTCAGGCTGAAATTCCTCAAGTGTCAGCTCGTCATGGCGTTAAAGGCGGGAAACGTGTCTTTTCATGCTTGTCTGTTGAAGTAAAAAAAAAAAAATCATTTAAATAAATAAAACAAGAACTTCCCAGCAGGTGCTTGTTTTCCCAAACAAAGTGGCCATTTAGTTCCTGACATGTTTTCTGCCGTCTCTCCTTTGGTGCCGTCACAAACGTATTAGCATGTTTGCTAGGTGCAGAAAAGAGATGACACGTTGACAAAGCTTCAAATCTGTATTTAAACCCTAAAGAACTCACCCCAGCATACAAACCCTGGCTTGAAAGCCCAATACAGATTGTAAACTTTACCTTGAATCCTTAAAACCCGAAACCCATGACTTTGAAACTTTCAACATTCAGCTGTTTTCTCTCGGTTCCTTTGGTGCCGTCACAAGCACTTTGATACATTTACCTGGCGGAGAAAAGACAGTAGAGAAACTGGCACCTGAACACAGATGCTCATCATAGAAGCCAAAGAATAAAGATGGACGCAAAGGAATCGAGCGTCAACCTGACTCGCGCTGAATGCTTGTGTCGGGCCCCTCAGGGCAGACGTTGCAGAGAAGTGCATGCTGGGAGATGAGATCAACTCTTCCAAGTCAACATTCAAGACATATTAGTCTTAATAGAATCTTTACCATTTGCAAACATTACAGTGCACTAAAAACTATTTGCATTATTATTGGGACTTTATTTTTTAATAAAATTGGTTAAAATCCTCAGAATTGTCACCTCTCGACAAAAGTCAGTTTCTTTTGCGTTTCATCGAATTGTGCTGAAACCAAAAAAGACGTTTGAAACTATTTGCTCTTATTTTGAAAATCAACAATCGACATTCTTTTTAGTGTTTTTCTCATGTGTTACAAACCAAACTAACGACTGAATCATATTAACTTTGTGTGTTGTTTAAAGTCATAAATATAATTTAATTTAATATTTTTTATCCATTTTATTGAGAAATAACTGTCAGATTATTTGATTTTCAAAATAATTACTTGAGTACAGCCCAGGTAAAAATCAAAAGATATTTGACCATGTTTTGCTAACATCAAAATTAAGTTAGCCTTTAATGAAGCTAATGTATGACGCTGTATTTGAATTTTCAATTTATTAATTTAATTGTAATATTGTAAATTTTCTCCGTTAAAATTCCAGACCCCTGTGACCTTGTGAGGATAAGCGGTTCGGATGACGAATGAATAATTAAAGACAATTTAACCTTAATGAACCAAAGTCAATTAATCGTGATTAAAATTCATTTACGATTTAGTCATGGTCAAAATAATTTGTGGTTAAAAGAACCTGATGTAGATTGTTGTAAATATCAAAAACAATTTAATCTTTATTTAACATGAAATTCTGTCCGTACAACTAAATTTTTTGGAAAACATCAAAATTTGAAATTCAGTTATGTATTAGTTCATATCTGCAATTTATCAACTTTCAATGAACTTAAATCACCTTATATAAAAACAATTTAATGAACCTTATCTAGGTGTTTATACGGAAATGAAAATGTCTTTAGTAAAACCTGAGCCAGTCTGTAAAATAAATTACCTTTGCGTACTTGTTTATAGATTATTTAGCACATTTTTTACAGTCTTTATCTTATCGTGTAGGTTTTCATAATTATCAAAGACATTTAGTCTTGAAGTAATCTAACATATATATTATATTTATTTGATTTTGAAGTCTTTGATTTTTTTGATCACTTTAAGGTTCTGCCGCTGTTCCGTCCAATTAGTATTATGGATGAGTTGCATCATCAGCATAAGCGAGCGAGCTGGCTGACAGGCTAGCAGGTTGCCAATGGACATCGGAGACCTTAATGACGGAAAAGAAGGAAGGTGTGAATCTTTAACATCATGGAGGGGAAGTGATGGCGAGGCATGTTGGAAGCCGTCTCCGGGCGCAGCTCATTAAGGCGCGGTAATCCGTTCATCCTGCCAATCATTAGCTGCGCTAAACAGTTGACGTCTTGGGAAGCTGGAGGCACAACAACACGGCGACGACATCCACGAAGCGGACCTCATTAACCAGGAAGACACCTCGACGTGTCCACGTGTTATGCTTGCTCATCAACTACATTCCGTAAAAAAAGGAATAACAATTGTTAGCGTCACTCAAGATTCCAAACTTACTTCAATGGAAACGCAGACTATGTTCGATTCAGTCCGCCGCCGTCAATGTTGACAAACATTTTTTTCCATAATTGTTTTTTGAAAACTCCAAATTGTCTACACTAACATGTCATTGACGATTAATTCGGTCTATTGTCGTGACTTTCAGGTTAGGTTAATTGATGACAACAAAGGTTTAGTTTAGGACGATTCTTGTATTGCCCTGGAACAAAGACACAAGAAGACTAAAAACCAAAAACTTGTACGTTAAGTTCTTAAAAGACTAATTTGTCCATTGTTAGGTTTACTGAAGATATTGTCATTGTTGACAAACGTGTCCTTTGAATTATTAAATTGGTTATTGTCTCTTATCAAAAACACAAATTTAATCCAAACCAATTTTGCTGAAAGCTAAACATTCCTCAATGTCTGAAAAATACAAGATTTCAAACCATCATCCATGTTAACCGGCGTTGTTGGAGAATTCCTTGAGGCCGACGGTGTCGCTGATGTTAGCCCAGCGAGCTGTCGGTGGGTGGGCCGCTCTCTGCAGGATGAGGCCCTCCACGCTCCCATCTGCAGCAGCGCATCAAGCGACCTTCTTCCACCATTCCTTTATTTATGAGCACATTTTGAATAGATGTCCTCCGGCCCCCGCAGAGCAGAGCAAAATGGCGTCGTCCCCGATGCTCGTTAAGCAACGCTCCGAGGAGGAGGATGAAGTACAGCAACGTCAGATAATAATACATAGGCAGAGGAAATAATCCATAAACAAATGTATGAAGACAAAGTGATAACGTGTGAGAGAAACATTTTCTCTGCATGGGCAGGCTTGACATAGACGAATGAAAATAATATCGAATCAGAGACAAATGTAGCTGGAAATGGATGACATGACACCATGGATCAGATTGTTTACGCAAATAAAATTAGAACAAGCCTGTCTTTATCCTCAAATGGACTCTGAGATTTGGATTGTTTTTTAATGTATATTTGGAGAAAACATCGTGTTGGAGGAATTTCCGTCAAGTAACGGCTTTTGAGTACAAGCGACAACAATCTGGTCTGAGCTTTTCGATGGCATATATTATCTTCAACAGGATCTGGAGTTTGTTCTAAATAGCAGATAAGCATTAGGTATCCCCTTGAACGGGTTGCTTGCCAATCGCTGTGAAAAGTAAAATCATCTTGCGAACATAAAAAGGGAGACAGATGAAAATAAATGACGGAAGTCGTCCGTGGTAAAAAAAAGTGTCCATGCGGCACAACGGCATTCGAGTATGACGTTTAATTACGGGAGCTGCCAGACTGTGTCGTCTGTTTCTTGTCATACTTTCTCCTCTTAAACATGCCAGTTTCTCCTGTTCAATCTTCCTCTTTCATTCATCAAGCAAAGATTCCGAGTGTACTGTAATGCATAACAAACGGACTGTAATGATCTGTTTATCATCGTGTTTTTGCTCATCTTTTTTTCTGAGGCACAACCACTTCATGAATGGCAATCATGATCTTCATGGATATTAAAGCTGCTTAAAACAGGAAAAACAAAATTTGTTGGGTTCATTCAAGACTGCAAGTCATCTTTATTGTAGACCAGGTCTGGTCCTAGAGAGCTGCCCTGCCCGTTTTTGTAATATGAATATTACAAAATACATTTTAGGTTAATTGAAGACTAACAGTAATACAAATACTAATAAAAATAGTTGTTTAATTTTTTTTTTACCCAATTATTGATGTTTAAAGAAACATCAGGGTTCTCCAGGTCAGGTCTTGGCGAGCTCTTAGTTTTATGTAACTTTGTGCCAACACACGGTTCAAATGATCAACTCACCAGAAAGCATCTGCAAAGGATCTTATGAATCCTTTTATTTATCATCTTATTCATCTTATTTACTCATCCGGAGTGTAGCTGAACCATTTGGAGTGACCCCATCATTTGTCTTGATGCTTCAATCTGTCGGCGTTAACGTTGCTGAGAAGAAGAAGAAGCCGGGAACCAGGAGAAGGCTCCCCACGAGACTCTTTTACGTGCCAACAAGCACGTTTATTATTCAACATTGTCTCTAATAGAGATAAAGAGGCGCGAGAGGAGATAGTGAACAGTGAACAGACCGGAAGCAAAGTTGTACAAAAGGTCTTTGGACTAAGGCAGCCTATTAGACTCCTCTAATGCGTTTTTTATTCAGAAGGTAGCCTACTGATGTTATTTCAGAGAAGCGGGTGCTCCATTTAGACATCAATTGGTCAAGCAAAATGTGCAAAGGGCACTTTAGTTGATGGTTGCCTAGTGACAGAGCTTTTAAGAAAACAAGGTTGGATGAGCGATTGCTGTCATGATCTCAACGGAGATTGTGTGTATTGTATTTTCCGGAGTATAAGGTGCACTTAAAAACCTAAAATGTTCTCAAAAGCCGACAGTGCGCCTTATAGTCCGGTGCGCCTTATATATGGACCAACATCCTAAATTTAAACTGGCCCGAAGCATTGTGTCATGAAATCAATCCTAAGTGGCCTGCTGAAGACTATGAATTATGAATCAAAAAGACTATGGATCATTATTTTGTGACTATAAAGTAATTTGTTGCGTCTGAAGTTGAAATAAAAAAGATAAAATGGAGAATTATTTGATTTGGATTAAAAATCTGACATGATGCATTAATGGTGCGCCTTATAGTCCGGTGCGCCTTATATAAGGACAAAGTTTTCAAATGGGCCATTCAATGAAGGTGCGCCTTATAGTCCGCTGCGCCTTATGGTCCGGAAAATACGGTACTTAATTGATGGCAGCGGCATCAATGCTAGCTTGGGGAAATGCTACGCTTGTTACAGTGTATGTTCGACGAGGGTTTGTGGGTGTAAGGCCCCGACTATGACGTCATATATGTAGGTATGATCATGACACTTAGATACCTTCGCCCCAAAATGGTTCAGTTTCATTGTCCTTGTATTTTTAAAACAGATCTTATCAGACGATATACTTTCCAAAGCGGACGGTGAATAACATCATACAAGCAATGAAACAAAGCAGATTGAGCGTCTCCTCCATGTGCGTTACGTAACCTTCTGTCCTCTGTCTTCACACTGCGCCTAGCGAGAAGATTTATTCTCGTCTGTCACACGCTTGATTTCCACCGCCAAACGTTCTCTCCCGCTTGGTGACGAGAGGCGACTCTTTCCCGCTTAAATGTCGGCGCAATGAAAGTCAATGCGGGAAGACAGACAGCGCTTGGCACCGCAGGCCATAATTATCCTGTTTGTTTGGAGGCGGGCCGTTTTGTTTTATTTAAATCTCAACCCGGCTGACAAGGCCCGTGAAAGGCTCGTTTTACTGTCGTGTCAAGTTTGTCAGCAGCACCAGACGCCAGCTTTGCATTAAATATCCCGCCGTGGATTCCACGACTGGGGTAGAATGCGATTTTACAGCGGCGTGGAAGAAAAATTCCTCCTGTAAACAGCGCCAAAGTGATTAAATAAAACAGCCCCGTGAAATGTTGAAAAAGAAAGACTGGCAACAAATTGACCTAAAGAAGGGGGCCGAGGATATCAGGGGCAAGATGAAAAACCCGGAAAAAAATCAGGGAAGTGAATAGTAGTGATTATGAAGCACTCTGCATTTACTGACCAAGCTAACTTGCTAGCCTCACCTGTGCTAAAGATCTGCAATGAACTTCCTTCATAGGGTGCCTGGGCTCACCCCCAGAGACAGGGCGAGAGGTTCTGACATCCAGGAGGGTCCTCAGGGACTGCATCTTGCAACTGGCCTGGGAATGCCTGTGTATAAAACAAGAGTGGAACCTAAGACAAGCATCACAATGTTTGGTTTAATTTTGTTGCAGATAATTGAAATCTATCCACAGGGTACTTGATTCTGATTTGATGGCCCGACCCCAAGCTGATAGTGACGACGGTACTGATCCCGAAGCAGTTGCATGAAAGTTAGCCACTTCCTGTTTATTTACTGAGAAGACTTCTTGACGAGATTCCTCACAGTATAGCTTCATTTATCAGTTTTCTTTATGGTCACAGTTGAGTTTAACAGGTCGATAACAACCCATAGAACACATCTTCAATTGTCAATGAACCTAACATTTATGTTTTTTAATTGAATTGAACATAAGAATAGAGAGAACTTGTAAAACACGTAGGAAAGCCAGAGCGTAGAAGGTCAAACCAGAACTATTAGGAATACTTGCGAAACTATATTCCTCTGTGCTATTGGGGTGGAGTCGCTGCCTGGAACTAGCTACCAGAACAATTTCAATTGGCTTTTTTCAAGAGGTTTCATTTTCCTGTCATGAGGGACTTTCTCATTGTTTTACACCAAGCAAATTTAAAATTGATTTAAGGCTCCAGGTTCCCAAGTTTTGAATCGAGCAAAGTTCCTTTCCAAAGAGTGAGTCAGGTAAAGCTTGTGAGGACATGACGCAAAAAAACGTTAGGTGACAATGATGTCAGGATTGCCCATCACTCAGTGGCGGTGTTTCTCTTGTACATTGTAGCTGTCAATCCAGAAGCTTGTAGTAACTTGCACTTGCTTAGTAACACAATTCGAGCACAGCGACTGCTCCGTTACACCTGTAGCCCGTAAAATCGACGCCGTCTTTGTAAACAACTTGTTCATCTGAAGGCGGCAGCGCTCGTATCGCGTTTTCTCGCCTGTCAAGCTCGACAGCACCAAAGTGGGTGCAAGCGAGGCTATGGGGGAGTCTTGTTTGAAGAGGGAAGCAACTTGATTGGAATTGCATTGTGGGAGTTATCAGGCCGTGTAGCGAGCTAGTAAACACAAAGATGACGGCCGTGGGAAGCCACGTCAAAGACAGGCCGAGTTCAAGTCTGTCGGTGGGGAAAAGGAAGAGGAAGGAGGGAGGCTTGGAGGATATGCTTGGCGATGTGTCCTGTAAATACTTTATTCACAGCAAGTGTCCCCGAAGAGGAAAGAGCCAATTAACAAATCCCATTAATTATGAGACTATCACAGCTGATTAGAACATGGCATCCTGCTCGCCACAGTCCTGCTCTCATTGAGGAAGGAAGGAAGGAAGGAAGAAAGCTGAAGTCACTTGAGGAATTAATCAACTCGAGGTGGTCAACTTCTAACAAGCCCACTTCAGCTGGTTGGAAACTGCTTTTGATGATCGGCTGGATGGATGCACTAAATCAGGATCTGCTGATACTAAATGCTTTCTGGCTTGGGCCACACAATCAATTGTTAAATAGTCTGTAAGTCAGTCCCGTCCGTCCGTCTCGTTTGTTAGCAAGCCAGTGTTTTTTAATAACCAACCAATCAGTGATTATTCAAGCGGTTGACTAACGAAATAATTTGTTTGCCAACTGATGGACTCAAACTAACTAATCGACTCACTAACTTGCTAACAAATTAAAATACTGGCTGAATAGCCGAATTAAGTGACAGACGAATAAAGTGGCTGCTTGACTTTATGCAACTAACTCACAAAATAAGTGACTAACTACTTGAGTGACTGACTAAGTACAACGGACTTTCTGGTATGTCAAACAAAAAAATGACCGGCCACATGCTGCAAAAATGAACAATAAATGGACCATGTGTGTGAATGAAGGAATAAATGAATATTGATTTGCACATGCATAAAGCTGGTATTGCATCGTAGCCTCAGCGGGCCCCCGCATGCCGACGACGGCGATCCAATTGAATTCCTCGCAGTAGGTCACAGGTGTCACTTCTCCAAAGCGGCAATGGGCCCACATGGGGGGACGGCGGGGCGCCAAGCAGAGCACCGAGCGGGGGGGGGGGGGGGGGCAAAGAGGCGACTGCATTAGTCACAAGGCAAACGATAATTATGTGGTGTGTTTCTTCACTGGGACCAAATGATTTTAATTACACAGAGAATGGAAATCAATATGTTGCCCAGCCAGATATGCAATTATGCTTATCTTATCGCCATTGTCATTAAGTGCGCACTGTTTGACCGTACATGCACGTACACACATTACACATTCATATCCTAGTTAATGAATTGAAGACGCTTTGGCCAAGTTAAATCTGAAGTTCGCACAGCCGATTGCTTTGTGTGGATACAATACACTACTTGTTTAGCTTTTCGATTCTACCTCTGGCCTTCCCTGTGAGGAGTTTGCATGTTCTCCCCGGGCCCGCGTAGGTTTTCTTCGGGCACTCTGGTTTGCTCCGGGCACTCCGGTTTCCTCCCACATCCCAAAAACATGCTTGGCAGGCCGATTGAGCACTCCAAATTGCCCCAAGGGGTAAGTGTGGATGGTTGTTCTTCTCTGTGTGCCCTGCGATTGGCTGGCAACCGGTCCAGGGTGTCCCCCGCCTACTGCCTGCTGGGATAGCCTCCAGCCCGCCCACGACCCCCATGGGGACAAGCGGTATAAAAATGGATGGATGATTATTTCGAAGCCAAAATCATACAAACTTCACATTTACAGTAAAGCTGCCGTTGATCTTCCTCTACCTGGAACACACCGGCATTTGTTTCCCTCGCTTTCTTCTATTATACTACCACTTGGACCCTTAACTCCCATCACCTTCCTGCTCCTCCGGCTGCACTCCAAGCCTCTCAGATTAGTCATCTCGCATGGGTAAAGGAAAAGCGGGAAGCTCAAGCTGTCACCTGCATGAACGCGCAGATCCCACCTTACAGTCGGCGCCCGCCCGACATTTACATGAACACCTTGTCCAATTATTCTGCTCTCGCGCCGGTCGCGTCACGCATGGTCGCCGTCGGCCTGCTTCCTCGCTGACAATTTACACCGGTTAGAATCCTCAGAGGACAAAGGACACGAGGGCACTGTCTCCTTCCCGCACGCCGCACCAAAGTCACATTCTCAACTGGAAAGTCATCAAGAAGCCACAAAGTGTAAATGCTGCAAAGTGTGTAAGAAAGGAAGCGAAGAAGGGAATAGAATGAATAGGGATGAAAAGATACAGCTTAGGGTTTATGACCCATGAGGTGTGAAGGACACGGCCAGACAAATATCCGGTCTAATTAGCAACAGGGTAGGGTTGAGAATAGACAAGTTGGGGAATGTAAGTTCTGTAGCTTTTTGGGCAATCACAGGAAATGCACGGTGGGGCTGAAGATACAGCTTGGCATTTAAAAAATGGCTGAAGATGTATGACCCCCTAAGTAGGGGAGGAAGGGCCTACAACTAGCTGGTTGGTCCAGTAAGCGAAGGAGCGGGGAGGGGTGGGGGAAAAACATTTGGTAGACACGAGGGAAGGTAGCCAGATGGACAATCGCAGAAGGTGCAACGTGGGGGCTAAAGAAATATAACGAACTTTTAGGAATTAAACAAGATTTATGACCTCCAGGGTAGAAAGTGCGAAGGTAGACAAGTAGCTAGTTGGTCTAGTAAGAAGGAAGTGGATAGTGATTGCATATAAAGTAGCTGAATTTCTGGGTCTGGATTAAAGTTCATGACCCCAAGCTAAAAACCACATGGCAATGTTGTAATGTTGCTCGTTGATCAAGAAAGTAAGGCAGAAACAAAAGTGAAAGTGAGCCGGGTGGGGCTTAAAAGTCACAATTGTTAAGTTCCAAGGGGAGGGCAAAGATTAGTTGGCTCGGGAGTTAAGGTCATTACAGTCAGGGTAAAACAGACGCTTCTGATGAGGGCCAAATTTAGCTTATTAGCAGCTTGAGTGTAATTAAAGCTACCACAACATAAACACTTTGTTGTTGGACAAATTTGCACAGCATCGTGCAACGTAAACAAGCTAATTAGCACGTTTGCTGAGGTGATGTTTAGCTGAACAAATCTCCGGCGTCCATTCGCCAGAAGGCAAGCCACATCACCTGAATGGCAAGTTGCCATCAGAAGGCTGCAATTTCTCACCTTGACTGAATCTGTGATATAAGACGTTTAGAAATTTACACATTTCCTTATGAGTCATGATTTTGTGGAGGCGTGAGGTGTCAACGCACGCCTTCAGAAGCTTATGTACACTTTTGCGGTTATTTATACCTTCGGTGTGAAATAGCAAACATCATTAGAATCACCTGACTTGAATAAACATGTTCCGCCCCCCACAAGCAAAAGAAAAAAACTAATATTTTCCACAATTTGGTAATATTCATCCATCGGGTATAAAACGTTGGAACTGCATAGGCTAATTTTGGAAATATTAGATTAGGACAAAATCAATTCAACCTATAATGGAAGCTTCAAATCAAAATGGCAGACTTCCAGACATAGTTACTTTTTTTGCAGGGCTAATCAAGATGGACATGCCTACAAAATGTCCTGTTGCTAAGTGAAACTGGATTCCAAGGCTTAATTTCCTACTCAATTTTGACTTGAAGGTGAATTCTGGGGCAATCAATTAACGTTGATTAACATAAAATGTCAAATATAAGCATTAATCAAGTGAGGTAAAAAAAAAAAAAAACAGACTTCCACCCCAAATTCATGCTGCTAAGTTAAACAGGCTGGTGAGTAGGGGGAGTTGTCTGTCTTCTCAAATTTTTTCTCAAAATTTGCTTTATTATTGTTTTTAGGCCAGGGCGCACTACAGAGCCCAATAATTAAACAACTGCGCTAACCAACTTATGACAACAAAATTGTGAATATGGCTGACGTTCCGCAATAAAGCCACAAAATGTCGTCAATATTTATTCTCCGGCCATCTGCCGGTGGCTGAGATGTGTCCTGCCGTTCCCAAAGTATACACATCGCTCACAACATGCACATTTTCACACGTCAACGCAGCATATTAGCGCACTAGTCGACACATTCAGCTGATTCACGGCTGCCCGGTCAGCTGACAGATGGATTCTCCTGGCCGATGCGGTTTCATATTTTGTTCCGCCAGCAACTCGGGTTCATCTTTTATCTCCCACTTGCTCCCACAGGATCAAATTTTGGTGTTGTTACAAGATGAGGGATCACAATTGTTCTCACGCAATTAACTTGTGCTCCCCGAGAGGGTTTGCCATCACAAAAAAACGTTTTGGATGTTGAATAGACCTTTATTTTCAATTATTATCTCGACATAGAAACATTACTGAGTCTAGAGTGTAACGCTTTCTTGAAATCCCAATTTGAAACCCTAAGCCAAGTTGGAAACATCATTTAAACCTTACATCAGGTTTAAAATAATTAATTAATATAAAATCCTCACCATTATTTCACACCCTAACTTGACCTTGAAATTTCTCTTTGAAACTCTGATCCTAAACCTGAAACCCTTTGCTCGAAAACCCTAAACCTTGTTTCAAAACATTACTTTGAAAACCTAACCGTAAATTTCTACTATTTGATGTGTCAAATCCTTATAAAAAAAAAAAAAGATTGTTTCACTCCATACTAAGCGACAGAAAACAGCTTCAAGTGTTCACATGTGCATCGATCAATAAATCAATGAGTGAATCTTTTGGTTTTTTTGCCTCTTTGAAGGAAAATGCAGTTGCTTGTTCTTTTGCACAGAATTCTACTTGCGCTTCGTCGAAAGATAACACTTGGTGGCATGGTGTGTGTCTGTACGCATGTGTGTGTGTTCCACCTGCTGTTGAGCGCATGTGTAGCCGCGGGGAGTTGAGCCTCAGCTCCTCCTCCTCCTCCTCCTCCTCCTCGTCCCAGCGGAGGAAGGGAGCATTAACACGTATGTTTAGTCTTCTCGCTTGCGAGGGAGGAGGTGTTTCATTTCAACGTTTCCTCTCCTCTTCTTCTTTGACTTCCTCATCCTCCTCCTCCACTTAAGTGCACCTGCCTCCATCGTTTTGTCTCGCCGCCTCGGAGGATGCTTTTTTTTTTTTCTTTTTTCCAAGCCTGGCTCTGTGCGCTGCCAGGCTTTGGCTCCCAATCTTCCATGGCGCCGCATGTTTTGTCTTGTAAAATGAAGTGTTATGTTGTTACGCCTTCTGAAGCAGGAGATGAGGCGTACAGATGGAGAAGGATGCCCGGATCGTCACGGCAACCTTCGTGTAAACCTTGAAATGAAAACAATGCAGGATTAGAGTGGAAGGAGCTCGGGAAAGAACACAAGTAAACAAAAACGAGCGGGGGATTTCAACTGGGATAAAAAAAAGGAAGATCTTGCAGGGCAATTTTCCAAATGTACTTCCCGAGGGTAATAAATGAGGGCCAATGAAACACCCAGCTACTTTTGAGGAATCCTGGAATCTTAAGCGGAAAGTGTCACATGATTGCAAGAAATAGACATAAAAAAAAATATATATATATATATATATACTGTATTTTCCGCACCGGATTATAAGGCGCACCTTCAATGAATGGCCCATTTTAAAACTTTGTCCATATATAAGGTGCACCAAATTATAGGGCACACCTTCAATGAATGACCCATTTTAAAACTTTGTCCATATATAAGATATATATATTTGGCCCGCGAGCCGGAATATGGACACGCCTGCTGTAGTGGCTCAATATTGGTCCATATATAAGGCGCACCTGATTATAAGGCGCACTGTCGGCTTTTGAGAAAATTGGAGGTTGTAAGGTGCGCCTTATAGTGCGGAAAATACAGTATATATTTACCACCTATATTGACTTCAGGGGTAATTTAACGGGGTCGTTTATGGCAAGTCCAGTCCATGGGAGCCGCTGTCCTAGTCGTTTTTCCGTTCTCTAGGACCTGACTCGCCTACCTCTGGTTTATGGGTTAGGATGTCCAGCTCAGAAAATATCTGATTAAAGCCACTAAAATCTAATGTAACTCAAGTTGAAAATGCCTTATACGCTTTTTTATGTGTGCGTGTGTGTGTATGTATGTAAGCGAATCTTGTTAATTTGCTCTCTTGCTTCTGCTTAGCCAACAGTCAGTCAGAGAGCTGCTGCCGATTTCAAAATATACAGTGATGGATGACACACACACAGACGCACACACATGTACACGGAGTTAAAGGATTTACTGAGGGTTGTAATAAGATATGTCTTGCAGAAAGGCATTATTAGGGTTTCCTTTTTCATGTTTGATCCTTGAAATGATCATTGAGCTTTGACATTGCGCTCCGCCTCCATTAAATACCAAGCCAAATAAGACTTGTGCAAGACAAAATTCCTAGTAGAAATGACACGACCACTCAAAATGGTCTTCTTATAACCAAAATGACCAATTTGCTGTTGACTTTTGGGCATGTGTCTTTTGTCATGTGTCGTTTTATGACACACATCTGTCCACGCTGGTATTTCTGTTTTTAAATTTTCCAAAATTTCAGTCAAATATTGATGCCATGCTTTGCTCACAGTGGAGGCGTTGTCTGGCAAAGTCTTTGCAATTTTGCCCATCTGTCTGGGAGAGCCGCTTCCAATTGAGGCTTATTTGGATGACTTTCCTTGTGTTGTAAATTGTAAATCCAAACCAAAACTCTCTAACCCAAAAAGTATCCCTGAAACCTCATCTCCTAACCTTTAACTTTTAACCGTAACCCACGATTTGCCTTGTAAGCACCGATCTTCCGAACGCGAACCTTTAACCCAAACCCTTTTGGGAGATTTTTTTTATATTTTCCTCTTGAGTGCACGCATTTTCTACAGCAACCCTCCTATTAATTTTGAATGATGTATTGTTTTTAAAATGAGCACTGAGAAGCTGCTCGTGGTGGCGGTGTTTGTTCATCCTCAGGGGGACTATTTATTTCCATGACAGTAGGAAGACAAAAGTGACGCTCCAGACGAATGACATCAATAATAAAATCATCATAATTGGAATCATAACAAGTTGTCACCTTTGCTCTTTGATTATTCTCTTTGTGTTTGTGAAGGTGGCATTATTACGTCTTTTGTCTTTGATATTTGTGTGTGTGTGTGTAGCTGCACACGTGTTTGTATGTTGCATCCTTTCATGTGTGTGTTGTCCGTTCGCAAGGCTGGCTTTTACTGATAAGCAGCATGTATGCGCGAGTGCAAAAAAGCACAAGCGACGGGAGGGTGCCAGCAGGAGTGTGACATTCAGTCAGGCATTTATTGCTTGAATGTGGGGCGAGCGATCCTCTTACACACACACATACGCTGATGCACCCACCGTGAAATGATGCGATGATAGCATACACGGTGGTTGACTCTGCCTGGTACATCGGAGATCAACATCAGGGAGGTGACATCATCACCTTCACACACAACAACGAGCTTCCTGGCTTTGCCGACGGCTTCAATATTTGAACGCTGACTCCGACGTCAGCTCAGGTAGTTTGATCCTTTGAAGTACCGTATTTTCTGAAATATTAGTCGCTCCGGAGTATAAGTCGCACCAGCCATAAAATGCATAATATAGAAGAAAAAGACATAAGTCACACCGGAGTATAAGTCGCATTTTTGGGGGACATTCATTTGATAAAATCCAACATCAAGAAGAGATATGGCATCTTGAAAGGCAATTTAAAATAAAAATAAAATTAGCAACAACAGGCTGAACGGTACGGTATGCTAACGTTACATAAACACAGAAACAAGGAACTAAGAACGTGCCTGACGTAACATATTAAGAGTTATTCAAATAACTATTGCATAAATAACATGCTAACAAGTTTATCGACCCATCCGCGTCACTACAAATCATTAAATCCAACGAAATCTTCATTCTCGGTGTCACTTATAAACAACTCCACTCACCACGGAAGTAGAAGATGCAGCGCTTCCTCTTCGTTAGTTGCAGTTCCAATTATTCCACAGGCCTAGAGCGCCCTCATGAGGTTTAGTGTGAAAATAACATGATATAATGTGTTAATGACATAAGTCGCTCCTGAGTATAAGTTTTATACCATGTGTGTATTTTATCTACACACTGGTCTTCTAGTTCTGGTTCTTTATTTGTTTTTTGTAAACCTTTTTTGTTTACACTGATGCTGAAAGTCACATGGATGATAGCTACCTTCACTTTTGACAGCATCGTCACCATTTTAACTATTTTGAATAAAACCGTCAACTGTGTCGAACGACTGGAGCTGTTTTACCAGCCTTACTATCTTACTGAGTGTTTTCCTTTTCACTGGTTCTGTGTCATCTTGGTCACTTGACGGAGGTCACATGATGCCTGTTTCCCTATTTGGTTTGTCAATACATCGCAAAAGCAACAACACATCATAGTAAAAGCGTCTGTAAACGTCACATTGGGTGATTTATTGACTGTGTGTGTGTGTGCGTGCGCATGTGTTTGTGTGTGTTTTGTCAGAGACCTTTGAGCCGCGGGGAGTGCACAACATGAGCTACAGTATTGATTAGATCCACAATTAACCCCTCGGAGCCTGTCATGTATCACATGGCTGCGTTGCTGACAACATACAAAGATGGAACAGAGGTAAAAATGGCCGCAGATGTGAAGTTGGAAAAATAAAAGTCTCATCAGAGAGTTTAGTGTCATGGATGATGAGATCGGCAGTGTGGAACTTGACTTGTTAAAGCGCTGATGTGGCGAACGTGGAGGAGACGGCACTCGGTTGGAGATGTCAACCAAGCAAATCGCCTTTTTGAGTTTGCCTGTCAAATCTCAAATCAAACATTAAAGCTGTGCCCAGCGATGAATGGACCCTCTAATATTTGAAGTTGTGTGTCAAACTTTGTTGGGATTCCGCGCTTACCTGAAATGATCGATTCAAATTATTGGCGTGCTACTGTTGCCTGTCTGTCTGGTATTTGTGGCAATCAGACAAAATTGGTATTTGGAGTCTAATTGAAGGACCGCTGAAAATTGATCATTTGAACCTAAAATGGTGGATTATTATTTTTTTTTTCAAATATGGCTTCTTGAGACTTTTTATGCGGGACAAATTGGCATTTCACATTTTTAACTAAATTGATTTCGGAGAGGAGATACTGAGTTTGATGTTTCAACCTAGTGAGTTACAGTTTTTAGAGTTCTTGGTTTCATCAAATTCAGAACAATAAAACCTCAAATTATAGGCAATTAAATGTTGTGGGAAAAATCTGTCGCGGCAGTTTATTTTCGAGAGATCCCTGGAATGACCAAACTGATCCTAAAACTGCAGCTTCAAGCCAAACTGGCAGACTTCTTGTGTATTTTCAGGGATCTGTTTTTTGATATTTTTTTTTGCGGGTCTACTGGAGCCAGACAGGTTACATTTTTCGAAGTAAAATTAGTTTGAGAGGCTGAATTTTGAAAATTCAGTTTGAGCGCAAATTAACCAATTGAGCCTAAAAATGGTTACTTCAAAGCAAAATGGCCGACTTTCATGCACTACCAAATGTCATGTTTCTGTTTTATTTGTCTACTCGTGACAGTGGTACGTACCCAATTTTCAGGTTGCAAAGTAAAATGGGCTTGGTCAGCTAAATTTTCTCAAAAGTGTAAACCATTTTGGCTTCCAGCTTTAGTTATTACTTTTTTTTTTTTATATATCTGAATTCGGTCATATTAAAAATCATTCTAAATGCCCATTTAACATTTAATCTCTTCTCAATTTTACTAAAGAAAATGTTGCAAGATGATCAAATATATCCATTGTGCTAGTGGATTCTTTCAAAACGAGCGAAATGAAATTATAAATGCACTTTACCATGCACAAATTCAATCCTTTTTTAATATGCTCGATCCAAAATGGCTCAGGCCGCTCTCGTCTTTGTTCCTTTGAGGCGATGGAACATGAGAGAAACTTCTTTGGCTACTGATAGGATCACTTTCATGTGCTAAGCGTGTCTAAGTTCCCCGTTAACATTTGGGAATTTCCGCAGATTTGCCTCTTCACGTTTTAATTGAATTTCTTCAGGGGCGAATGGGGCGCTTCAACCTCTGCTCTTCCTGCATACACTGATAAAGCCATTCAGCGCAGATTAAAGACTGTAATCTGATTACTTTTAAGGGCAGCGACATTCACATCATTTATAATCTGCCTCTACCATTCTCATGTTGAGGTCATAGTTCAAGAGTTCCAGCTTTAATGATGACGCCAATTTAAATATTTGAACTGTATGTTTATAAACTCAATTTAACATCCTGTGAGTCAAATCCAAATTTGGTAGCAATCAGATAAGCTCCCCCATGAAGAATTGGGACCAAAACCTTGGCTAGAATTGTTTTTGTTTTCAATGAGGAATCATCAATGTTTGGTCAAGTTTGATTTCAGGGCAGAAAGTCAGAAGCTTGATAATCACATGTCTCCAGCATCTCTAGTATACGTTCAAATTGTACAAGCTGAAATACAATCTACTGTTTCAAACCAAAATAGATTTTTTCTTTCAAACCTTGGTACCATTTTCCGCCCACACAATAAGTGGTCCACAATCTGGAGTTAGCCATCTTTCTAGGATAGGTTCTTCAAGTCGTGTAGCGATTGGGTGGACACTCTAGGAGAAATTGGTTTGAGCATCGCCACTTTCGGTGTAAATATTTTTTTCTTCCATGGCGAATCGTCCAAATTTGTTGTGGTTTTCTGTGAAAATTAGCTTGACAAATTAGCATCAAACACATCTCGAATATAATTAGGGCATATTTGGGAGCTACTGGGTAGCTACTACTTTAATGATTAAAAAAAAAAGCCCTGTTTATTGCAAGGCAAATAAAAATAAAAATTTGGCAGCATTTCTTTTTGCCAAACACCATTGCTGCGAATTAAAATACTTCCTGTTTGTAAGCCATACTGCACGACAAGTTAATTCCCAGATGTTTGTGTTTTCTGTGGATGCAACTTTGATGAAGCCAAACATATCTTGGGACTCGTCTTCCCCGACCGAGTCTTTGTGTGCATCAAAAGCGAGCTGCCGCCGAAGCCGCAGATGCCTCGGCGGTGCATTTCACGTAAGGGGCCGACCAGGTTACGGCTTATTGAATGCGAGCGTGTGTAAACAGATGCTTGCATACAAAATCGCCACAAGTGACTTAACTCAAACACTCGGCCAGCCTACGGAAGAATCTTCAGCAAAATCCCGGAGGAGAAGGACCCTTCTCGTCTCTCCCGGGGAGGCTCCTGAGCTTATGCGAGGCGACACCGGCTGAGCTGAGAAATAAATAAAAGCGCTTTGCCGCTGCAGCTTCTCGGGGGGGTAGTTGATCCTCCAGCGACGTGCGGACTTTCTTCCATCTGCTCGCCGCTAATTAACAGACAGGAGCTTCCCCCTGAAGAGCTTCCAGCTCTTCATCCTCGTCTTCCTCATCCACAGCGAAGAAGCTCGGGCCTCGGCAGAGCCGTCAGCCACCCAAGCGAGGCAACCTAATTGCCGATGGATACGCTTTTACTACGGATGAGTATTAGGGACGCTTTGAGAAAAAAGTTGCACTCTGAGGAGACAAATAGTTCATGGACCGCAGTGGATGTTTCTATTTGTCAATCTAAGCATTTACATGACTGTCACCAGTGGTATGATTTTCAACAGGTAGGCATGGAAGAGGATCCGTGTGAAATTCAGCTTTGTAATGACTTAGTTTGAATTTGAGATCAGTATCAGCTTATGAGTAGAAGATAAAAAATTAACGGTCACATTTTGACAAAGAGAAATGCCAACATGTTAGAAGCCAAACCAATTTTGGCCTCTTGACATACAAACTAAAAACGGACAGAGTATGTGTCACGGTAGATAGTAGCAAGTGTGTCGCCATTGTGCGTAAAGATGACCCACTTCAAGGAGTGAATGGAAAAAGCAGTTTGACTTTCACGTCAGGCTTTAATTTATCATATTCGGGATTTTTTTATCCTAGTATGGCAGCAAAACGCTACTGTAGATAAATACTACCTTTCGTTATTCCATAAATAAATAAATAAATAAGACCATTTATGGAAAAATATATCTTTCACTGAAAAAAAATACTCACAAAATTGATACTTTTTCTTTTCTCAAAACAGATAGGACATTTACTCAAACGTTGTGACAGTTCACAGACATTTCAAATACGAACAATTGCCTTTTTGAGCTATCATTGAACTGCTTTGGCTTGCTCTAAAACCTCGGTCGCTCCACACGTTGCTCTTTTTTTTTTCTTCTTTGCACCAGAAGAGCTGTTGATTCACTAAAGACGTTGTGATTTGCAGCCAGCCTTCATCAACAGAAGCACTGCAGGGCCACGTGTCCGTATGTGCATGTGTGCATACGTGCATGTGTGCGTATGTGTGTGTGCTCCAGCAAAAAGTGACTGGCTTATGATGAAGGAAACAAGCGGTCGCTTTGTGTGTCCACTCATGTGAGCTACAAGTACACACATTGGGTTGAGTGGAAATGTTGCCATGGCGACCTTCTGACTGAAGGCCATCCCATAATGTCAGGTGGCGTGTGCCACAGACCAATAAACAGATGTTGCTTGCCTGCTGGGTTCCACCATAATCATTGCTCTTCATTCCATTTGATCACTGTTTTACAACAACAAAAACCTTTTACTGTGGAAAAGAAATTGGGGAATAAATAAAAAAAAGTGGAAAAAAATATATATATATATATTATATATTTCTTTTATATATATTCATATATATATATTTTTTTCCGGGTTATGAGCTGCACCTGAATATAAGCTCCACCAGCTAAAATTAGGGGCCAATCCTGTTTTGTTCATATGCAAGCCGCACTGGACTATAAAACGCAGGTGTTTGAAATGAAATGTCCTCATTTCTAAAACCTTTATTACCAAAACAAATCACCTTACAATATCATAAAAATCATGAAACTCCATAGATAAACCACACTGGACTATAAGCCTCAGGGTTCAAAGCTTGTGCAAAAACTATACAGAGTACATACATACATATATATGGTACATAGTGTATATATATATAATATAACCCTTTTGGATTGAGTGTCTGCCGCTTCTCTGCCAGAGAGATTGCTGTCTCAAGAAGAAGTAAACAGTCTTTTATCCACGACAAATGAATTGCTCCTCCGGGTCGTCTCAGTTCAGCGGCCGCTCCACCGCTACCGCGCCGCTTTTGTTTCCAAAGCATCAGAGTTGGCGACCTTTCGAGTCTCTGCGTCGGTCGCCTCGCTGAACAAGAGACGGGATTAACCCTGACTCGCCCTCACCGTGACAAACATCACACAAACGGACGAGCTCGCGTGGCGATGCTGTGAACTCTGATGGTGGCGACGGGCACTTTCCGCTCTTTTATTCTCTGACAGACTGAAAAACAAACATTGTAGTCACTCGACTGTTTACTCCGTGTCATCCATCATGACTTTTTCCATACCATCTTGAGAGTGTCCTTACAGTCAAAAACTCACCAATGTGATTTCAACTAGCAACAAAACATTTGGTAGGCATGTCCATCATGAAAGGACCCACCAAATGCCCTTTGAAGCCATGCCTGTAAACGCACTGAAGTTGTGAATTTCGGTTTAAATTGACCATTTCAGGCTCATTGTTAAGGTTCAGCTCACAATATTTGAATAAGAAAAAAAAAAGATCAGCTGATAAAATACGGTTTTACTATGCAACATGATATTTGAACTCGTCTATCACACATGGACCCACAAAATGGTCTATGATGCCATGTCTGCACAGACCCAGAAAGTCAGCCATTGTGGTTAAATTGTGATTTTAAAAGAAAAAAAAAAAAAAAAACAGCCCTCAAACCAAATTTTATTTGTCAACATGAAAAGTGGTAGACATGACCCGCAAAAAACATCTCAAGAAGCCGTGCAGGAAACAGTACATCTGCCATTTTGGTTTAAAGCAGTCATTATAAGCAAATATTCCTCATTTCCAGAGGTCAAGCTTTTTTCAAAAAAAGAAATCAAACCCTTGAAGCATGTTTGACTTAATAGCATCCGTAAATGATGGTATTTAACCCAATGTCCATTATGTCAAGAAGCTATTCCTGAAGTCACAGAAAATCGTGTTACCATTCATTTTGATTTACACAGCAACTTTCACTGATCAACATGAAATTTGGCAGGGCTGTCTTTCATGAAAAGATACAAAAAGAAGCCATGCCTAAAATGAACTTTAGACGTGAAATGCAAATTCCGGGTTCCTTTTCAACATTTCCTGCTTCCCATCAAAAGCTAACTTGTCCTTGAGATTTTCTCTGATTGCTACCAAATCCACACTAGTCACGCAAGAGCCAAATCCAAGTCCATTATTTCCAAAAAGTTGGCTGTGGCCGCGAGTTCTGTCAAGCCAGCTAGCACTGTATTTTTCGCCTGCGGTTGTTTATGTTTGTTCCCTCCAAAAAATGACAACATTACACTTGTGGAATTTGTCTTCTTTTGATCATTTCTCACTGCAGAAAAATCTGATCCATCCCCTCACTGACCAGTCGCCGCAAGGAGCGTTCTGACACTTGTGAAATATGGATGACTGCTTTTATATTCATCTTCTTCTTTAGGGCTGGGAGGTCCGAGGGAATAAACTTTAATTATACATGCCGGTGTCAGGGATACGGATGGAGTGATTGATTGGACGTCAACAGGAGGGAAGGTGGGGAGGGGGGGGGGGGGGAGGAAGGGGTTGGGGGGCATAGGTAGTAGAGGTGATGAAGGTATTCAGCTTCGGCGGCGGGCCCTTCATCACCTGAGAGGCAGCCGGCATTAAGGAAGCTGTCAGGGACTTTGATTTGGAGAGGGAATTACAACACACACACACTTGTACACAGTGCCCCCTGCGTTTTGAGTCCTCACAAACACGCACGCATAAATACACAATCCACAGCATGTGGTGCTGCTGTCCCTGCAGGCGGACGTTGCTCCTTCACACTGACACCCGTATGAATAATTTGCGAGCGGCGGTTGGTTGGTTGAAGCCGCGGGTGAAACGCAAACACCGCTTGGAAAAAGTGCCACGCTTCCTAAACATACCACGCATCCAAGACACACACGATATTCTGACGTATAGAAAAACTGCTCTTAATAAAAGGACCAAATTATAGCGCAAAAGAACTGTTGTATAACATTCTAACCTCTTGGGGGCAGCAGGCAGCAACAATCTTGATGGCATCACCGCTTTTAAAACAAGGAGGAAGAACTTTGATTCCAATCAGAGTCAATTTGATTTGCATCGGTGGTGAAATGTACATTCACATGTGAGGGTTTGCTTTTCAGTTATACAGTGCAACATGAAATATAAATAGTAATCCTGAAAATAAAGTAAAGGTAATGTAAGAAAATATAAAATAAACATTTAAACCTAAAAAAACGAGGAAAGGTTCACAGAGGCTAAATGCTAATGTACCTATGTCACACATGCACGTATGGACTCAAAAGAATTGAAAAAGAGTCCAATCAGTCCTTTGTTTACATGAGGATCGACAAAAAAAGTAAAGTTTAAGCTAAGCGCTAGCTAGTCGACATTTTCACTCAATGTTACGTTTTGTCAAATGTGTATTATGAAATCAGTAAAGACCATTTCACAACTTTGTGGCAAAATCTTCAACAAAATATAAGTCAATGTGATCATGAACAACCCGGAGCGAATAGAATTTTTTTTTCGGATTTCTCCATCAGCAGCCATGCAGCATATTGGACGATGCTATCTGCACAGAAGAGAGCTGACAGCTTTATTTGACTTTGTTTGTGTGAAAGCGGTCATGTTGGGCCGCAGAGCCACACCTCATCCATCAAACAAAACCAAATTAGCATTAGGTGACGCTTCATTTCCAAAGTCATTGCATGTTTATTCTGACATGATTTTCATTTGATTTTATTTATTCGTTCAACCTTGATTTATTCATGTAAGGCAATTAAGAACAGATTCTCATTTGTGATGCCGACCTGGCTGTTGACAGCAGAGCAAAACAAAATTACCAAACCCGATTACAAACACTAACCACTGGACTAATGAACTGATCATTTCAGAGGCAACAATCTTTATTTTCATTTATTTT
This sequence comes from Syngnathus acus, assembly GCF_901709675.1. NCBI lineage: Eukaryota > Metazoa > Chordata > Actinopteri > Syngnathiformes > Syngnathidae > Syngnathus > Syngnathus acus. Next base: position 7,210,128 of record NC_051095.1, on the reverse strand, counting down.
TGTAATTAACTAATAGTTATAGGGAAAGTAGCAATATTTAGAAAATGAAAGTTTTTGTCCTTGAGAATACAGTAGAAAAAACATTTGGGAAGTAAAAAGTCCTTTTATTTCCAACAATTTAATCATATTTTATTTGAGAATGATGATCTTTGTAGAATAATTGTTTTAAAATTTTCTTTCATTTATTTTTAAAAACAGTTTCTTGTTTCTTGCTTTTACAGCTATACAAACATACAGTATTTGTTCCATAATAAAGATTTTTCTGTTTTATGGACTAAAATTGATTTAATTTTATTTTTAAGAAAAATATTCAACTTTGGGAGAAACATCTCAGTCATTTTTTCATCAAAATAAAGAGAAGAAAATACTGTAAAGGTCACATTTTTCAAGAAAATTAGACTTTATTGAAGAAAACAAAGATTGTCTTTATTTATTTATTTCAACAATAGCATTTCATTAGTCTGAAAATATTCACTCAAATCATTAGCACTTTCTACGCATCCATCTGTCTGGTCTAATTCTTTTTAGGTGGGCATTTGTCAGGGGTTTTCTCTTGATTGACATGCCTACTAATTTTCATTTTGCGAAGTCAAATTATCTCTGACCTCTTACCGAGCGAGTATAAACAATAAATTGGACAGGCACACAAAATTATGACAAAACAAACAAGAGCACTGAACATTAAGATTTGCACATTACCACGTCACCATTTATTGACTTGAGTGTAGTCACACACAATCATGGAATGTTGTATTTTCCTTTTCCCCATCTTTCATTGTCTTTCTTACAGACGAAGGATGGATTTTTCCGAGATGATTCTTTGTAGCGGAAGTGGTGTGACTTTGAAAAGAAGGAGATTTCATCCTGCTACGCTTCTGTGAAGTCTTGAAAACATCAAGTGCGGCGGCAATTTCGCTTGGGGAACGTTGATGTCCTCTCAGGAAATTGTTTGTCCGCTACATTTTACATGTATTCACAGTATGTACCGCTTAGTATCTATATGTATGCATGTATGTAGAAGGAGGTTATCACGTCTTTGCACTTTAGCAAGTGGTGGAAAAACAGAGAGCAATTATGAAAAAAAGGAACCAGCGAGCTGGCAGCGTCCACGTGTCCTTGAATAACAACGCCATCAAAATTCAGCGCTTCCATTACGCCGCAGCGCGGCAGCATCCTGGGGGCCATGACAGCGGTGAGAAAAAGCTGCTCAAACAACACGTTAAAGATAATTTCACCGGGGACAACATGAAAAAGAAGTATCCGTGTGTTTGTTTTTCCATTTTCATCAAGGCCAATATGGACGCGAGACGCCTGATGTTTGATTCATGAGAGACGGCCGAAAAAACGTCCAAACACATCTCGCCTCACCGGTACCGTTTTACTGGTTGGAGTGGATTTTTTTTTAGGCTATATATACACTTTTGTAAGGCAAATTTATTTATACATTGGCTTTGTGTCCACTCACAAGTGTTTTATTTTTTGCTCTTAAACGTATCAATCTACATAAGTTAAATGTACGAAGTTTGTACAAGATGTCAATTTATTGCTGAACTGTTTTTGGACAAATGATCAAACTTTAAATAAATCTTTAAAAAATCCCAGTTTTTTACAATCCAAATTTTTCAAAATAATATTAAATCAAATTTTTTTTTAAAATCTTTACATACATGCAATATTTTATAACCAGTTTCAGCGATTCTAGTCGTTTCAAAATATTTGATTCATTAATGAGAGCTGGAACTTCCCAAATTTCCTAATAGTTCCTACCACATTTCTCAACTGATTAAAACCAGGCCAAACTCAAACTGCTCAGATCATTATAATCATAACATGGCCTAAATTTCCACAATGTTACCAAGTATTTTACATTAGCTCCTCCGTTGACATTTCTCCACCAAGTGTCAAAAATTCAATTCCACATGCCTTCCGATTCTATTTTTTACAGAAAATATATTCACTGGTTAAGTGATTTCATGTTGAACACGATTCTTGGCAACATTCTCAAAATATTCCATATGCTTCAGCGTGGATGAATTAACTCAAGTAATAATGATTCAAATATACTTGAATGATCGCGGTGAGGTCACCAGTCGTCTGCTGTACACTACATGATTTCCGTACATGTTTTTTCTTTATTTTTTGTGTGTGTGTGTGCGTCTGCTGTTGTTGCTCAATACCCGCAGATGGTTGCATCTATTTTGGTTGATGCCGTTTAACCTTTACTCAAAATAAACGTAAACAGACACAGCCATCTGCTCGCACCGTTGCTGACGACAAAGCCGACCGACAAGTAGCTCAAAACTTCTCAAGCAGAAAAACAATGCTTGATTTCTACGGCAAACAAATGTATACTGTTTTCAATTTCTATTCAAGTTTTATTCAATTTGATTGAATAAGTTAGCCATTTTGGTGTGAAATGGCAATTTTAGGGTCGACCCAGTATGACTCAACATAAAATTTGGTATTCACGGCAAAAAAAAAAAAGCCGTGCCGGAAAAGACATGAGAAGTCTGCCATTTTTATTCAGAAGTCAGCCATTTTGTTTTATTTTTTTTCCCCCCGAGGCTCCTTCTAAAATCTACACTCCTCAATATTTTAGCCACCGCCTAACAAATTACAAACTTGTTTACTTACTTGACAAAAATGTTGTTGCCTGTGGGTGTAGCATTTACTTTTTGTTTTGTTTAACGACTTATCAAAAAAATGTTTGTTTTTAATTGCTGTAACATAACATGTCATGTTCTTCTCCGGAAATACATTTCTGTTTTGTCCATGCTGTCAAACATCGGCCATGTCACACCGCTGGTGAGGATTTCCTGCATGATGCTCTTCTGCTTTCATTGTCCCGCTGGGAAATTTGTCTTGGACAAATCCTAGTGTCCGTGTCGTATAATCACTGTCATAACCAACACCACATGCGTTCACTCATTCGTCGGTGCCTGTCGCCATCACAGAAAGTGAAAACAGCAATCAAACACACACTTAATGGGCTGTGGGTGGATGAAATGTATCCACTCCAGAGAATTCTGCACTGTAGGATGTTGTCATCTTCAATATGAAGATTTAACATGACTTTCACCAGTGGCTACTTCACAAGATACACAATCTAATGAGAGACTACAAATCCACTGCTGTCACATGAAAGTTGGGAGAAATTGAATGGACAGATGATTCGGTATGAGTTTGCAGTTATCGTATGGTTGGAATTCTGTCAGTCAAAGGCGCCTCCTAATACCTCAGGGTGGAACCTTTATCACATGGATTCTGGAGACATTTTGTGGATTTACCCATGACAGATATGTCTACCAAATCTGATGTTGCTAATTGAAACTGGCTTCAGGTATGGAATTTTTTTTTTCCCTCTTTTTTTCAATAATTCCAATTGGGTGCAACGGAGCCAAATGAGCCTAAAATTTAAACCAAAATGGCTGACTGTTTTCAGGCATCATTTTGTGGAAAATATTTCAAACTAGTTTCAAAAAACTTCAGGGTTAGTGGGTGGACTACTTATGACAATAATACCTTGAATGTGGGCCCTTCATCATGTGGCTTCTTGAGTTATTTTGTGGCATGTCTACCAAATTGCATGTTGCTAATTGAAACTGGATTCAGGAGGGGTAGTGATTTCTTTTGTCTAATTCAGTGGTTCTTAACCTTTTTCCTTGTTCGCACCCCATTCAATTCACCAACCAGTTCTCGCACCACTAACCCTAACTAATTATTATAATAATAATTGGTTTACTTTACAGCTATAAGGCTTAATTAGCATTATCCCTAATGCCAATTAACACAGTGACTTCTTGATTTACAGAATGTTTCACTTTTTTCAGTTATCCCCGAAAAATTGTAAATTTCCCCCAGGGTATCCTCGCACCCCCTAGGAAGCATACTCGCATCCCTAGGGGGTGCGAGCACCCCCGGTTAAGAACCACTGGTCTAATTGGGTGTAACTGAGCCAAATGTGCCTAAAATTTAAACTAGACTGGCTGACTATTTGCATACATCATTACAAAAAACTTTCTTGGGTCTTAGACAATGTCACTATAAATAATTGTGAGTATATAAAACACTACAAATTATGCAGCGAACGATTCTGGGGCATCTGAATGCTCGAGATGAAAATCTGATTATTGTGATGGGGCCCCTGGGGGGCTTCCAATGATCACTGATCTACTTTAGGAAAAGTCAGCGAGGGGGTTGAAAAAACAAGAAATCTTTTGACAGAAATCAGCCTGAAGGGGATGTTGAGTCTAATTGGTCGGCACGCCCAAGGACCGCCTACTGACCAGATTAAAACCCTGGTGGTGCTAAAGATGGACCAGACGTCCTCAATTAGCGATGAGATGGATGACTGATATTATATTGCCTGATTCCGCTCTGGTCTTGAACCCAGTCCATCAAACACTTTTAGACAAACGTTTGAAAGTTTAATCCCAAATTAGGTTCGCTGCATTGCATCGATAAAAACAAAGGATAAAATCTTTCCTGCGTGCTTTCCGACCAGCTGTGCTTTCCGATCCTTGGCCTTTCCAACCAATCGGTCGCCTGATGGACATCTTGTTGTTTTAGATCTTGCCTTGTCCGTGCGACCCGACCTACTTTTCCACTCTGCCGATTCAATGACACTCCACTGAACATGTGTGCCACCAAATGTTTCCATCGTCGTCGGGGCCCCAAGACAGTGAAAAGGTGAATTGGAGCATATTGTGAGCCTGGATGGTGCTCGGGGACGGAATCACAAAGTTGCGTGAAATTCTATCATAAAATGAAATTATGATATTTCAAAATTCAATGCTAAGATTATAATACAAATGTCCTTACCAAATTGATACCAAATGTAAGAAAGGCCGGTATACTTTGGCATTCCATTAAAATTTTAATCGACATATAAAAAACCTAATTTCTTAGATTACTGATATTTTAAGCATCTGAATGAACTACAGTGTGCTGCAACAATTTAAATCTCTCTATATCGACTTCCGTATCGATCTGTCCAACACAGTGTGGTTTGAATGTGAACATAGTCACACGCAGACCACAAAATGCCAGCAGCTGAATGCTGAGTGATTTATTTACAAGAGACACCACAAACTCAAACGGCCAATCAGACGCTCGGTTGCAACCAGAGTGTATCGTTACCCAGAGGCCCCCGGGGCTCGGAGAAGTCAGCCACGCATATGCACAGGCACAAAAGACAGTGAGGCACCACGGGAAGGCAAAACAGAGGCAATTGTATCAGAGGCGGTGAGGCAATCAAGCACGTCACACGGGAGCCATGTGCGGAAAGCATACCGACGTGCGGAGAGCATGCGGACGTGCTGGCACAGAGAACATCTGTCGAGCCGAGTGGCGACGCATGTCTCGCACAGGTGATGGCAGATTGTTTGCACGCAGGATCATCTATGTTTGTACAATGAGTCCAACATCAAAGTGATGCGCAAGCCACATCAGTTTGGAGGGGAAAAAATAAAATGGAACTTTTTTGTCGTACGAGGGTATTTCATTAATTGTCATCGTAATAAGGCGGAATCGTATCGTGCAATCGAATGCATATAATCGTATTTGGAGTGAATCCTATCTCTAACCCTCATATCGGATTGTAATTGTCATGAATTGAATTCAACTGGGTCCTGTCATACTGCATACGTATATTTTCCTTTTACAAATCAATTTCTAAATCGCCACAAAACCTGTGGCTAACATTTGACCACTCATGAAAACTAGTTGCCGAACTCTGCACAATATCGTATCTCAAGTGAAACATCTCACTTTATAATTGGAGTGACTAAATTGGTATCACATGATAATCAAAGTGAATCGTATTGCGGTACTAAAGAATCGTATCAGATTAGTCCATTGCCTTGTTATTTGAGTAAATGATATATTGTGATTAATTGCAATTGGAGGGAATCATCAAATTTGCTAACTGAGTACATTTAAAACATTTTTTTTTTTAAATCAGCGTGTCTTTTTATCTTTGGTTTGTGTGTTTTCAATTCCCAGCGGTAACAAACTGACCAAAACAATTTCGCTTAGCGAGCCATTATTCTAAACATATCCAAATAAACAATATATCTCAGCGGTGTGTTTACTCCCAAAAGTCCAAACTGTTGTGTTTTTAATGCTATCTTTGTTTATCTTTTTTTTTTTTTTTGGGAGATCCACCCCCCGCCCCTCTCCAAAAATGGAGCTTATAGGGGTTCATTAAGAGTCACAGAGGCATGAAATGTGGTCACAAGCTTGCTGACACAAAGTGAAAGCTGAGCAAACAGCATGTCCGGCTTGTTGTCGCGCTTGTTTGCTAAAAATAAATAATACAAAATACAAACATGAGCTGGCTGTCGAAAGATGCTTACATGCACAAAAAGTTTACAGGGAACAAAAGCAACAATGAGGGTGATTTAAGAGCTTTTTTTAAACTGTGCTGGCCACACTAAGATTTTTTCTTTTCTTTTAATAAATTAAATAATGGATAATAATTGAAAGAGATTAGATTCAAACTTAGTAAGAATTGGACAAAAACATTCTCCAGATGTGTTTCTTGAAGATGCCGCCAAGACCTAGCATGTCTCCGGGCCGTAAGACCAACCGTCTCGGCCCAACTAGGTCAGGCATCTGTATGGCCACGGGGGCATGCGGTGAAAACCGAATCATTGCTCGGCCAAGGGTGCGCTTCATTTCTATGCCTACGGGAGTCTGGAGAGGCCTCGGCTGTTTGTGCTCTTTGCAACAATGTTATTATTTGTCATGGGCCCAGTACGGCTACAATATATCAGCACAATGTACAAGGTAAGGTACATTTATTCTTCGATGCAATGCTTCAGAAATGTATTAGAACCGCCTCTTCTGCCCTCACTGGATGCGTGACTGCTTTATCAGGTTGTGCAGACAGTTAACAGATGTTGTTTGATTTTTATTTATTCGTCTTTTCTTTTCTGTAAATACATAGACAAATAAAAATACAGTATGTTAGTACAGCTTATAAAAATATCTGCCTCACGTTGTTTTCTAGTTATGTACATTATGTCAATTTTTTTTAAAGAAATTAAGAACAATTATGTTTACCTTGTTTAGAACACGAATTACCTTGGAAACATGTTTTCCAAATTAGCATAGTTGAGCTGAATGAACTAAAAAAAGGCACGCTAAAATAGTTACCCTACTTAGCGAGACAAGGCCCACTAGCATAGAGAACTAATGCTAACATCTTAATGACGCATTTTAAACCCACAGTAAACATGTTTTTCCGAAACAGGTAACTATACTTTCTAACCTTCTATAGCTTTGTGAAATTCTGTACCGTATTTTCCGCACTATAAAGCGCACCGGATTATAAGGCGCAACTTCAATGAATGGCCCATTTTAAAACGTTGTCCATATACTATAAGGCGCACTGGATTATAAAGCGCACCTTAAATGAATGGCCCATTTTAAAACTTTGTCCACATATAAGATATATACATTTGGCCCGCGGGCCGGACTTTGGACACGCCTGCTGTAGTGGCTCAATATTGGTCCATATATAAGGCGCACCTGATTGTAAGGCGCACTGTCGGCTTTTGAGAAAATTGGAGGTTTTTAGGTGTGCCTTATAGTGCGGGAAATACGGTACTTTAACACAAATAGTTACTCACAGCATTACGTGACCACTGACGAAAACTCGAATTAGTATGACGGTCATCACACATTTCACCACTGGAGGGTGCTAAAGTACAACACAGCATGGAAATACAACATTGCAACAATTAGACCATTACACAGCCAAACTAGCTTACCTGTGTTTGTGGGATTGATAATTATAGATGGAGGTAGATTTCGACTCAACTTTCTTCATTGCTCCCTCAGGAAATTCTGGTCCCAGTAGCTCTCACAGGAATAGTACAAAAGAGAATATTGCCCATGAGTAACAAACAATGAAGATCCTCGAGCTCGACATATCCAACTTTAACTATAACCCTAAGGGAACCGCTATAAACTGATCCACGAGTACCTCTCGACACTTGAGCAAGGCACTCTGCCTCCAAAAAGCCCAACACCCACTCCTTAACTTTAGAATACTTTTAAAGTTTTCAACATTTTGGCAAAGTTACACTATCGGGTTGTTGCTCGGGTGTTTGACAGCAGCTCCTCCGTCAAATCCTCCGAGATGACGGATCACGTCGGAATTTAGTGGAGGCAATTTTGATTAACTTTACCGCCTCGTAAATTAAAAACCTCGCCGGGCCGCCGTGTCCTCGACTGTGAACGTCACTCAAGAGCCGGGAAATTGTTTGATTGACACTCGTAAAGATGAGAATGTGGTCTCCCACGATTTATGTGACTCTAAGGAATCAATGTTTTGTGTTCAAATGGAATTGTGGTGTTACTTATTCTTCCATAAAAAGATCATTTCGGGAAGTTGCACCATGGTTATTTTAGGTGTTCCCAACGCAATATATAGACTCTTAAAATGTTATAAAAATGCCAGTGAAACCACTTTGATTAGTTTAATTGAAATTTGGTAACGTAGCATATCAACATTCACCCAAAGGTCTCAAGGACATATGGCCAAAATAAAACGGAAAGTCAGACATTTTGTGCCATTTACGCAGATTTGAAAAATTAACACTTGACACTACTTTTCACCAGATCGATGCAAAAGTTGGTGGTCTTGTCAATTACAACAGCAATGTCTAAAGAGCCCCACTAACCTTTACAAGATTACCGTCATTTTAGATTGATCCAACCATTCATGCGAATTGCATGGTGGTGCTTTGTTATTTAAAAGAGCGATTGCTCTGATTGACACCATCTTGGATGGACTAATTGACACCAGCAAGGATGGACTTAACAGGATGCACAATACAAGTGTCAAGGACCATTCGTGATTATTTACTATTAACAGGTACATTTTTGCTTCAAAACAGCCATGTTGGGCAGATTCCATGACTTAAAATTTGTCAACCATCTCCATGTTTGGAAACTCCTGCAAATGAGCCCAAATTAGAAGCAGGTCTCCTAAAACGATAGGGTGACGTTTGCTTCCAAAAATTTGTCGCTGATGCTAGCTAATGTGGGCAAAGGCATGGCGCTACACTTGGATGGTACTTCTGAAGATTTTTGTGAAGTTCAAAATAATAAGGCTTCAACACTATTTTCTCTGATCCACATAAAATTCCGAAACGCGGAACACCCCGAAAAAAACTTCTCACGGATGCATGCGCCAAATTGCACAGTAGGTCGACCAAATTGGTGTAAAGTAGTGACTTGGGTCGAATTCTCCTACTTCCTAGGGAATTTGTCCAAATTGTTTTTTGCTCTGACATCTACTGCAGGAACATGGCGTTAAAGTGTGATGATAATTTCGAGGATTGGCCATGAAGAAGGGAATGTAAGGCCCTTACTTGCAACTTTAATGATTGTTATTCCCATTATTCCCCGCAGGACATTTGTCCCGTATGTTAATAGTCATAACATGGAGCTAAATACAGTTTGTGTTCCTCCTCGAGGTGCAGATATTTCTTAATTCCCCCCAATTGAGTGAGGCAGTTTGTTCCATTTGGATGAAGCTCCGAGCAAGATAGACATTTTGAGGAAATGAGTTTTGTTTTGTTTTTTTGTCAAGGGGGATAATTAAACCTTGAAGAGTTTCTAGTTGTGAATGTTGACACAGGTGGGTTGTATCTTTTAAATGAGAAGCTGGAACGCTAGATGTATTTATTTGATCAGCTCTCATATACAGTAATGATGAAGCCCACCTTCTGGAGCACCCCTCATTCACCTCGCCTGCTCTCTCCATGGTCATTAACCCAGCCACCGAAGTAGAAAACGGCAGCAAGGGACCAGGGAGGAATGAGTCGCCAGGGAGGCGGGTGGGGGGTAGGTAGATGGCGGCGTGGGGGAGTTTGTATCGCCGCCATGGGGATGCTTCCGGTAGGCCCATGCTTCCCGTGTCGATTTCCCGAGGCCCAATCACGGCTGGGTGAATTATTCAGGATGCTCATCAGCTGTAATCTGATTATTCACTGGCGTATGAATAATTAAGGAGCACAGCGGCCGACATTTCCATATTTCTTGCTCCTCTCCCGAGTGGTGATGGCAAGGTGACAGGTGACGGAAGATTTGCGAAAACGCTCTCACCTGGAGCGCCTCCTACAGGACAAGAGCGGCAGAGACATTGTGGCCTTGATTTAAGACTGCCTCGTTTTTTTTCTATTTATGAGTCGCGCAAGTACGTGTAAACAAAAAGCTCCCTCACTCTGCAGGAACTGTGCAGCATTACGCCGCCTGGAAATTCAGGATAATTTTTAGACATCTAGGAGAGAAAATAGTTAGCAGCCTAGCGTTGACATAGTTAGCTTGCGGGCCTGTTAGATTGTTAGCCTGGTCTGTTTTTCTCCATGCATTCAATTCTTGTCAGCTCATCATGTTTTTTTAAAATAGAGTTTGGGAAGCTAAAGTAACCACAAGATACGATATGAAACAATTGGTAAGTCAAGCAACATCACGTTTTTCACATTTCCTGAAAAGTAGTGATTTTGGACTTTAAAACCAAACTAAAAATCACAACGATTAGGATGGTAAAGCCCAGATGATGCAATGCTGTCATGGTTTCACAAGTTTCCAATAAGGATTTAACCCCGATATTTCTCCCACACTTTATCTAGCAATTATATGATGTGTTATTTTTCACATGAAGATTTTCACCAATTTTCTGCTGTATTTGTGAGCTTTAGTGAGGACCCAGTGATGTGCCCTCACCGTTCGGTGATGTGTGCACATGCGCCGGACTTCCACTTAATGCTCTCTCTGTTCTTTTAATGGATTCCGCTATCACGCGCACTCACACGCTCATTAACATTCAAAGCTGGCTGTGATTAATTCGCATCGAAACAATTGATTTTTGTCCCCCCTCGTCCGTCTCGGGAAATAACGCATGGCTTCATCATCGGAGGGAAGGAAGAAAGGATGGATGCACCTGGACGTACCTTACACGTGAGGAGGAGGAGGAGATGATGGAGTATGTGTGTCATCATCAGGTGGGAAAGAATAAGGAAATGTGGAGTCGAATAAATAACAAGCAATGACGCCGCTTTGAAGCATTTTGACCTCAGTGCTTCATCACATGCTGCTTGACTGCATCATTAGGTGAGAATAGGATAGAAAAGACAAAATCTCCAGGATAAGTTTGCCTTTCAGGGTTTTCATTACGGATATCATTTGGTGCCAAATTTAATGGAAATCTGACAAAATTGACAGCAGGTTAGCCTGAAATGGCCTGCAAACGACAATAATAGACTTCCTTTTTATTTTTAGGTATGAATTTTCGATTTGTCTGTTCATGATAGACGTGTACACCAAATGTCTGCTGAGTGAAACTGGACCATCATAGTTTTGTTGTGTTTTTGTGCTGGTCTTGCCTTGCTGGATGGCCGTGGCTCCGGAGGTTCATGTAGTGCAGGGGTCCGGAACCTATGGCTCATTTGGCGACGTTCAAAACGTTATTAAAAAGAATACATTAGTACACTCAAAAAATCGTTGGTCTTAATTAAAATACATGCATTTAATTGTATTTAACCTATCGTTTTTTTTTTTAAATGGTATGGCTCTCATGGGAAATTATTTTTAAAAAATGGGCATTTATGGCTCTGTCCGCCAAAAACGTTCCCGGCACCTGATATAGTGGGTCGGCACAGGAACGGAACCTTTAGCTCTTTGAATTGTGGCTATTTTGTTTTACTTTTGCTACCTGCCTTGTTGGTTCATGTTGTTTGTTTGTTTGTTTTTAGAAGGTAAGACTCCACTAACAAGTAGCCATAAAAAAACCTTTAAGGTTTCACATTTCTTTATAATTCCTTCAGGGGCAAAATCAAACAGCTCCACCTGTCACTTTTGAGACAGTTTGTGCAAAATGTAAAAAAATAAATGTACCTAATGTGCAGAGTCTTTGGTACCTTGGTTAATTAACACTAAAAACCCCATTGGCTTCACAAAACCTGTTCCTTCTCTTTCAGCCACAAATACGCCTGCTTGTCTATCGCCTCACCTCGAGTTGCTTTCCGCTTTTGTTCCATCGAGTTTATTAATGACTGACTTGCTTAACACCCCCCCGACCCTCGCTCTTCTCCTTTCAACATGTTTTTGAAAAGCATCTGGGATGGCTGTGGGCCGCTAAAAACACATTTCAGAAAGTTCCGACTCGGCTTTTTGTCTCTTCAAAGCAGCGCGTAGCATTTAATGGGCCTCGCGCCGCAAAACACGCAGACGCAGTGTTTTCACCGTTGAAAAGCAGGGTGAAGACCGCTCCCCCCCACCCCCAGGCGTCACATTACCGCGATGCAAACAGCTTCAAGCGCACCGACTAAATGTCCTTTCTTCCTTTATGTACGCCATATGAAGAGATGCATTCAAGTCGAGCAGCTGATGTCAGGATCTTCAGCGCTCAATATTGAAACATTTCAACATTAGCAGGCCAGAGGGAGGCTTTAGTCTTGTTGTTTTATGGGTATAACGTGGATCTTTTCTTCAAAGATTTCTACTCTTTTCACATCCATTTATATACTTTTGATAGATTTTTTTAACAATATGCAAGGTATACATGAATTACTCCCCACTTGAATCATTTCCATTATATCTGCTCTGTAGTTAGTAAACTACTTGTCCGACTGACGCCTCGCCATTGATCAGGTGAAGCCATACCAGCAAAAAACGAAAAGGTTTTTGCCAACTTGGACGAACTAGCCTTGCTTTCGCTAGGATGAGGCCAGCAGCAATGGATTCAAAATGGGACCAAAGAAAAGAAGAAATGACCTTGGGCTGGAAGCAGGTTAGACCCTGGACTGGTTGCTAGCCAATCGCGGAGAACAACCAAGTCTTCATATTCAAACAAAGGGACAACTTCAATGAAGCTAAACTGCTAGCATGTTTTTGGAATGTGGAAAAATCCCATGCAAGTACGGGCACTCGTGCTCGTGGTGGTTTTCTTCTAGTACCTCAACACACGCAAACTTCATACAGGAATCCTCGATTCAAATCCCAACCTCCGAATGGTCAGGTGGATTTGCCAACCACTTCCCTTCCATTCATTATGTCAACATTGAAAAATATGCAGAAAAACTCAAAACTGGCTTTTCACCCCGTTTGGAGTTTTCTCCAAAAATGCATTTTTAAGGACAAAAAACACATTTTGCTCATGAACGAAAGGCTAAATGATCTGGGAACTCAACCTCTTTAAAAATCTAGATGTATATGTGGCTGTAACCTGACTGTTAAAAAAAAATCGTTAAGTGGTTTCGAGCACATGTGACAATGAATCTCGTGTGCTCAAAAATAGACACATTATCCGCGGCTGAAGCGAGGCGGCCACTCGGGTCAAAGCAACTTGGCCGCATTTTCCATAAAAAAAGAGTGTTGTTGTCACCTTGGTTATTTTCCACCTGACCCTGGCGGAAGAACGCATTTGAGCTTTTTTCAAGCCAAGTACAGCCCCCACGCGGCTAATTGCTAACCGGATGCCGCGGCTTGTCGTGACCTCCGGCACTCAGCATCCAATGGTCGCAATTATTCCTCATTTTGTCGAAAAATAACATTGCTGATCCTGGTGACATTTTGTGGATATGGGTACTTCGGCATTGATTTCATTGGGAACTATTTTATCTTACTTGGCTTTGAAAGACACCAAAATACTCAAACATAGACTTATTACACAATTTTTCCCCATATTGCTTAAAAATATGTTTCTCAATCTAAGGTTCATGGACTCTTAGTGGAGGATGGGGTTTCATTGTGCCTACTTTGAAAACCTAACCTTGGTGTCAAACCCAAATTTGAAAAGCCAACACTGCCTGGCCTCAAATGATTTGTCTGATTTGTCTTGGCCTGGGTTTCCAGAGGGATGAGTCAGAATTTATAATCAATAGGATTCTTGCTCTGACATCAAACTACAATCACAGAAAGATCAGTGGAACATCAGTACGACTGGAGACACACACTGCAGATTTTCACCTCAACATCTGACGTATAGAGTACACGCACACAGGCACGCACAACTTAAAAGCTTCATTCAAGCAAGCTTTTGATTGCTATAAATATTCATAGCTTTATTAATAGACAACAATAATGTGATGCATAACATGTACACGCACATGCACAATGTACAGTCGGAATAAGAAGTATGTTTCAGAGTTAGAGTCCATCTATGCTGCCTACCACCAATAGAACAACACACCAACTCCACTTGCACAGACACACAAACACACGCATACATAAGCTAATCCATTGCAATGTGCACACCCGATAATATGTTGAATATTCAATCACATAAACACACATAAGTGCACGCACACACACAAGCACACACACACACACACATATCTGTGGGTGCCACTCGCAAGCTTGTCAGCAGCAGAGCCAATGCGGTGGAGACGTGGACATGAACAGGTCCAGATGGCGCCGTCACGCCTGTCACCGCCGCCGCCGTTGTCGTCGTGCTTTCTCCCAGAATGCACCTGTGACAGCTGCAACATGTGCGCCTGCCGCTCAGTCTGAGCGCAGTGGGCTAATTATCAGCGGCTACATGCTCCTCCTGCGCTGCCGTCACCTTACAAGCTCGGGCTGGGCCCCCGCCGACAAATGGAGGTTGTCGTTAACGTATGCCAAACAGTGCTGCTCGTTAGCGTTAGTTGAGGTTGGCGGTCTGTGGTGTCATGGGGGGTGACGGATGGATTTTGTATTCTTTGGAAGGAATGTGTCAACTTTCGTGGTGAACCAATAGCAATGAGCGACAAGCATCCGTTAGCTATCCATCCATCCATCTTCTTTCGCTTATCCGGGGTTGGGTCGCGGGGGCAGCAGCTTTAGGAGGGACCCAGATTTCATTTTAAAATGCAACATTAGCAACAAAAATGTTGCATTCAAACAAGCATAATAGTCTTAAAGCAAAAGTTTCCTCCAATTTCGGCAAACAGATTTGTTTTAAAGTGAGATCCATCGTCATCTGGAAACGTTCACACAATGGATGTTTGGAATCTACGAGTAATTCATCATACTTGTGTCTGCAGCTCACAGCTTCGCATCGGGTGGCTCTTGAGGGCCATTAAAGACGCTCTGAACGTGGCTGGCTGAGCGGCGTCTGCTTCTGGCGGATGTTGGAAAACTTTTCCACCTCTTCTGGCAAGAATCAAACCTATAGGATTTCCTTTTTTTTAATGATTAGCAGTCAAATCTCACCTCCATCCTTCAACATGTGTAATGGCGACCAACTAGCTTTAAAATATATATTTATTCCATCTATTTGATGTAAGTTTCAAATTTGGTAACAATTGGACAGTGGTTTTTTTCTACTCATGGGACTGGCTAAAATAAATCTAAATATTGCAACTTTGAGGTAAATGACACACTTCCTGTGAGTAAGAAATGGTTTCTTGAGACGTTGATTTTGTGGGTCTACTCATGATTGACATCTACCAAATCTCATGTAGATGAATGTGGGTGAGCTGAATTTTAAAATCCTTAGAAATGAGCCTAAATTGCCCATTGACTTCAAACCAAAAAATTGCAGACTTCTTCTGTCCTTTCAGGAATTACTTCAAGAGACTTTTTTGTGGGTCTACTTATGACAGCTATGTATATCAGACTAGCTTAAGGGGCTAGATTCTGCAAGCTATCTCGGTCATACCTCATGGTTTGAAATTCAGCTCCTGTCACCTGTTCTACTTAGCAACATAGAATCTTGCTAAAAATATCTCATGTCAGAACTAAACCCACAAAAAAAACCTCTCAATAATCCATGCCCTAAAAGACACAATAAATGTGCCTTTGTGAAAGATCGGTCAGACTTACCAAAAACTGCCAGGCATTAGAAAAGAAATTACAAACAGAGACCTGAGTCACGTCTTTCCCACCTGATTTTGGTGACAAACTCCTACATCGTTAACCTCTTTCACTCAGCTTAATTAGTCAAGCGATTTATAACGTCGAGCCAAGACAGTGACGCTAATGTAGATCTAATTAAGCTTTTCGCTCACACTAACAATGACTTGGACGTGCAAACGTTGAGTACTTCCACTTAACCTCCTAGTGCACAGGTGTCAAACTCAAGGCCCGGGGGCCAGATATGGCCCGCCACATCATTTTATGTGGCCCGCGAAGACAAATTGTGCATCAAATCCGCGTGTCAATACTAGAATTGCAAATTGTCTTCGCTTTCAATAATATCATTTTTTTAAAATATTTGACCAGTTTTTTCTCGTCTGATTTGAAAATGAGTTATTTGTCAGTTTGTTTTGTAGCTTTTACTGTATATAATATGAGGTGCTCATACATTTATTTGGGTTGACAGTCATAATGGCCCTCCAAAAGAAGCTATGACTACAATGCGGCCCGCGAAAAAAATGAGTTTGACACCCCAGTCCTAGTGCATTACTTTTCCTCATTCAACTTATTTAAGTGCAGTGCAATGTCATAACGCAGAGGGGCTGCCTTTGATTGATAGCGTTCTAAGGTGTGACAGTTGAGACTCAAGCAAACGAGTGGTTAAATTGAACTCTTATATGTTTATGGATTACTCCTAAAACTGTGTCATGTATCTGTGTATCATTGACAGGAGAAGGAAGAGAGAATTTTTGTGATTTACTCACAACTGTAGCAAAGTATAAATAACAAATTAAAAAATGCTAACTTTTGATTGATATTATTAGTCATTTCCTCGTTTACTGTTTTCAACCAAGCACACACATGACCTTTGCCCCAGTGTCAATCAAACACAGACACACCCCTTTATCCAGGTTTTAAATGACATCAAGAAACGTCTTTCCGTCCACTGTCAAATGCAGACTTGCCTACTCAGCTTCAGTCAGAAACAGAAAAGTAGCAACCGATTAATTTGTTTTTGATATTGGTCTGTTTATTATAATTAGAATTTTTTTTGCAAAAAGCACACAGCACCGCAAACATATTTAAGTCGATTATTGACTGACTTTCTCATGCTCACAAATGGGCTGCAAATTGTCTCATTAGTGTACACACACACACACACACATGAAAGCTGCCTCTCACGGTGATATTTTTGTGCCCTCGATTGTTTCTAATCATCTTTCTTAAGCAAGTGTATTTAAATCAGGGAAAAACAAAAAACAATGTGTCACCGAGTGTTAGCTTTGAGTGTTAGCACTTGACAGCCCGCTTGAAGTTTGAGGTAAGTATTTATTGCGAGCTCCTTGTTTGTTTATTTCTAATTTCAGTGTCCCTAATGAGCTGCCAAGTGACTCTAATGAATTAGAAAACGTCCTGCTCCGATCCTGAACTTCGGTGTCTTGTTTAATAAAGCCTGAATGTTCCGTGTTGTTGGCGTTGGAGCGCTCGTCCATCCGAATCAATACCACGCCGGATATTCCCGTTCCGGTGATTCAGAGCAAGGCCTCATCCGGAAAAAGCAGCGTGTCCGACACAAAATGGTCGTGTCGGCGCTCGGGTCGGCGTGACAGGTCGCCATGTCTGTCATTGCGAGGAAATGCTTTCATACGCCATTAGTGGCGCAGCGGTGATGTGGTGGAGGGACGGGGAGGGTGTGTGTGTGTGATCTGTGTGTGTGTGTGTGTGTGTGTGTGTGTCTAATGGCCCACAGGAAGGAGAAGCCATTAGCAAATTAGCCAGTTGCTCCTCATTAAGGTCAAGGCCTGCTGACAAATGTTGGCTGATGACCACAGAGGAAGTCGAGACGTGATGATGGCGGACGTGTTTGTGTTTGCATCTTTCATCACGTGACATGTGAGGCCTAAAGTCTTTTAAACACACAGGAAAATATAATAATATAATCATTTGTTGCTCAAAGTTTAGCTGCATGGCTAAAAGGAGAAAGTGCAGCTCTTGATATCACTAGTGCTTTTGATATGTTTTATAAAGTTGACTTTTTGGTCAATACCAAAACATGCTGTCGATAAAGATCATATATTCTTGATTTTTCTTGATCAGTAGACACAGGCCTCTCTAACTAATAGTCATATTCATGATATTGATGGTAAAGACACTCAAATTCCAGGATATAGTTGACTCATAAAAACATTCTGTCAGCCATGCCATTTACTATTGACCCAATATGATACCTGGTCTGGGTATTCGCCCTAGTAAAAAAAAACTGGATGTCCCTGACAAAAGGGACAAGATCATGTTTGATAGACAGCCATTTGAAAGAGATTTGTGTACAGTATGTTTGATTGACAGCCATTAAAAGATGCTAGAATGATTGACAGCGCCTTATAACGCGTGTTTGTAATTAATCGATTGACTGACCTTTTAAAGAGGGCGTGTCTGCGTTTGATTGACAGCCCACTAGCAGAGAAAATGTCTATTTTTGATGGACATTAACTTGAAATGAATGCATCTGATTGTCTTTTATGGTATGTTTCAGTATTTGATTAACATCCACTCAAAGAAGGTGTGTGTGTCTGTTTTTAATTGACAGATTCTCTACTTTGTCAATGCTAATTGACAGTATTTTTAAAGTGGTTAAGATACACTCACTTTATGTAATGTCTTTGTTTGATTGACAGCTACCTGAAAATGGGCGTTTCTGTGTTTGATTCAAGATTCAAGAGTTATTATTCGCCATGTTTGAGCGTGCAATGCATTTGACAATCACACTGAATTGCCGCCGTTTGATTGATAGCCACTTGAAGAGGGTGTGTCCAAGTTTGATTGACAACAAAAAGATAGTGGCGATGTTGATGACTTGATTATTTCCAGCGTTGAAGCTTTGCATTATGCATTTGATGTGTTTGGAGGCTAAATCTGCACCTTCTCCTCTCAAATGAAGGAAAAAGAAGAAAAGACAATCACAGAGGAGAACGAAGCGACGTGTGTTGAATGTTCTTGTACCCGCCACAGAAGCGCACAAACCTTTTGACTCTCACGTGAACCGTGCAGTGTTGGAAAAAAAAAACGGATGAGAAAGTCTCCGCTGCGACAGAGCGGCGTGATGAGAGAGCTCGCAAAAACACGTGACACGTGTTTGGCGTGTGCTGTGGAAGCCGTTTAATTGAATCCGTGTGCTACTTTGCGGCTCCCTTGATTGCTGGGAGTTAATTGGTGTTGCTTAGTTGTCAGTAGAGAATAGAGGCTGACACGTGCACAGACACATACAGTACACGCATACATGCCGGGATGTTTGGATAGATTGGGACCTTTGTTTTTGTGCTGAATACGTTCCAAAAGGTTTGAGTAAAAGTTACGTGCAAGGAAGTCAAAGCAATATTTCCTATACGAAATCATGCGAATCAAAAGAATCTGTTCCAGAGGGCCTGACCTTTTTTTTTAATACATCTCAATGTTGAATGTTAGGATGCCAAAATGTTTGGAATATTGGGACTATGAACTTCTGGAATGCAAAGCCCATAGGACCCAACAAAGACTGAACAGAAATGCAAACTGATGAGAAAATGAGGAAGAGAAAAAATCAAAGAAAACGTGTATGCGTGTGACTTGGGAAGAATGTTAGAATGCCAGAATGTTTGAAGAACTGGTTGGAAAGTAAGAAAAAGTTGAACACGTTTGGACTCTTGTGAATGTGCACTGGAATGCTTAGCGATCCGGAACGAGATGTGAGGCTTTTAGTAGTTGTTTGACACACAATAATTCCGTTAACAAGACCACAAAGGTTGGGTCAGACTTGACATTCCGTGTTGCGGTTAGCGGGACAAGGCAGCGGCGGGTCCGTGACGTTTTCCGTCACGCTTTTCCGAGCCGAGTGGTTCCTCCCGCGGCGTCGTTTGTTCGTTTGTTTGTTTGTTTGTTTGTTTGCTAATTACCCACTTTTTTGACACCTGTGCCAACACGTCGGACACGCCGCTGCACACCGCCACATGCCCGACACGCACATAGTATGTGGCCCCTCGTGTGCAATTACCTCTTTAACTATTTACCTCACACCTACTGTGTGCAGAGTCGCAAGCACACACACAAACGCACACATCTCGGTACATTTGTGTGATTCTGTCCTGTGCCTTGCAGAGTCCACTGTCATGCCAACAGAAGTGGCAAAATGATAATCTATATAATATATAATTATGATCATCTATATAATATACCGGCGGCTCGGTGGGGCACTGGGTAGCACGTCCGCCTCACAGTTAGGAGGGTGCGGGTTCGATTCCACCTCCGGCCCTCCCTGTGTGGAGTTTGCATGTTCTCCCCGGGCCCGCGTGGGTTTTCTCCGGGCACTCCGGTTTCCTCCCACATCCCAAAAACATGCTTGGTAGGCCGATTGAAGACTCCAAATTGTCCCTAGGTGTGAGTGCGAGTGCAAATGGTTGTTTGTCTCTGTGTGCCCTGCGATTGGCTGGCAACCGGTTCAGGGTGTCCCCCGCCTACTGCCCGATGACGGCTGGGATAGGCTCCAGCACTCCCGCGACCCCCGTGGGGACTAAGCGGTTCAGAAAATGGATGGATGGATATATAATATACCGTATTTTCCGCACTATAAGGCGCACTGGATTATAAGGCGCACCTTCAATGAATGGCCCATTTTAAAACTTTGTCCACATATAAGGCGCACCGGATTATAAGGCGCACCTTCAATGAATGGCCCATTCTAAAATTTTGTCCGTATATAAGATATATACATTTGGGCTACGGGACAGCCTTTGGACACACCTGCTGTAGTGGCTCAATATTGGTCCATATATAAGGCGCACCTGATTATAGGGCGCACTGTCGGCTTTTGAGAAAATTTGAGGTTTTTAGGTGTGCCTTATAGTGTGGAAAATACGGTATATAAAAAGAAAAGTACAAAATATGCAGAAAGT
This sequence comes from Syngnathus acus, assembly GCF_901709675.1. NCBI lineage: Eukaryota > Metazoa > Chordata > Actinopteri > Syngnathiformes > Syngnathidae > Syngnathus > Syngnathus acus. The sequence goes on along the minus strand of NC_051095.1, from coordinate 7,189,351 downwards.
ACACACGTGTTTTCAATTACAAGTAATGAGTTATCTGAAAATTCAGCACTGAGAAAATTCCACTTCAGCACAACAAGAAAGTATTTGTACTTCCAGCCAGCCGGCACCTGTTATACATGTCAGAATGGAGCGAGCGGATTACGTTAGACGTCCCGATGGCCCAGCGCGTGACGAGCGCATAAGGAACTTTGAGGGCAGCGATCCCTCAACGCTCCTGTGATGCTGATTGTCGCTGTCGGCGAGCGGCGTTCCCTCGACGAACCGCTTCCTCCTGCTGAAGAGCTCTCTTGGAGAAACTGAACGGCATTCAAAAAGCAAACTTGGCCATATGTGGACTTGCACTATTGGATGAGTGGGACTTGTTGTGAATATGTTGAATTAGGATAGAATTTTTTGTTGCATATTCCAAAGATGGCATGTCAGCATATTGAAGTGACAAAGTACTGAAAATAACTAAATACCAATCATGAAGGCAAACTTCCACATTCCAGGCTATCAGGATGCTTTGAAGGATTTTGAGCAAACTTCCCCAGCTTTGCACTCAAACTTTGAACAACTTTTTGCAGAAGTTGACACCATCAATCAAGGATTGGGAATGAATTGAGGAAGTGCGAGGCCACTTGCTTCCATCAAAATAAAATACTGTCAGGGGTGTGCAAATATTGTAAATCCAGGCATTCGTTTTCTTCACCACTTATCTCGTTCAGGGTCACAGGAAGCTCAAGCCCATCTTGGCTGACACTCACCACCTGTCAATCATATACAGGACTGACATTTATCACATTAGGCACTGCTTATTGACTTTTCCCTAGGAAAAAAAAAGTCAACTCATTGAATTGATTTGTCATAAAAGCTGTAATTTGTCAGGGTTTAAAATGTTAACATATCACATTACTGGATTTTTGCAATGCCAGAAGGAATTGAGTGGACAATTAAGAATGTTTTGAAATTCTGGGATGCGACAAAAAAGCGTCACAAAAGCAGCAAGTGAATGAGTTAATTTGATTCAAAATTCGAAATCTTGTACCCATTTAAAGCATCCCAACACTCTGAGCTTTTTGCCTGCTGAAGTCGACGCCATCAATCACATTTTGAATGGACTTACTGCAGAGCTATAGAAAGTGGGGAAAAAAAGAGAGCGTGAGCGAGCGGCAGAGTGTCCACTGAGCACCGATAACCTCCGTAGCAGGATAGAAAGCTATTTTCCCGTAAAAAGAAAAGGTCCGTTTGACCAGGTCAGCGTCGCCAGGGGGTCCGGAGAGCAAGAGGATGGGAGATGAAGGGATGGCGCGTGAGATACATTTATATGGCCTGATTAAAAAAAGCGGTGGCCAGATGACGGACAGCGGTGTGTCGCCCGAGTGGAAGCGACGACTTCATATTCCCTAATTGACCCCGCTTAGGAACCGAGCGAGCACTCGCAAAGACACACTAATTGCTACCACTGATTGACTCCTGATAGAATTCCAGCTGTCACTGAAGGTCAGCTCTCGCTTCTTCATCTCCCATCTTGTCATCATTCCACACTTCCCAGATAACACGAGCTCCCACCACATGGGTGTGTGTTTCGTCTCGGATCATTCAAAAATGGTCCAGAATGTGGACGGGTTTTAATTAAGTGGTATCTTTGGGGAATTTGAGATGCAGTGACGTTTGGTATTTGAATTCAGGGTTGTTGGAATGTTGGTGAATCCAATCAAAGATGGACTATGTACATCGGGTTTCGGGTTGTACGTGTGCCAGTAGTTGGCAGGATAATTTCCGTTCCAACTATTGTGACTAGATCAGAACGCTCATTTGCAGAATGCTGGCGAGATCAGAAGCACGTTACGAAACTTGGTGCACGTAATTTAATGGAGTATTGGAATAATATTGCGATCATTTTAAGTGTGTGGATGTTATGGTGTTTAATACCACAATATTTGAATGCCGACATATCAAAATTTGGGGATATTACAAAAAAAAACGATGAGTCGCAATGTTGGTGAGTCACTGATTAAAAATAATTGGGAGGTTGGTTATTTTGATATCCAGAATGTCAAGACGCCTATAATTAAGAGTTTGCACAAATATTGGAGTCGTCTCCCAGACAGAAATCATCACATATGATGTCATACTTCGTCAGACGGGAGAAAAATAGGAAAGTCATTTACTTGAGGACATCTTTAGCTACCTTTTCTTTCTTCTCCAGAAGACAAAGAAGAAGAGCTGATAACCTCCTGATCCCTTGTCACTTCTCAACAAGGTCACATAATCCTCCAGGTGAGAGACGGCACAAAAATACGGCGTGCGGAGGATTAACGTCTTAGCGGCTGAACAAGAAGACCACGACAAAGAACGGCAGTGGTGGCGGTCTGCCACGTAAACCGACGGGATTTACGGCAATGGATGCAGAAATACTATATGGACGTCCAATCTGCATTTATTGGTATTGTGCTGTTCCACTGATAACATGTGACCTTATTGTTGAGCCTTTTTTAGATCATTGCTTTTCTGTGACGTCACATAGAAGAGGAAAATGTGTAATGAATCAAGTTTTAAAAATGGATTTTTGTGATTCATTTATTTTCAAACCGGAAAATTGTTACTATAAACTAATAGCCATTTTTTTCAATATGTTGCAGTGGTGATATAACAGTAGCTCCCTATCAAGGACTTTCAGTGGATGGATGAATGGATGGTGTGCCTAATTAAGTGTCTCGTCAGTACATTAGTGCCGCCTGTGGTCCATTAGTGCACCGGTGTCGCATTTAAAAGCGGCGGGTATGAGCTGCACCTTTGTTGAAAGCTGAGAGGAGAATCACAGAAGCAAAGAGTTTAACCTCTGAACCCTGGTGGGACACCCACGTCAACGCCGCCAACACGAGGGAAAACTGAGTCATCCAAACAAATTAGTTTGTGAGCAAGGATGAAAATAAAATCCCTATATGCCTTTGTTTATTTATATGTAAACCTGTGTGTGTGTATGTGTGTGTGATTGTGTTTGAGGACGACACTTCTTTTTTTTAGCATTAGCCATCAAAAATGTCTTATTTGACTTGATTTGTTTTGACAGGCTTCATTTGCATTAAAGGACTTCAGCAGGACTTTACATTTGAATAGGCAAAAACTAAATAATTTTAATTGAATACAATTGATTTTAAAAAATGTTGAAGTAAAATAATGATAGATTCTTACTACCTTTGTTTGTTGATCAACAACATTTTATGAGTGGGGGGCATTGCTAACATTTTATAACCGCTGCATAGAGACAAGCGACTCAACACTCTCTCAAATTAATTCCAGGGTGAAAAGCGAAGCACTTTGAACAATCGTGCTGAAATATTTATTTTTCTCCTTTTGCCCAAAAAGCTTTTTTTGTTTGCAGTTTCCCTGCGGTGGCGGCTAATTGCACGCTAGCTTCCTTTGTGCTGCGCCGCTTACAAGGCCGCCGCTACCGCGGACCTGCCAGGCCCGCCGGACTTGTCCTCTAAATATTACATGAGCGGCGGAGTGAGCGTTGTTGTTCTTTTTGCCCCATCAACAATTCATGGCGGCTAAGTGAGGTGCACCATGGGAAAGGAGTGAGTACGAATCGGAGGGAGAACGTAAATGCGGCGCTCATGCTAACAAGTTCATTCAATCTCGTATTTGGCTTTTGAATGGAGTAAGACAAAAGACGAAAAAGGCTTCAGAGTAAGTAAAAACTTTGCTCAACTCCCCGAAGCATTACATGCATTTGTTGTTGTTCTTTTAATGAGCAAAAAAAAAAAGTTACTCTGGAATTAGTTCTAGAAAGTGCTGCTTCCAATCAAAATGGCTGACTTCTTCAGTTCAGGCTCTTTGAGACTTTTTGTGAGTCCTGATGTAAATATATAATTGTACACCAAATTCAATGAAATTGGATTTGGGAGCTAATTTTATTGCAAATTGTCTGACATTTTTATTTCTTTTATTTCTGAATTCGACCACTAAATAGTTCAAACTAAAATGTCTGACTGCCTGTTCACAATTAAGCATAGTTTCTTTAAACTTTCCATGTTTATTCCGTTTTGTGGGATTCGGAAAAATTGTTTTGAGACCGATGCCTTTTTTTATTTTTTTTATTAACGTTTCCAACAAAGTACATAGCCTGGAAATTACCCAGAAAGACTGTGTAATAAATCCAGTATTTGTTTGATTTGAGCTATGGGTTTAAAATGGCTTACTTCCTTTTCAAGTTGAAGTGTGTATCCTTGAATTTTTTTGTGCATTCAGTGAAGACAGGCATGTCCATCCAATTTAATGTTGATTAGTGGAACGTCTCCGGGGGCTGTTGTGTTTATTTATTCATTTTCAAAGCATGAGGCCGGGAACTTAACCTAGAAATAGCTGATTCAAAACAAGATGGATGACTCTGTTGAATTTTGTTTTGTTGAGACATTTTCATGCATTCTTTTGTAATAAACATCCCCAATTTCCATTAACTATTTACAATGTCTGAACAAAGTGCACCATGGGAAAGGAAGGGAGTAAACAAAAGCAGAGGAAACAATTTGTGTTCACATTTATTTAAGCTTTTTAAAAAAAATGAGCAAACGTGAACAGAACTCTCTTTTTTTTTTAGTGATAAAAGCAACTCAAGGCCATGAGGATATTTGCTGTAGCTGAAATAATGCTGGTTTTAAAAGGTTCCAGCAGAGTGCACACGGCGGAGACGTTAACTTCAAAAGAACGTCGTCACACGCACAACTCAGAAATAGCAAAAACATTTAGCTGGAATTAAGTCTTTCGTTTCGTTTCGTTTATTTCAAACGTGGAAAAAAATAAGATTACTGTACACAAAAGAAAAGACAAGACAAAAGTCTTCAACATCAACATAACTAGGGTTTAAGCTAAATTGAAATGAAACATAAAATGGCATCTGATTGATAATGTCACGTGTAGTTAGGTAAGTGTATACGTGTGTCTATGGGTGTGTGTATATGTATATACGTGTGTATACAAGGTTATTTTGTACTCTTACAAAAACAGTCATCAATACAAAAACTGCAGTGTGCAATGATGAAAAATACAACTATCAAAGTGTATTAAATGTCAGATGGAGTGCATTTAAATAAATATATATTGAAAAAAAAAACAAGATTAGAAAAATATCACTAGAGCAACTTTAAGTAGTCCATCAAATATGGAAGTCGCTGATGATATTTGCACTTAATAGAAGTGCACAAACCGAAACCAAAGCAACATTTCTCTGGGAGTCGTGCACGTACACGCACACTGCACACACTCAACTCAAATAGTGTAATAAGTCAAAGTGGAGGCAAGCAGACGGTGCATGAATATCAAATGTGGCCTAATTGATGAGCTAATTTATGCAATAACCAGTATGCTTTTTTTAATTTCTGCTTTTCAGGAGCTACATTTTTCAGCATCTTGGCTGCTTGGCAGGCAGTTCCGCCAGCCAGCGGGTCAAACATAACGCGGCGTCCTCAAACATTACAAGGAAGATTAGCGTCTTTTCTCCTTAAAGTGTTTTTCCAGTCCGAAAATGTATTGATGGTTCAACATTGGAAGGGGATGAAATCCAATTTAATTCAAAGTCGACCATGTCGCCCTCGCTCAGGTCACTCACTAGATAAACATGTTTTGCTGCCTTTAAAATATGATGCAAAGTCTGCCCGGAGTTAATGTCGGGAAAAGCTCCATATGGACGTCTGCGGGCCAAACTGGGTGGAAATTATAGATGAGAGATTTAGCTGCTGCTGAGATCAGAAATGATTGACTTACTGTTTTTAAGCTTCTTGAGACTTTTTTGTGGGTTTACTCAAGAGAAATACATCTATCAAATTTCATGTTGCTCAACAAGCTTTGGAGACTGAATTGCTTTTACAAATCTGGTTGGGCGCAACAAAAAAGCATGGTCACTTAAAACCAAATGGGTGATTCCATATTTCTTTTCAGGCATGGCTTCTTTATCTACTCATTATAAACAAGTCTTGTTGCTCAGTGAAACTAGGTTTGAGTGCTCAATTGGTTTTACAAACCTGGTTGGGTGTGACTGAGTCATTTGACCCTAAAAATGAAAACCCCCAAATCTGTTTCTTTTCAAACAAGGCTTCTTGAGACCTTTTTGTGCGTCAAGTCTTGGTAGACAGGCCCACCAAAGTTAAAGAAACACTATATTTGAATTCAAATGTGAGAAATGACCATAGAGTGCTTGCTTCAACCAAAATGGTTGACTTCCTGTGACCTTTTCTCACATGGCTTTTTAAGGCCATTTTCATGTCTCATCTCCTGCTAAAAATAAAAAAGCCTACCTGCTTTCATGTTGCTAAGTGAAACTATCGTTGGGGGCTGGCTTTTCCAAAACCTCCAGTGGTTTCTGTCATGCTCAAGCCCTAATGAGGACAACATGATTCCAGATTGATGCCGTTCTGTGATAAGAAGCGGTTGACGAGGCCCGGAGCAAAGGCTTCTGGGTGGGGGGGGGTCGTAAATGCACAAGTCTTGTAGGCGTATTAAAGATGCAGCAAGGCGGGCGAGTGATGGCACGGACTTGACACGACAGACATGATCTTAACCCGGTGGGACTCTGGCGTAACGAGAAGAAACAACAGGAGGAAAACAAAAAGTAGCGAGAGGGATACCCTCACGGACGACAACATGCCAACAGGAAGATGAAGAAGACCTGCGGGTCGCTGGGGAACCCCTGACCTCCTGTCAAAAGGAAAAACACGCCTAGCTCCTGGGAATGTTATGCTGGGGCTGTGTTCTTCCCGCGACCAGTACTGAAAACTAATCAAGGGGCACATAGGCACGGGCCGCAATCGAGAAACAAATATGCTCATCAAAAAGTGCAATTATAGCAAAGCTGTTTTTTTTAAATAGCATGGACTATAAAAAAAATGTAATTCTAAAGTTGTGTAGTGTAGTTTAGGGACAGATGAAAGGATGTTGTAATGTTGTTGCCACTCTGTAATTGCATTTTATGTTCCTGCAATATTTCCTCTAATGAGTTTTCAGTGCTCATTATATTTTAAAAAAAAACATATTTTAATAAAAAGTTCAAGACTCTGCTGTAAGTAAAAAGTGGGCTCAAGTTGACACACGGCTAAAAATCTTGATTGGTTTTGAATACAAACGATGTGTTCGCCATTTTGACTGCCAGGAGTTTGGGTGAGGACGGAATTACCGAAGCCTAAATTTGACGTCGGCCAAATTTCCGCAACGTCCGTCAGATTGTTGGTTTCCTCCCTCGCACATTTGTTATCTTTGGAACTCAGCGGGTTGTCTTTGCACTTGTGCTTGAGCGTACACGTTTCCCTGTTCCCACATGCATGCTCACTACCGATAAAGTGGGCGGTACTGGCAGCATAATGAAAACATCAAAGATGGAGTCATGGGGTGGATTGTTGCGAAAATAACCTCAAAGAGCCACCGTTGACCGCCCATTCGTAAGTGGGTCGGCCAGGTTGGCGCACACTTAATAGTGCCTGGTTTTTAATTGCGCCCACCACGCAACTCCTTAATTAGCCACTCCCTAATTAGCTAGCGACAGCATTATCAGCATGCTCTGCGGGCCGCTCCTGAACTCTGCTGCCAAACGTTACTTCTGTCAAACAATGAGCGGTCGGAGGCGCCAATTAAAATGAACTGTCCCTCCAACTAGAAACAACGTGAGAGGCTCAAAGATATCGGCAAACTTATTTGGACAAATGATGTGGTTGGGGGGGTAAAAAATATCATTGTATTTGGAGAAACAAAATACGCTTCACCATGGGGAAATCAAGATGTGACATTCATAAAACAGAACTAAATTGAATACAAAGTCAACAACAACAACAATACACACATTATGACAGGAAACCTCTCAATTAATAAAAATCACATCGTTTAATGTAATGCTGTAATGTAAAACTTAACATAACAGCAGGGACGTGCGGTCAGAGGAGGCCTCCCCTGCCATCATGAAAAGGTGAAAAACAAATTCAATTGTTTTTATTATAAAGTCATTTTCCTTTTAATCTCAATAGTTTTGTATCATTTTGAACCAAAATCGCTGAATTTTTATAGTCATTTTAAAACCGAAGACTAGCCAACTTCCTGCCTAGCCTCCTCTGAGGACGGCTGCCTATGTTGACACAGTTGGACAGAACTGCTCTCTCTCTCTGTCTTTATGTCGCTGTTTAAGTGGCTAAATTAACAAATTTCCTTAGTTAAGCTCATGTATTGAATATCTAGTGTTTTTTGTCATCTATCTGTAACGTCGTGTTTCTTAAGATGAACAAAACGGCTTTGAAAAGAGACTTTGAAAAAAGGTTCTTCAGCCTTATGGCAGGGGGCGCTAGTGATCTCGGGATGCTTCATGCGCCTACCTGTAGAATAAGAGATCTCCAGTTCAGTTCAGTTTACAGTGAGCAACTGAGGAGCAGTTGTTTATTTTGTCTTACGTTCGTTTCACCCACAATTACACATCCAAACGATTTTCAATTATGGATTTTCGGTCGAAGCAGGAGATCATCAGTAAAGGAAGAGGAACTCCGGAGTTAAAAGGTTTGATTCAGACAGCGGGACTTCGGAATGGAGTGGTACGCACGATCCAAAACAAGTATTTGATTCCATGTGTTTTATTGAGTGTTTTTGTGTGAAGACTGCTGATATGAGATTTTAATTAAAATAATTCAAATTAAATAATGAATAAGCCACACTAGAGCAGCGTTCCCCAACATTTTTATGACAAGGTTAGTTAACAACTTTTACCCGGGGGGGAGGGGGGTGACGTCAGTGCCTCCCCAGTCATGAACCTCACCGCACGTCACTTGTGTTCTTATATTGTGAATGTGCAATTATTACAATAATATTCTAAATAAGGGATGAATTTAATTTTGGTTAACCCTAATCCTAATTTTTTTTTTAAAAAAGCAGAATTAAATCCCCCCCTAAAACTACCTAAGAAAATCTAATTAAACCTACCAACCTAAATCGGACGCAATGCTATGGATAGCCGCCAGGGGGCGCCCGAGGGTGACCGGACGGCGTGGCGGCCATTTTGAAAAACCATGGTACCGTGAGTGTAAGGGACACCCAAAATAAGGACCTTCAGGTAAAATAGAATAGAATACCAATAAAATATGCTGTGGAGGTTGCAGTGATCCTTCAGAGCAAATGGGACACCCTGCCAATGAGATCCCCAGATGTCAAAACTACAGTGATAGAATGAAATGTGATAGTTAGATGTTTGAATTAAAATAAAGTACAATACTAATGAACAGTAATTGACAAAATAAAATTGACAGCTAAATACTGAAATCAATTAGATCAAAAGTGTAGAGGATAAAAAAAGAGGTAAAATAGTAAGATAGTGGGTGGTATGAAATGGATAAGCATCTTTTGTACTCAACAGGGACAAAGGACAGCCATATTTGAAGACACACTACTCGTGGATGAGAATATTAAAATAGGTTTTGACTAATAATCGGAAATCCAATAAAACCATACTCGAAAATATATCCAAATTACCTGGAAGAACTGCCGGAGAATGAGAGGTAGTACACAAGGGACCCATAAGAGGGAGCCACCAGGAACCTGAGTGAATGGGAACCGTGAGTGTATGAACTTTCTGAAATAGTGACCCTCTGGCAACAACAACAACAACAGGTTGGCCTTCCCTGGGGCCTTGCGGTGTATGAAGCACAGGGAAGTGGAAGGAATTAAATCCAGCATCTCCTTTGGTCGTGCGTTGTAATGGGACAAAGGAGATTGCTCAAGAATATAGGAGCGTACTTTTGTTGCCTGGTTCTCACTCTGTGAAGGGTGGATTGATCCTGAGCTCTTCTCCCTTGAGTAGCTTGACCTGGATACCTAGCGGTGTTAACAAAGGGTCAAGGTGACGCAGGGTGTAAGTGCTCTTGGACCCTGATCGGAGGAGAAAGGCAGCGGTACACTGTGGCTGGTTCTCACTCTGATTGGTGTGGATTGATCCCCTGCTCTTTTGCCCTGAGTGGCTTGACCTGGATACCTAGCGGTGTTAACGAAGGGTCAAGCCTCGCTCATGCTAAAGCACGCAGGGTGTGGTGGTCCAGAGCGGAAGGACCTTAATCGAGGCTCAGTCTTCTATGAGGGTTAGCCTCGCTCATGCTACAGCACACCTAGCACCACATACGTTATTATTGCATTCTAAATGGGAAATTGGAACGCTCTCGAAATTCTTACCCCTAATATTTACATCCCCTAGTCCAGCTTAGGTGACTAGGCCGAGGATGCACCGGGACCTAGGCGAAGTAGCATAGCTTTTCTTTTTCAGCCATTCCCTCAACAATTACTGCAATACAGGTGAGTTCCCTCTAGGTACTTTGTAGGCAGGTTTGCCTTCCCTGGAGCCGAGCGATGTACGAAGCACATCGAAGTGGAAGGAATGAATCCAGCGTCTCCTTAGGTCATGCGTTGATATGGGAGAAAGAAGATTGCTCAAGAAGAAAGAAGCTTTTTTTTGTAGGTACAACCGGGAGGAGAGCACTGGGGAGGCACTGCTTAGTCAGGGCTGGCTCCAGTGCTCTTGAACCCTGATCAGAGGAGAAAGGTAGCGGTTCACCGCGGCTGGCCTACTCTGATCGGGGAGGATCGATCCCCAGCTCTTCTGCCCTGAGTGGCTTGACCTGGATACCTAGCGGTGTTAACGAAGGGTCAATGCGACTCAGGGGGTACGTATGCGGCCCCCCTGGGTTCCGACTCTAGGGACAATGCACGCAGGGTGTGGTGGTCCAGAGCGGAAGGACCTTAATCGAGGCTCAGTCTTCTATGAGGGTTAGCCTCGCTCATGCAACAGCACATTGCACCACACACGTTAATGTTGGACCCTAAATGGCCAATTGGAACAGGTTCCAAATTCTTACCCCTAATTCTCACATCCCCTAGTCCAGCTTAGGTGACTAGGCCGAGGATGCACCGGGACCTAGGCGTTGTAGAGTAGGGTTTCTTTTTCAGCCATTCCCTCCACAGGTATTGCAATACAGGTTAGTTCCCTCTAGGTACTTTGTTTGACTTCCCTGGAGCCTCGTGCTGTAGGAAGCACAGCAAAGTTGGAGGAATGGCTCCAGCGTCTCCTTAGGTCATGCGTTGATATGGGAGAAAGAAGATTGCTCAAGAAGAAAGAAGCTTTTTTTTGCAGGTACAACCGGGAGGAGAGCACTGGGGAGGCACTGCTTAGTCAGGGCTGGCTCCAGTGCTCTTGAACCCTGATCAGAGGAGAAAGGCAGCGGTTCACCGCGGCTGGCCTACTCTGATCGGGGAGGATCGATCCCCAGCTCTTCTGCCCTGAGTGGCTTGACCTGGATACCTAGCGGTGTTAACGAAGGGTCAATGCGACTCAGGGGGTACGTATGCGGCCCCCCTGGGTTCCGACTCTAGGGACAATGCACGCAGGGTGTGGTGGTCCAGAGCGGAAGGACCTTAATCGAGGCTCAGTCTTCTATGAGGGTTAGCCTCGCTCATGCAACAGCACATTGCACCACACACGTTAATGTTGGACCCTAAATGGCCAATTGGAACAGGTTCCAAATTCTTACCCCTAATACTCACATCCCCTAGTCCAGCTTAGGTGACTAGGCCGAGGATGCACCGGGACCTAGGCGTTGTAGAGTAGGGTTTCTTTTTCAGCCATTCCCTCCACAGGTATTGCAATACAGGTGAGTTCCCTCTAGGTACTTTGTTTGACTTCCCTGGAGCCTCGTGCTGTAGGAAGCACAGCAAAGTTGGAGGAATGGCTTCAGCGTCTCCTTAGGTCATGCGTTGATATGGGAGAAAGAAGATTGCTCAAGAAGAAAGAAGCTTTTTTTGCAGGTACAACCGGGAGGAGAGCACTGGGGAGGCACTGCTTAGTCAGGGCTGGCTCCAGTGCTCTTGAACCCTGATCAGAGGAGAAAGGCAGCGGTTCACCGCGGCTGGCCTACTCTGATCGGGGAGGATCGATCCCCAGCTCTTCTGCCCTGAGTGGCTTGACCTGGATACCTAGCGGTGTTAACGAAGGGTCAATGCGACTCAGGGGGTAAGTATGCGGCCCCCCTGGGTTCCGACTCTAGGGACAATGCACGCAGGGTGTGGTGGTCCAGAGCGGAAGGACCTTAATCGAGGCTCAGTCTTCTATGAGGGTTAGCCTCGCTCATGCAACAGCACATTGCACCACACACGTTAATGTTGGACCCTAAATGGCCAATTGGCACAGGTTCCAAATTCTTACCCCTAATACTCACATCCCCTAGTCCAGCTTAGGTGACTAGGCCGAGGATGCACCGGGACCTAGGCGTTGTAGAGTAGGGTTTCTTTTTCAGCCATTCCCTCCACAGGTATTGCAATACAGGTGAGTTCCCTCTAGGTACTTTGTTTGACTTCCCTGGAGCCTCGTGCTGTAGGAAGCACAGCAAAGTTGGAGGAATGGCTCCAGCGTCTCCTTAGGTCATGCGTTGATATGGGAGAAAGAAGATTGCTCAAGAAGAAAGAAGCTTTTTTTTTGTAGGTACAACCGGGAGGAGAGCACTGGGGAGGCACTGCTTAGTCAGGGCTGGCTCCAGTGCTCTTGAACCCTGATCAGAGGAGAAAGGCAGCGGTTCACCGCGGCTGGCCTACTCTGCTCGGATCGATCCCCAGCTCTTCTGCCCTGAGTGGCTTGACCTGGATACCTAGCGGTGTTAACGAAGGGTCAATGCGACTCAGGGGGTACGTATGCGGCCCCCCTGGGTTCCGACTCTAGGGACAATGCACGCAGGGTGTGGTGGTCCAGAGCGGAAGGACCTTAATCGAGGCTCAGTCTTCTATGAGGGTTAGCCTCGCTCATGCAACAGCACATTGCACCACACACGTTAATGTTGGACCCTAAATGGCCAATTGGAACAGGTTCCAAATTCTTACCCCTAATACTCACATCCCCTAGTCCAGCTTAGGTGACTAGGCCGAGGATGCACCGGGACCTAGGCGTTGTAGAGTAGGGTTTCTTTTTCAGCCATTCCCTCCACAGGTATTGCAATACAGGTGAGTTCCCTCTAGGTACTTTGTTTGACTTCCCTGGAGCCTCGTGCTGTAGGAAGCACAGCAAAGTTGGAGGAATGGCTTCAGCGTCTCCTTAGGTCATGCGTTGATATGGGAGAAAGAAGATTGCTCAAGAAGAAAGAAGCTTTTTTTGCAGGTACAACCGGGAGGAGAGCACTGGGGAGGCACTGCTTAGTCAGGGCTGGCTCCAGTGCTCTTGAACCCTGATCAGAGGAGAAAGGCAGCGGTTCACCGCGGCTGGCCTACTCTGATCGGGGAGGATCGATCCCCAGCTCTTCTGCCCTGAGTGGCTTGACCTGGATACCTAGCGGTGTTAACGAAGGGTCAATGCGACTCAGGGGGTAAGTATGCGGCCCCCCTGGGTTCCGACTCTAGGGACAATGCACGCAGGGTGTGGTGGTCCAGAGCGGAAGGACCTTAATCGAGGCTCAGTCTTCTATGAGGGTTAGCCTCGCTCATGCAACAGCACATTGCACCACACACGTTAATGTTGGACCCTAAATGGCCAATTGGCACAGGTTCCAAATTCTTACCCCTAATACTCACATCCCCTAGTCCAGCTTAGGTGACTAGGCCGAGGATGCACCGGGACCTAGGCGTTGTAGAGTAGGGTTTCTTTTTCAGCCATTCCCTCCACAGGTATTGCAATACAGGTGAGTTCCCTCTAGGTACTTTGTTTGACTTCCCTGGAGCCTCGTGCTGTAGGAAGCACAGCAAAGTTGGAGGAATGGCTCCAGCGTCTCCTTAGGTCATGCGTTGATATGGGAGAAAGAAGATTGCTCAAGAAGAAAGAAGCTTTTTTTTGTAGGTACAACCGGGAGGAGAGCACTGGGGAGGCACTGCTTAGTCAGGGCTGGCTCCAGTGCTCTTGAACCCTGATCAGAGGAGAAAGGCAGCGGTTCACCGCGGCTGGCCTACTCTGCTCGGATCGATCCCCAGCTCTTCTGCCCTGAGTGGCTTGACCTGGATACCTAGCGGTGTTAACGAAGGGTCAATGCGACTCAGGGGGTACGTATGCGGCCCCCCTGGGTTCCGACTCTAGGGACAATGCACGCAGGGTGTGGTGGTCCAGAGCGGAAGGACCTTAATCGAGGCTCAGTCTTCTATGAGGGTTAGCCTCGCTCATGCAACAGCACATTGCACCACACACGTTAATGTTGGACCCTAAATGGCCAATTGGAACAGGTTCCAAATTCTTACCCCTAATACTCACATCCCCTAGTCCAGCCTAGGTGACTAGGCCGAGGATGCACCGGGACCTAGGCGTTGTAGAGTAGGGTTTCTTTTTCAGCCATTCCCTCCACAGGTATTGCAATACAGGTGAGTTCCCTCTAGGTACTTTGTTTGACTTCCCTGGAGCCTCGTGCTGTAGGAAGCACAGCAAAGTTGGAGGAATGGCTCCAGCGTCTCCTTAGGTCGCGCGTTGACATGGGAGAAAGAAGATTGCTCAAGAAGAAAGAAGCTTTTTTTTGCAGGTACAACCGGGAGGAGAGCACTGGGGAGGCACTGCTTAGTCAGGGCTGGCTCCAGTGCTCTTGAACCCTGATCAGAGGAGAAAGGCAGCGGTTCACCGCGGCTGGCCTACTCTGATCGGGGAGGATCGATCCCCAGCTCTTCTACCCTGAGTGGCTTGACCTGGCTACCTAGCGGTGTTAACGAAGGGTCAATGCGACTCAGGGGGTAAGTATGCGGCCCCCCTGGGTTCCGACTCTAGGGACAATGCACGCAGGGTGTGGTGGTCCAGAGCGGAAGGACCTTAATCGAGGCTCAGTCTTCTATGAGGGTTAGCCTCGCTCATGCAACAGCACATTGCACCACACACGTTAATGTTGGACCCTAAATGGCCAATTGGCACAGGTTCCAAATTCTTACACCTAATACTCACATCCCCTAGTCCAGCTTAGGTGACTAGGCCGAGGATGCACCGAGACCTAGGCGTTGTAGAGTAGGGTTTCTTTTTCAGCCATTCCCTCCACAGGTATTGCAATACAGGTGAGTTCCCTCTAGGTACTTTGTTTGACTTCCCTGGAGCCTCGTGCTGTAGGAAGCACAGCAAAGTTGGAGGAATGGCTCCAGCATCTCCTTAGGTCGTGCGTAGACATGGGACAAAGAAGATTGCTCAAGAAGAAAGAAGCTTTTTTTGTAGGTACAACCGGGAGGAGAGCACTGGGGAGGCACTGCTTAGTCAGGGCTGGCTCCAGTGCTCTTGGACCCTGATCGGAGGAGAAAGGCAGCGGTTCACCGCGGCTTGTTCTCACTCTGATCGGCATGGATTGAACCCCAGCTCTTCTGCCCTGAGTGGCTTGACCTGGATACCTAGCGGTGTTAACGAAGGGTCAATGCGACTCAGGGGGTAAGTATGCGGTAGGGATGTGTGGTCAGAGGAGGCAAGGGAGGCTACGAAGTCAGTTTCTCCCCAGTCATGAACCTCACCGCACGTCACTGCATACCAGGCCCTTATTTTTTTATAAATATATTTAGTTGCACTTTTTTTGGTGTGTCAAACTTGGCTTCCAGTTCAGTTTCAAGTGTTCCGTCACAACTGTTTCATAATGAGGCCACTTCATGCTCATCCTTCTTCTTCCTCTGTCAGGCTATTTTTAACCGCCACTGTTTTGTGCTGCCAGAGCGCACAAATCTATGGAAATCCCCACAACTGTATGGATAAAATGTTCAGAGGCTAGTCCAGGGCGGCGGCCATTAGTCGTAATTCAGCTCTCAGCATCCCATCGTGCCGCACGTTAACTGCATCTCCTGCCCTGCGGCTGGCAGCTACAACAAACACTCTAGAAAGAGAAAATAAACTTTAAAATGTCCTGGGGGGAAAAAAAAGCCAGCGTGGCTGTTGGTCGGAAACATCTTGCATGATACGTGCGGCATGTATTTGGGAATATGAATCAGGAAAGGATGAAATGTTTGAAACGTCATTTTGATCAATGCTAACTGGAAGTGTTAACTATCTTTCAACATCAACTAATTCCAAGGGGTTGGTTGAGCTCATAAACTTTTTGTGTTTTTTTTAATGTTATTTGGAACAGGGCTTAGTATAATACTTAATTTAATTTCCCAACATTTACACATTTTGCCCTTATATTCCATGAGACCGCCTCAATCCAAACTTGGAAAACTCTCACAACCTAACTGGAAATTCGCCTTTGATTTCACACACAGCAACTGCGCCACCGCCGTAACAATTCAGCTCACAGAGAATTATCAGCGGAGTCTAAACAGCCTTGGACGGCGGCGCAGAAGTGAGCGCCACTTCCTTCTTCCCTCCCCCCTTTTCTCCCACCCCGGCGTCACCCGTCAGAGTCGGAGAGTTTAACACGACGGCAGAGGCGAGCCAGTGCTATTTGTTTGACAGGTACATGTCTCTATAGGCCACTGCCTTTCCAATTTAAGAGGCCCTTAAGCCGAGAGCAGCCGCCTTAACATTATTCTTCGCCAAGACGAGGGGCCAGAAAAAAGGAAAACGTTTTCTCTTCTTCCTCACCGCTTTTAACACGAAGGGCCCCTTCAACCCTTCAAGGACGCCTCACTGCAAGTCTTTCATCATTTTGCCTGAATTTTAATTATTTTCACCGACTTGTCAAGTCCCGCCGGTGAACAGAACGGGAAAGCAAGGTGACGGAAAAAGCAAGGAGTGATGGAGAGCCGGCGGGAGCACGCGAGACCGCAAAATATTTCATTAGCCTCCAAAAGCGTCAAGTCGCCTAGTGGGTCGTTTTGACCGAGGCGGCGGACCTAATCCTCGCTTTGACATGTCAGCCGACATTTTGTTTAATTTGAACAGGCGGCGATGTGAGCATTAAAAGAGAAACATGATTTCTGCATAATTATTTCTGCATGTTTCCAAGGAAACAAGCACGTCACCTCCTCAGAAAAAAACCATCAATCCCGCAGCATGGAAGCCCCTAAACCCGGCCCGCAGCATAATTCTATTTGGGCCGTGAAGACAAATTGTGCGTCCACTTGTCGACTATGTCAATACTAAAATTGCAAATTGTCTTCACTTTCAAAATATAGAAGAATCGCGGACGTAAGTGTGTTTACGATCCACAAGCTAAAGTCCTGTTCATGTCATCTAAACATCACACGAGCCGTCCACCATCTTACACACGTGCCCACCTGTCAGCTTGTGACTACAAATCCACATTTTTCAACTGAGAAGTGACCAATCAGCATTCTGGCCACAAATGCTCATTTCGAGGTCCGCCATGATGGGACGCCTCACAATCTCCGAGCCAATTTGGCGTCATCTCCATCACAGTCGACCCTGTAAATCTGCATCAGCGGAATGGCTTTGGCAAGCAATTACCGCCGTGCAGGACATCGCTAATTTGACGAGAATCTGCTTTGACAAGTCCGGACCGAGAGGAGGGGCGTGAGGCGGCATCCCCGTGGGATCGAAGGGGGCAGGGCGGCGGGCAACATGGAGGATCATTGCAGGAGGGTCAGTGATACACGCAAACGCTGAACCTCATGTCAAAATATGTTGTGGCATGCCAGCTGAGCACACCGGGGGCAGGAGGGGGGGCAGTCTGGGAGAACTCAGAACCCAGATGTTGTTGATGTTCTGGTTGCTTCTCAGTCAAGGATTTGTTACCCCAAAAAGATAAAAATCAACAAAAACAATGAGAAAGGAGGTGCAGGAGCTGTGCAATCAAACGTATTTACTGCGTCCCAACTGAAAAAATCCGCTCACTCTGTTTGATCATTCTTTCGCTAATGGCACGACAGTACGAGTCGTGTTGGGTTTTGCTGACGATCTTTCTCTCCGCTTATCAACAGGTGTTGATTGTTGTCCTTGTTTTTTCTCAGTCTATCCCCAGATTGTCTAACTAGGTTCTGAAAGATACGTATCGTTGTCTTGTGTTATTGCTTCCGTCTCCCGCTCGCTCCCCAACCGCAGTCCAACACGTGTTACAAATATTTTGCTTGCTCTCCTTTCTTTGTATCCCCGGGTTCCCCATCCAGGTTTCATCAGGGTCCAATGGTTCTAACAGTTGTTTTTTTTTTTGTTCCCTATTTTCTCAGTGTATTCCCAGGTTTCTCTGACAAGTGTTTCTTTTTGTCGTCTCTATTCTCCCTGTTTTCCCCAGCCAGCTTTCAAGGCATTGTTGTTGTCTGTCATTTTGTCCCATCTCCTGTTGTCTTTTCTATTTAGATTCCCCAACTACGTTCCAATACGGATGTGTTTTTGTTGTTTTGCATCATTTCCTTCCTTTTTTTTTCATGCCCCGTCTTGAATATGTGCTGATATTTTCATACAATTCCTAATAAATTAATATCAACCGAGTTTTTCAGACTCACCTGTAACACAGCATATAAACGAAGGATCAAACATTATGGAACGTTATACATCTTTTTTTATCGTCGCTGCATCCACTCGCTAAATGAGGCTTTTGACTCTCAGCTCTTTGACGAAGGTCGCTCCAAAGACAGAAATAATCACATTTTCAACGCTTTCAATTTAGCCCTAATGAATTTCGTTTAATTATGACTCGCTCATCGTCAACACTTTGGAGCTGCCACATTCCCAAGGACACTTATGTGATTCTTTCTTTTTTTACATCTTTATTTCTATTGTTGTTGATTTGTTTTGCACAAAAACATGCACTAAACCCAAAGGCCGTTAAAGTTTATTGATCGTAGATTGTATAATATGCTCAAAATGAGTGTCTAATGAAATGGCTGGCGTTGGATAAGTTTGCTGTAGCGGGTATAAGGCGTGTTTGTGTGTGTGTTGGGGGTGCGGGGGTATATTGGGGCCCTGTTGGGGTCAGAAGACGATAAGTGCAAATTGAGCCTTTTAAATGTAAATGTAATCACAGTGGAAGTGTTCTTTAAGGGCGTTGCGGCATCTTTACCTTCACGCCCAATACCATCCATCACTTTTCCATGCAACGGCTGAGACACTTACCATTTGTGGCATAGAGCCACGGCCCCTCACCTGCAGGAGGACGAGATATCGCAGAAAGAACTTCATCATCTTTTGAATGGATGGAACTCGTACACTATCGTTTCAATGAAATTTAAAATATTGATTTATGACACATTCAGGTTCTGGTATTCATGCAGTCATGTTTCTTTTTTACACATTTATTTATTTTAGTTTGTGACAAGTCGTCACATGACATCAGCACAGGCTTTTTAAACACATTAACAGGGTCTTGTTCTATATGGTCTAGTTACATAAATGTAATGCTCATTCCGGCTCTGGTAGTTGTGTGTCCAAGCTAACGAAACCTCAGTGGGTTTATTCAGTGTGGTAGTTGTGTGTCCAAGCTAACGAAACCTCAGTGGGTTTATTCAGTGTGGCATCAAGTAATAAAACATAACACTGATTTGTGACAAATACTCATTGTAATTCTGGTAGTGGTACAGATGTGTTTACTTCCTAAAATGCTTTTTCAGGCAACTGAAGATGTTTCGGCGATGAAACAAATTCAGGTAGTGAAACACAGGGCAGTTTGCACCTAATAGTTCCAAGTGATTTTTGTTTTCTGTCATCACAGTTGTTGTTCCTCTGAACTTTGTTTTGCTCCAGCCCTCCTGTTCAATGAAATAAAGTCGTGACGGCAGGAGAACAGATCGGGGCGCTAAGCAGGTGGTGCTGTCCTCGTCTCTTGGCTAAGTGGTGCCTCTTCCGCGCTCCCATTTTTCTACGCTTGGGCGCCTTGACATTTTGTTAGGAGAAGAGAACTCTTCTCAGGGTCTCTCTGGGGAGGGCTCCATTACTTTGTCCCATACCCCCCCCCCCCCCTTCCCCCCAAAAAATGGTCTCATGGAAGAAGAGGTGAAGGAAGGTGAAGTGAGGTCGGAAGGGTTGTTCATTGAATTTACGGCGCCGTTATTTTGCCACTCAGTATGATTGTATTCATATTACAGGCCATTCCGTCAAGGTCGCCGGCCGGGTGGCGTTCGGCCGCCGACCTTGCGCTCCGCGGGGGCCCGCGGAAAAAGGTGGTGTAGCGTTAACTGGAGACCCTTCAGCTTTCAACTTTGATGGACAGTGGAAATAAAGGCGGGGGCTCAATGACACACCAATTTGCCGCTGTCAGCTAACACGTGAAAAGAATTTCGGTCGGGACAAAGCCCGACGTCGTCGCAAGCCGGCCCGCCGGCCGAGGCCAAGCGTCGCCAAACGGATGCATTGATCAGATGCGAGGACGACGGCGCACTGGCCGTGTTTGTCGTCGGCTGGCCACCAATCACAGATGAGAGAAAAGCTGTCTCCTCATGCCGAGGTCATGGCTGCCGTTTGACTCGGTAGCCGTGACTCAGGGTGGGCGGGGCAGCCGGGTCACACTTTTCATCATATTAGATCCATATGTGATGTTAAGATGGCGCAACAAAATGGCCTGATGACACATTTTACCTTGTGTTTTATTGTCTTATTCAACCTTTTTCATTTGGTAAACTCCCTCAAACTATCAAATATATTGGTAGAAATTAATTCAGATTCAAAACATGAAAAAAGTTTTGAAGAGTGTCTCTGCAGTATCATCGTTCTTCATGCCTTTAGATAGGCTGCTATAATAACGACAACAAACGAGCCCAAACCGGTTTGTGCTAGCAAATGCATCTACTTTTTATATATTTCGCATTGAGTAAATAAAAGTTTCAACTAGAAATACAACATATGGCTTCAGACTGAAGAAAGAAAACAAAATTCTGGATGTGACTTGTTTTTATATCCTCAAAAGAGCAATTGAACTCTTCTCAAGAGGATGAGAGAAGGATGGATTCGGTCTCCAAATAATGTCCTCTTTGAGTGAGTATAATGAACTTTATTCATATATTAGATTTCTTTGTCAGATTCCTCAGTTGTTATTGTCGCTTGTGTTATGCCGGGATGATGAGTGTGGCACAGCTGTGGCTGCCGTGCTTGGAGATCGCTTCAAGTGTGTGCTCATTTGTTATATTTTATATCATTATTTTGTATTCTGGCTACACAAGATGTCTTTGAGTGATGTATAAGATTTGCTTTATATGGTTGTTTTTGTAGTTGTGGTGAGGAACAATAATTAGGATGAAGTTGAGAAGTTGAGGTAGATAATATATACTCAGCTACCTGTGCATTATATCACAAGCGGTTGTCATTTGAATTTTGGGGGTTCTGGATTTCATTTAAACAAAGTCGACTGGTGCCAGATGCTTTTTAATACTACAGCGGACATATCGTGTTGATCAAACTATAAAAAACAAAATGGGTTGCCTTCAACTCAAAAAGGCGGACACCCTTTCTATGCTGTATTTCACGTTAAACCAAAATGGCCGACCGACTTTCTGTACATTTCCCAGCATAGGATTCGTGACGATATCTGTGAGTCCTGTCATGATGTACATACTTACTACGTGGTGCAGAAATCTACAATTTTAAACCTTTTTCCGCTCCTCCCAAACAGGTTCTTTGCCACACATGATCAAATCCTATCTATAGACAGCAGTTATTTAAAGGTTGTCACGTAATTATGGCCCTTATCCGAGTCCCTCGACGCATTTCAAGTCAGGCAGGGGGTCAACCCGTGCAAGCCGCCGAATGATTTTAGCGAGCACTCTGGCAGCGGCGCTAAGCTAATGGATTTCATGGAGGAAAGACCTCGCAGCACATAACAGGCAGGAAGCTTCAAAGTGTTCTCCACAATGAAACCCCCTCCCAGCATATCCCCCCGCCCCCCGAGCCAGCCCTTCTCGCCGCTCTGTAAAAGGCAATTATCAGTGGCAAAATGGCAGCTCCATCTGCGTCCGTTTGGGGCTCACATCATACGCGGGATAACATCTATGTTTGGTAATTATACGAATTAGCATTTCTGCTGGACACGATACGTTCAAAGGCAAGCCCGTGTGTCGGCTATGATATCGCCAATGACAGATCTCTCACTCGCTTGATGTTCCGTGCATCATGCAATGAAATATTGTGATAACTCACAGTTTGGCGAAATAAGAAAGCAAAAGCAAACGCAAAGAAAAGGGCCAATGATTTGATTGCTGCAACCTCTGAATCAAGTCTTGAGATTTGCGGATGGATGGCACGACCTCATAGAAGAAATATAAGAAATGGTATACTTTTTTTGTTGTGTGGATTGTTGTGCGGATATTTTGTACAGAAGTTGGGTAGATTGTTGTCACTTAAATTATCGTGCAGATATTTTGTACAGGAGTAGGGTAGATTGTTGTCACTTAAATTACCGTGCAGATATTTTGTATTCTAATCAATTGTTATAATAGATTGTTAAAAAGACGTTGAGATGGTTGTATGAAAAATTAGATAGACACTTGTTTAGAAGGTGATAAAGAAAGTTGAGTAGATTGTTGAACAAGATCATGTACAGAATGTTTCGTCGATTTTTCCACATTATTTCAGATTGCTATGTAAATTTGTTTTTTACTGAATGTTGGGGGGGGTTGCGGTACAGAATGTTGTACATGTTTTTTTTTTTCAAATTCTTAATACACAGTGATTCATTCATAATCTTTTGTAATCTGCTGTACAGATTGCTCCATCATATGTTGGGTAGATTGTTGTACAGACTGTTGAAATTATTTTTGTTTGTGTAGATTGCTGTATACAAACTTATATATATTGTACATTATTGCATGCCATGTTATACACAAAGATGTACAAATGTCTGGATTGTTTTACTGTTTAGAGTTTAGGCTTGAATATTGCACATATATTGATATACCAAGTGTTGTATTGGGTCGATTGTTGCACAGGATTTTTAGAAGAATACGGAGAAATTGTCCCGAGCAGAAGCTTTGAATGCAGCACATAAAGTCTTCTAACAAACAGGTGAGGAACGACATTTTACAGCAAAGAAGACGAATGAAGTTTGCTCCCACGGTGACAGCCAGCAACAGGATGTCAGCAAAACCTGACTTCCTGTTTGGTGGCAGGTCACACATCCTGACAGTCGCCCGACCCAACCCGTCACCCCGCAGCCCAACGCGTCACCTCCCGTCTGTCGCCAGACATTCGACACCACTTACTGTCAGAGCGTGACGCCGCCACGGCAACAGCGGTGTCATGTGGGCACTGCGCATGAAGCATTAAAAAAAAAGAAGAGTCAATTAAAACTAAACAAGGAAACAAGAGGGCATACAGGGTCGTGTGTGTGTGTGTGTGTGTGTGTGTGTGTGTGTGTGTGTGTGTGTGTGTGTGTGTGTGTGTGTGTGTGTGTGTGTGTGTGTGTGTGTGTGTGTGTGTGTGTGTGTGTGATTGCGTACGTGGATGTGTGTGTGTGATTGCGTACATGGATGTGTGTGCGTGTGTGCACCAATTACTGCTGGAGAGCGGAAGACATTTTGTGTGATCTTCACTTTCAGCTGTCATAGGACAAAGGAGCTCTTTTGATGAACAAATTGGAGGCCGCAACACCTGAGGTGGTGCCTCAAAAATGTATCATAATAAACTCTAAAGTTATCTAGAAATATGGCATTCAGGTATGAACCGGATCATGATATAAATACTTGAATAATTTAGATAATCAATGGTTTCTGTTATTTAATAATAATAAGAATGATAATAATAATTATGACATCTAGAGGAAGAAAGTGCACATTCTAGTCAATTTTTGGACCAAAGTTTTTGTTGATTGTCGTACAGTATCAGATTGTGTTTCTATTGTGTATGTTGTCGTATGCACTGGCCTACACACACCTGTTTGGTAGATTGTTGTGTAATGTTGATTGATGCACAGGATGCAGAGTCGATTGTTGAAACACATCACTGGGTAGGTTGTTGTCCTGAACATGCCCCATTTCGGCATAGAAGAGTTTTGTAGCGCATGTACAGAGATGTTTTTTTTTTCTTTTTAGATTTTTTGAACCACAATATCCTGCTTGCACTTTTTAAAAGTGATTCAATTCCTTCCAATTTGTGTTTTATTTTTTTTAAATATGGGTCCACACTTTATATTTGTTTTGAGGAGTGGAGTGGAAAACAGTTTGTCAACAAAGGCGACGAGGAGCTTGCTGCGATTAGGCGACAGGCGACGGATAACAAAAGGTAGAAATACAAATATTAGAGCAGGTGTCTGTGTGACAGTGCTGAAATATTCATAGAAGGAGGTGGCACATCAATTATTCATGCACACTCACTCACGTGTGCGTCTTCTAGTTAAGGTTGCCGTGCTACACTTGTGAGACACAAAAAAGTTAGCCAACTTTTTCTAGTCAGGCTAATGAGACTCGGGCTTCTGCCAAGGTTGCCTTCAAGATCGTGCGATGATAATGTGTGCGCTTGCACAAATCGTTTGCCAATACACACAAGAACAAATACTTTACCTTTGTAAGATTGTCAGGAATTTTGCTTTTGTACAAAAATAACTTTCAAAAGAATAAAGATAAAAGATTAACCCCAAGTTTAGTTTAATTTTTAAAATATACAGGAAAGTCAAATTCAGATTTGCGTGCCGTTGGTGTGTTACCATGTTGTGCCACAACATTCCTGGCAGCACTGAGCTCTACTGGAAGCAACACTGCATCATTTAGACAAAGAGAAGTGGTGGAGATGGGCTACTTGAAGCTGCCCTTTATACTAAGGCGGATCGATTTATTATTTTATTTTTTTTTTTTAATCGAAATTGCTACTCCAGGCAAGGCAATCACGTAATCGCCAAAGCTTGTGGACATATGCATTGTGGAGCATATTTTCTGTGTTAACCAAAGTTCAAAGTTTTTGCCAACTCAACAGAGAAGAACCCACGTTTTCAAAATTTGAATGATCACATTGCCAGTATCAAAGTAGCTATTCCAAAACCCAGCTTTAGATAATGAAGTCTTGTTGGCAGCAAGGGTGATGTCTACACATTTTTCGCTGACTCTTGTGCCAGCACACAGCTGAGTGAGTGTATCCTTGTTACGTTTGCGGGGGTGGGAAGGGGGGCTTCAACCTAGTTGAGGGAGGCACAGGCAGGTGCCGGCGGAATTCCTAATAAGCATTTCATTTCCCTGCCTTGGCACGAGACCCACGGCGGCCGTCACAATGACTGAGACGCTGACAGTAATGAGGGGCTCCCGGAGGCCACCCAGACGGATTACAGGCCACACTTTCCTTCTCGAACTACCTTCAGTCCTTCCTTCCATCCCAGCTACTACAGAGAGAGAGGAAATTGTTCCCAAAACATGTTTCTTTAATAAACATTAGGGACTATTTAGTCGTCAATGTACGTGTTTTGTTAAGACAAGAAATGTGTTTTCTAAATATCAGCCATTTAGAGAATGTTCAATATCTTGAACAGCATAGTTGTCAAGCAACGTTATGAATGCATCTTTGTAAATGTCAAAGATAATTTACTCATTAATCAAGCTAATATTTGTGGCTATGTAAACAGAAAGACATTTTAGTTGTAAATGAACGGACATGTAAACATCAAGGACAATTTTCTTATATTTATCAATGATTCAATAAACAATTTACGTGTTTTGTTTACATCAAGGGCAATTTATACAGCAATTAATTCAAAACCTCAAAGACCAACACATTTCTTTTTTGTAAACAGCCGCTGCAATTTACATACCGTATTTTCCGCATTATAGGGCGCACCTAAAAACCTCCAATTTTCCGACAGTGCGCCTTATAATCCAACTTAAACTATGTTTTTGTAAATATCAAGGATACGTTAGTCGGCACTAATTCTAAGAAGTATATGTTTCAAAATATTAAGTGGTTCCGAAAATGCATGAATGAAGGTTGTCAACCATCATTAAGGCATTCTTTTGTAAACATCAAATATATAAGTACAGTAGGTGTCGGCGTTTTGTAGGACATCAAGGACAATTTTTATTTTGGCAAACATCAAAAACATACATTGCTAACATTTGGTGAACACGGAGGCCAATTTATTCTTCAACACACTTTGAAAATACTGGAGACAATTTTTGCAAACGTCAAGGAACATTTAACAGTCTGATTCCAATTATTTTTAACAGTCTGATTCCAATTATTTTTTGTTTTTAAAATTTCAAGGTTATCTTTAAACACACTAACGTTTTGTTCATATCAAAAACAATTAGCTGTGAAAGTTTATATTTTGTTAACATCAAGGCCAATTTATGCGTCAATGAGAAATTAACAAATGTATTTTGGCAAACATCAAACATCACCAGCACAACTTCCAAAATTTTGGTAAACATCAAGGACAACCCACCTTGTAAACATCAAAGACAATGTAGTGACTTCCTCACCACTTCTGAGAGAATATGAAGGAGGAAGAGAAAGCAGGGGCTTGTAACTTATTCTGATGGCGTATCTCCTCCCCATCAGTCACGCACGGCTGCTAATCCTCCACAAGGAGGAGAGAGAAAAAGCAAAAGGCAGCGAGAAAGACGAGGGCGGAGGGCTAGTTAAAAAGATGTGACAGAGCGGATTTGCATTTGGCGGCAAGGCGGCGTCGAGAAAGAAAAAGTTGAGGGACGAGGGATGAATCCTCAATGGGGGCGGCCATTATCCCCCCGGCAGAGAGCGGAACAGACCGACGCAGGCGAAGGTGAACGGTCGTCGCGGCCCATTAGCAACACTCTTTAACCTTTTTTTCATTCGCTTTCATTGCAGGTGCTCGAGCAGAAATGTTTGGGGAGGATGTTGGATTATTTAAAGATGTCGGTCGCCCGTCATCCGGGTTGACAATCTGATGCAGTGATTTTCAAATTTGATCCTGTTGGAGAGTAGTGACGACTAAGGCATTGGTGCTTCATAGCTCTGATCGTGTGTTGTTGACAGTAGGGACAAGCTAATCATTCATGAACCTAATTGACGTCAATGACATTTTGGTCTTCAATGAATTTAATATGCTTTTAACATTACCAAGGCAAAGTAAGGCAGCTTTATTTATATAGCACATTTCATACACAATTAGCACTACGTAGTTACTAAACAACATATAAAGGCAAGATTAAAAACCCCATCCATCCATCATTGTCCGTCCGTCATGTCCGTCTGTCATATCATCCATCCATCCATCCATCCATCCATCCATCCATCCATCCATCCATCCATCCATCCATCCATCCATCCATCCATCCATCCATCCATCCATCCATCCATCCATCCATCCATCCATCTCATCAAGAAACTTGGGTTGTTGCCGTATCGATGCAGCATCCTCCTGGTCAATCGTGCACAGGAGATTATTTCACAAATTGGGACAATGATCACAATACACAACACAAATCAACCATAAAACATACAAAACGTCACATTTCACATGGTCCAAATTGACTTAACACAAAATATGCACATGAGCTTCATCCATCCATCCATTTTCTGAACCGCTTAGTCCCCACGGGGGTCGCGGGAGCGCTGGAGCCTATCCCAGCCGTCATCGGGCAGTAGGCGGGGGACACCCTGAACCGGTTGCCAGCCGATCGCAGGGCACACAGAGACAAACAACCATTTGCACTCGCACTCACACCTAGGGACAATTTGGAGTCTTCAATCGGCCTACCAAGCATGTTTTTGGGATGTGGGAGGAAACCGGAGTGCCCGGAGAAAACCCACGCGGGCCCGGGGAGAACATGCAAACTCCACACAGGGAGGGCCGGAGGTGGAATCGAACCCGCACCCTCCTAACTGCGAGGCGGACGTGCTACATGAGCTTCATTGGAAACGAAATTGTTTTTTTTTTTATGCTTACAAAACCACAAAGGCTATTTTCATTAAAATCGAATTTGTCTTTGATGTTTATGAAAACCATGTACATTAGCTTTATTGGCCGTTTTAAATCATCTTTGATGTTTACATCTGATCGCTTCCCTCCTCTATTCGCTGCACTGCACTCTACTGCTAATTAAACGTGTTGCACCCTCATTACCCACAATTCCCTCGGCCACCCGGGACACTTCATCTTCTCGATCTCCGTTTTTCTCTCTCTCTCTTTTTTAAAGAATAATTGCCCCTCTGATGGGTGATGTGTTTTCATCTCTCTTCCGGGACAGCAGTTAAGTGACGCACCATTGGCCAACAGCTCCAGCAGCAACGGGCGCTGCCTTTGCATGACCTGCTGAGTCAGCACACACACATTCTCACACGCACACACACGCTAAAAAGCCCCCGAGAGATGGGTGTGACCCCATTCTAACATTGAAAGAACACTTCTCAGTGCGCGTCCCAATTTAAAGTAATGAGGACGTCTTGGTCAATTATTGATCTCTTGAATAATTGCTTTGCGTCTACAATTACAAAAGCAAGGCCGCTCACACTTAATATATCTGGAACATTCTCTTTATGTCTACTTTTCTTTTTTTCTTTTGGCAAAGAGACTTCAGGGGAGCCCCCCGAATGGCCTTAAAGCTCATTTTGTGCTTGCTGCAATTTTCACACAATGTGCAGTAATGTGCATCATCATGCTCGTGTTTACTAATCTAATTGCCTCGTTATTACCGTTTTACTGGAATATGACTACAACGGCACTGAAACCGGCATAATTGGACTTTTTATTATATTTCCGATGCGAAATGCGAAGCAGAGTCCTCAGCGCCGCCGACGGTTTTAGTGAAAATCAAAGACAATTTATTCCTCAATGAAGCAAACAAGTATTTTGGGGGAAGAGCAAAAATACATAGTCGAGGAACCTAACCGAAATAGTTGAATTTCTCAAACTCAATTTTATAACCTTTGTTCAAATTTGGAACCCTACTTGAAAAGCCAAACCATCATTTGAATACCCGTTCTTAGTACCCTAACTATTTTAAAACCCGAGGACACACATTCTGAGAGATTATTTCTTTTTAACTTAGTTTATTTTCACACTTAATTTCTACAAATCTTTGCAAAAATTAACGTTGATGTTTACAGTGACGTTTACTCGCTGTTTTTATATTCAAATACGAAAAATAAGCAAGTCGAGAATTTGCTGACATTAGCCGAGACCGATGGACGACTCCATCTTGTTTTTCTCACTCCACGCGGTCTTTCCTTGACTACACCTGCATGTACTCCAGTCGGCCGTTAATGAAATGAACTCCACCCTCATTACCCACAATTCTCTGTGCCACCCAGGACATTTCCTGATCCCGCTGTTTTTTATTTATTTTGTTTTAAAAATAATTGCCTCTCTGATGGGTGATGTGTTTTCATCTCTATTCTGGGAATCAACCACAACAGTAAAATGGATCGTCTGCTATAGAATTGAGCTTTACTTGCCTTTGTGGTTTACAAAATCATTGGAGAATCAAAAGTGTCTTAGGTTTTTTTTTTCTGCCCAAAAGATTCATTTTGTTTGTTGATGGACTAAATTGCTTGTAACATCATGTACACTAGTTTATTTCAATTTGTTGTTGGTGTTTGAACACAGTACATTTCCCTGTGTGGGACAAATAAATCTTAGCTTCATCGACAACTAAATTAGCTTTACTGTGTGGAACAATACGTACGTCAAATGGAAATTGGATTTGGTGTTCATCCAAAACATTTGTTAGCTTCATGGTGGCTAAATTGCCATTGAGGCTTAACATGTATGCTAGGTTAGTTAAAGACTAATTTGTACTTGTTTTTTTTCTTATGCAGGTATACATTTAGTACATGGATGACTAAATTGTCTTCGATGTTTACGCAAAACAGTTTCATTGGCTTCACTGATGGCTTAATTGTTTTGATGTTTTTAAAACCATGTATTTTGTTGTGCGATTGGCTTGTATTCGATGATTAAAAAAAAAAAAGATGTCTGAACAAAACATGTCCTTTAACTATTTTGATGCTTATGTATTTAGTGTACAATAGACCTAACAAACTTGCATTTTTATCTTTTTGAATCAAGTGATCGAATTTTCCCCTTGTGAAGGATATTTCACATTTCAAGGTTTACTGTATTTCACTGTATATTTTTAAATGCTTTTTCAACCCGAGCTGCAAAATTATTCGCTACCTTTGCCCTGCATCTGATTGTCAATCAAATGCATTGGTCACCGCTGATGACGAGCTGTGAGAGGCCGGAACCCTCAGCGGGCGCCGAAAGCACCGATACCACCGGCGCGTCCGCTTGCCTTCGGGGAAATCAGCAGTGGGTGTAATTACCGTCCGCTCGCATGCCGCTGATTGATGCCTCTTGATGAAGTGGCGACGTGATTGAAGAGTGAAGACGCTTGGGGAAAAATGCAGACGAGGTCTTTAACTGGCGGCCGAGTGGACGGGAGCCCTGGGATTGGTCACTGGTTTGTCCCCGTCGCGTGATGACAGAACCTCTGTGTCAATTAGAGCCATCAGTGGGCCTCGTTTTTTAACTGTGTGTGACAAATATTCTTTTGTGAACATCACGGACAAATCAGTCTCCAGCTAACATAACATTGTTGTTTTTGCAAGAAGAAACCTATTTTATTCGTGCAGACACTCATTGTTATTTTTCTAAGCACCAATAACAGTTTTGTGTTGTCAGCGAACGTTTGTAACCTTTTTTTCCAAAATGTCAAGGACTCTTACGAGTCTTCAGCTAACCAACTTTATTGCAAACAAAGACAGTGTTGAGTTTTTAGTGATGTTAACATCTTTTTGTAAACAATAAGGGCAAGCAGAGTCCATTTTGTAAACAAAGACCATTTTCAGCCTTCAACGAACCTGACATGTTTTTTGTAAACACTGAGGACAACTTTGAGTCTTCAGCTGAATTTTCAATTTGGATATCCATCCATCCATTTTCTGTACCGCTTTGTCCCCACGGGGGTCACGGGCGTGCTGGAGCCTATCCCACTGGTCATCAGGCAGTTGGCGGGGGACACCCTGAACCCGTTGCCAGCCAATCGCAGGGCACACAGAGACGAACAACCATCCGCACTCGCACTCACACCTAGGGGCTATTTGGAGTGCTCAATTGGCCTACCAGGCACGTTTTTGGGATGTGGGAGGAAACCGGAGTGCCCGGAGAAAACCCACGCGGACACGGGGAGAACATGCAAATTCCACACAGGGAGGGCCGGAGGTGGAATCGAACCCAAACCCTTCCAACTGTGAGGCGGACGTGCTACCCAGTGCCCCACCGAGCCGCCCTTCAATTTGGATATATTTAGAATTTTCTCTTCTATTAGGAAATAGCAAAGATAGCCCCAGGTTAAAATGTTACTTTCGCCTGTTGACGAAATTCAAGTTATTTTTAATCTTTCTGAAGGATTCACACTGCCATCCCGCCTTCACTTGACTTTCCTAATCAACAAGGCAGCTGCGGTTCCACCCCTCCACCCCACAACCTGCCCGCCTTCCCTAATCGCACGCAAGCTGCCATGACAGGTAGGAATTTGCTCCAGATTACGGCTGTAATATTTTGGCATTAAGGTGAATTAATGCTGCGGTGAATATGGGAAAATGCGAGTAATTACTCAATCTGCGACACCCTTAAGACGTTTTAGGGACAACTCTGTGGGTTTTCTCCCCTCCAGAAGCTGCCGTCCCTCCCCAGCTGTCATCTTTAGCCTCTGCTCAAATGTCACCCGGATTTGTTGCTTCTCTCCTACTAGGTAGCACCAGAGTGTTAGAAAATCAGTCATCTTCATTGAGTACTTTTTGTTTTTTTGTTCTGACAGAGTGAAGACAATTAAGCAACCTTACCTCGTGCCGATAGTTTAAAAAAAAAAGGCTAGTCTTGGCACCGATACCAATATCTGGTATTGGTACTTTACATTATTTTTTTATTTAGATCGTCACTGAACTAAAAATGTTTTTTTGGAAGCAATACAACGATTTTGTGCCATACGTACACTTGAATTGTCTTTTGCAATAGTCAAGACAATTTAGTTTTCAATGAAACTCACCACAGGCTTTTTCGATTACAACATTTTTGTAAACATCAGACAATTTAATCTTCGCCCACCCATCCAAAATGATGTGATTAATCGTGTTTTTGAGTCCTTCAGTTAAACAGAGATTCTTTCAACATACCAACATACAGAAAAGAGGATTTAACATGCAACGGTCATTTCATTAAGACACATTCAATGAACTACAGCTAACATAAAATTGCATATAGATGTACAGAACAAGTACTCCATGGTGGTTTGCAGTTCAGCAGTTTTGTGCCATCTTTGACGAGTTATGATTTATTAAGAAGCCTTTAAAATATTTTGAGTCGAGAAGTAAAACAATAGATCTTGTTTGGTGAGATTTTGGAGAGGTTTTAAAGACAAAAAAGAAAAGCCAACTCGCTTTGAAAAATCTATCATTTGGTCATATTGTGATCATGCTCGAGGTGTGTCTACAGTGAGGGCAAAAAAAATCGTAACTGTCTGACCTGACGATTTCCAGGTGGATTTTTATTCAATAAAAGTAGATATCAGCTGCCAGGCATCCGGTCGGAGTCAGGGTCACTACACCAGAAAGTCGATTACAGCGCTTCCCATCTTGTATTCCGGCTTTCAGCCGATAATCGTTTTCCTCATGTTTGTCAATGATAAGTGCTCGGTTACTTCCAGGTGGAAGGAAGATGATTGACCACTCCATACGTGAACTAAAAAAAACAATGATTTAAAAAAACGTTTGTTGGTTGTGGCATAACGAGACATACCATCAAATTGTTTTGGGCAAGACCCCGCCCTGTCTTAGTGCTCTTTTGCCACCTGTAAGTTCTTGTGACGTCATGGTCAAAAGGTGTATTTTTCACTTCCTTCCTACCCTTTACACTTTCCTTCGTCACCCCCCCTCCTCCTCCTCTTTGTCTCTTGTCTCCTGTCTGGTTTGAAGGCCCGGAGGTATCGGCTCGGCCTGCTGGGACATGGCGGATGAATATTAAAGCGGGAGTCTCAACGGGAGGACACTCTCTGGCTGCAGATGCAGGGAAATATATTCCTTACAAAAAGTCATCTCGAGTAACAAAAGATGGCAGACATTTTGTGACACCGGGTGTCTGTATGTGTTTGGACTCACGCTGGGCCATGTTTAAAGGAGACCTAGTACATTTGGACACAAATTTAAACATTTTCCAGGTGTTTAGTGGGTCAGAATAGCCCAAGAATCAAGAGCTAAAGCATACTATTTACCATTTCTTTTCGAGGGCTGTGGTGTCTCGGGCAATGAAGCTACTGCTGTCCCTAATGCAACGTTGCTTTACCATCAACTGAGCCAGAATCCTGAGAAAAAAACATGGCTAGGAAAAGGATTCTGTGGTCCAGCTATATATTTTTTAAAACAGAGTAGGGCACAGAGTAAAGAGGGGATTCGTGTATCATACAAGATGGAAATTGAAGGGAACAAGATGCTACAAAAAAGATGCTTGTACATCCTCTGGAAAGTCACCATTGTCCAAAGATATTGCTTTACTTGGTCTTCGTTCAACTCTGGCTTGTTTCAGAACTTGGTACCTGGCACCGTGATTCTTCCCATTTCTTCTCCCCCCCCTCCCATTTCGCTTTTCTGTACCTACTTCCTGAGATCTGTCCTTTTCGCTGACATTTGCGCAAATGCTAAAGGGTCCGGGGCTGTTTGCCTCCCCCCCCCCCCCCTTACCACCTGCACCCCCCGTGATGGAAGACGAGGAGTCTGGCTCGCAGCACTCGGCATATGAATTCAGCACGGCCCTGATTCATGCCGGGGGATGAAATCCATCTCTGTGTGATGAGACAATGATTTGCCCAGCTCCATTGTGGCGGCGGAGGACCGAATTTGCATGTAAATGCGTCAGGGAAATGATTTGGCGAGATGTTGTTGCCCCGCGTTCACCTCACAACGAGTTTTTCCGTGCCGAATAAAACACATTTACATTTTAAATTTCAATTGAAGCACAGGTGAGGCTGGCATGAGCACAGATGACGAGCGCGATGAAGATGGGAATGAAAGGGAGGATCATATTTTAACAGAAAGCTCTATTGAATGATATTTACGTGTGGCGCTTCTGTCTACTGGGAAGCAGCTGCTCCCAAGTTTCACTATCAGGGAAAATTATTATGAAACCCCACGTATGCAGTGCGGGAGTCCTCTTGAAATTGTTTCCTTTCGGCTCTCACGTACTCACGCACTCATTTCCACAATTATCAGTCATCCTAGAAATTTTGTCCAATTGTTAACAAATTTGAACCTTGCGTACCAGACGGGAGGAACAACAGAGGTTCAATTCCGGCTACAGCCTTTTTGTGTGGAGTTATGTTCTCCCCGTCCCTGCGTGGGTTTAGTCCGGGTCCTCCGGTTTCCTCTCACATCCCAAAAAAATGGATATTGGTCTCTGCGTGTCATGCGATTGGCTGGCAACCAGTTCACTGCCTGGGATGGGCTCTAGCATCCCCGCGACCCTCGTGAGGACAATTGATTCAGAAAATGGATGGATATACGAGACAGACGAGTGCCACTAAATTACATCTTACATCTTTCATTACTAAATGGGCAGAGAATGGTGGCAACATTTGATCAGTTGCCAAAAGCACAAGACTCTAATGAGTTGAGTTTGAAAATACAGCCCCCTGAAGTCAGTTTCCCTCATCAGCTTGACATTTGATAGTCATTTCTATCATCTATCACACACACGCACAAAACCCAGAAATCCAGTTGCACTCATGTTGATTTCAGCTTGGAAATACTTTGCCTTTTTGGTGGTAATTTTCGGGTCATTTTGGCCATTTTATTAAAGACGAAAGTGTCAAAACATCAGCAGTTCTTCTAATGATCGTACTTGTCGTAAATTCCCAGTTCTTTAAGAAACGGGTGGGGGGGAGGGGGAACAAAACAGGTGAGCCTTGCATTGGAAGCAATTCAATAATGAAGCAAATGAATGCATGATGCTAACGTAATTAGTCTGATCAGCTCCCGTCCGCTCTGATTTGAGTCGGATCGATTGAGGCTGGATCAATAACAAGCCGAGAGAGCTTGTTAGTCTCAGATGCGCTTCTGATCCTCCATTTATGGGCATGTTAATCATCTCGTTTCAGGCGGAGGCGTTTAGCTCTTGTCTCTGGACGCTTGTCATTTTCATTTGAGGATGTTATTTACGCTAAGATCTTAAATTAGCCTCAATCAAAGGCACTCTTCGGTGTTAAGGAGTAAAAAAAACCAACAACAAAACATCTCACATCCACCCGTGAAGTAAAAGTTGTTTTCTGTGATAGTGCTAATTAGCACCTGGCTAATGGGTCTTCTATTCATGCTAACTCAGCAGAGTATCACCTCACATAAATCACAGCATAGGCTTTTAGTATTCTTCATCTTAGCTAAGATGCTTATTTAAACTGCGGGCAAATGACAATTTGAACGTCAAACCACAAAACCTGAGAATCCTGACCAAGGAACATCTGAAACTTCTTTGTCCTGCATCGTTTGCATGACTTTGCAGAAGCATTCCCGCGAGGATGAGGCAGTGAAGTGAAAAGGCCGTAAAAAGTGTCAAAAGGACATTTCTGTAATTCACCGGCGAGGTTACGATTCCCAACTGAGTCCGATGGAGTTCGCGTTAAGCGTCGCGTCCTCGGTCTTGGAGCTCTTTCGCTTAACCTGCCCTCCTCTAAATGTAAATGTGGGGAATGATCAAGTTTTACGGCGGGGAGACTCTGCACACTTGACGAGGGAATCCTCCGCGAGATGAAGAGCCTGCTCGAGGGACGACAGTCACCAGAATGCACTCGTCTGAAGAGAGATGATCATAATAATGTGCTTCTTGATAGGGATCATTATTAAATCCAATGAAAGTGTGAACCTGTGATTTAAAAGGCCACCTCGGTACGTGCGGGAATCTTTGAAAATTCAGCCTCTGATGCCTGTTTCATTTAACAACCAGGAATTTGGTGGACTCATCTATATGATTAGACCCACCAAAAAGGCATGCCTGAAAAGACACAGAAGAGTTCTTTCTGGTTTGAGGCAGCCCATTACCTGCAATCCCTCCTCCTGGAATACGTTTAGAAACTTCAGCTCCTTTAGCCATTTCCACTGAGTCGACTGCTGACATGTCTATCAAGAATGGACCTACTAAAAGGTCTCAAGAAGTATCGCTTGAAAAGGTACTTGAAGGACCCCTTGGGGTTTTTTGGGGGGGAAATTGAGCCCATGAGTCCAGTTTGACTGAGAAGCATGAAATTTAGTCGGCGTGTTTATCATGAGTAGACTCACAAAAAGCTCTGCATACAGAGACATAGGCGTCCATCTTGTTTTGAAGAAACCATCTGTGATTGATTTTGACTATTTTTAGTGATGCAAACTCCTCTTAAAGAAAAATTTGATTCTCAACTCTTATGTGCGGATATAGGAGGTTGGTAACGTTTAATGACTCAACTGCACAAGGTCAGATATTGACGATGTGATGTCTTCACAAACCTTTTGGAGGTACTTCAAATTGGATGACATTTGCTACCGCTTTGTGTACACCTGCAATGAACAGTGGGAGTCATACCTTTTCAAACAGTCACTTCCAGTTAATTTCGTGCAATTTTCTTTAGTCCCTGTGTGGATGACTTTGTTTTCGTTGACTTTTCCCATCCAACACGGTCAAAATAATCAAATCTCTCCACCGTCAACATGCTGGGAATTGTGCTTCAGATTGGCAGGGCAGGTGTCAACTTCCCACTGCGGCGCCAAGTGAGCAAGAAAGGCTTCCTGGTAAAAAGTCTCTTTTTTGGCGTAAACATGGATGAATATAGATGCGCGGCACCTTCTGTCGCCGGCTGCCTCGTCCATTTGTCTCCATTAGAGGTCCGCGGGGTGAATTAGGCTGTGCATCTGTTGTAGGTCATGTCTGCAACCGTCAACAGCCGTATTACCGCACATGGGGGGATTGTTGTTTGTGGTTGCCAACTAAGTTGGACGCCACTATTTACACCTGCGTAACCTTCTGGATGTCCTTCCCGTCCACCTTTCATCTTCTGTCATGACTTTTTGTCTGTTTACATCAGAGTAGGGTTTATGGTCATTCATAGACTCCTGATCTGCTTTGTCTTTATCTTATTCTAAAAATGTTGCTCTATATATATTTTTTATATTGCGTACTTGTATTCTGTTTACTTTTTTTCATTGTCATTATTCCAAACAATCTGCTTTGTGCACTATGCTGCTTCAGGCTTTCTACTGCATCACTTGAAATTCTTTTTCCGCTTGAAAGACTTCTTGTTAGTTTTTTTTTTTTTAAATCCAATTTTAATGTAATTTTATTTGCTTAAAGAAAAAGCACATAACAATTGAATTATTTAAAGCAAGTTTTGCTTTTTGTTTGTCTTTCCTTCTGGGATTTGCTGTCTTCCCCCTGTTATCAAACGCGTCTTTGAAATAGTTTTTTTTTCTAGCAGGTTTTTCCCAATATTACATTGTATCAACTTCCAGAGCCGAGAATTAAACAAATAAACAAACAAACAAGTAATACGACAGATAATATGAAATTAACCACTTCCTCTTGGGAATGCGTCGCTTTTGTCGAAACGTATATCAACACGAACCTAGATAACATTTCCACTTCCACTAAAACTCAGATCGATAACGTCTCTGTCTGTTCTCTGTGTTCTAAAAGGTTTCTCAGAATAACCCTAAAAAGCAGGATTTTTCAGCACATCCTCAAGGTTAGTCAACACAACACTTGATGAGTCACTCTTATTTATGACGCAGTCAAAGTGTGCTGGGATGTTGTTGCAAAGTACTCTCTTATTGCTTAGTCAGTGCAGTCGATAAGCTAGTGCAGCGTGGCAATAAAAAGTAGTAAATCATCCACATAATTAACTCAAGTCGAGCCCCTTGAAGTCGTTAAATCTCAGACTGCTTTCACACCATCGAGTATTGGACTGGCAACGTGATCCAAATCGCTCCTCACGGATTTCATTCAAATTCAGTCCTCACAGCTCAACTCGATGCGTAATATGAAAGAAAATCTGGCATTTTAATTTTAAGATTTTGGCCTACCAAATCTCAACCTTCTATACCAGATAGAGGGGAAACGCCAAGATGCAAAATAATTATTATTTTTTTTAATAATAATAAGTCTCCACAGCCAGTTTGACTCATTGCATGAAATTTTGTGAGCATGTCTACTGTGAGATGAACCACAAAAACGTCATGCCCAAAAACAGAGGAAGTCATAGCAGCCATATTAAGAATAATTTCCAGATATCCTTGCCAACATGAAATTCGGTAGGCAGTCTACGTAGATTCACCAAAAAGTCTCTAGAAGCAAATACTTGGAAATTTTGGGGAGTTTGCCATTATTGTTTAATGGAGCCATTGCAAGCTTAATTTCCAGATACCTTTGCCCCACAATTTCGGCGATGATTTTTAGCCCCCAAGCCCGTTTGACTCAGAACCAAAGAATTTGATAGGTATGTCTGTCATGAGTAGAACCACAAAAATGAGCCAAGAATCCATACCCAAATAGACACCAGAAGTCAGTCATTTAATTTGGTTTAAAACAGTTCTTTTTAGGTTAATTAGGTTGTCTGGATCTGGAATAGATCTCTAGAATTAAACTCTTAAATTGTGAATGATTTGTTTTTGACAATAAGGCCCCCCAAAGCTGACATGAAATTTGGCAAGAATGTCTATCATGACATTCACAAAAAGTAAAACTAAAACAGGCAAAAAAAAAGTTTTATTTTACTTTAAAGTGGCAATTTAGAGTCATCTTTTACATTTTCAGATGTCCTCCAAGACGACTCTTTGTCCTGTTGCCAAAACATAGCATTGATTTCAGCTGCTGTTTACCTTGAATAACAAAACCCACACGCGTTAGTTTCTCCCCCAGTTGACTTCATCTCCTCCGAGCTGAGCTTACGCTTTGTCTCGGCTTTTCATTCGATACTTTTGAAGCAGACGAGTTTTTCTTTCGTATGGATCCGAGGCGCCAATACAGGGGAAACGGCGCAGTGAACTGAAGGTGGGAGTCGTTGCGCAAGCCGTTCCGCTTCGACAGCAAAGAAATGCCGCTGAGCTGCCAAGAGGGTCATAAATACTTTCAAGGACCGTGGCTCCTCGACAAGTCAATAGTTAGTTATTAAACACACACACACAGTCTTAAGCAAATAAAAATGTTACGTCAGCAGAATATGCAGATGTCTGTTGTCAAAACTTAAATCACCAATCGGGGCACGACATAAACGAGAGTGCTAGGCCAGCAGAAAAGACTGCCGGGATGCGACGCGGTGGCCGACAACACAATCTTCATTTTAAAGAAACAACCCTTTACGAGCAGCGCTTCTTTAAATTGTCACTCCATCAGGCTAGTGACTCCCCACCCGTGCTCACTGAACTGTGGGAGGAAACAGGGAACATGGTGCTATTCACTGTGACATCATTCTTCTTCATCCTGCCTGCGAAAAACGTATCGATGACTTCACAACTGCTGCAACCTTACATTTGTTACCTTATTAAAGTGCAAGTCAACCCAAAAACGTTGACTTTCACAGTTAGTCGAAATACAGTGTACTGATTAGTATTTTGTTAGTGGGATATTAATTAAACAATCAAAATTCACCTGTTTTTATTCATCCCAGGGGCGGCCATTTTACGATTTGCTGTCGA
The DNA here is from genome assembly GCF_901709675.1 of Syngnathus acus. NCBI lineage: Eukaryota > Metazoa > Chordata > Actinopteri > Syngnathiformes > Syngnathidae > Syngnathus > Syngnathus acus. The sequence goes on along the minus strand of NC_051095.1, from coordinate 7,149,948 downwards.
CCAAAAATGTCAATAAAATACATGTACAAATGTAAAGACTGGTAGGGATTTATAGAAATGTATTTCAGTCAATGAAAACATGTAATCATTTATTAACAATGGTAACAAAAAATAATATTCTTCAATGTAATTTGATTTGAAGTGTGTATCAAACTGTTAATTCGGTACCCAAGAAGTAGAGCACTGCAATTTCTGAAAGATTGGTGACTCCTCCTCTAGATTTTTTTTATTGTTAATAAATTTGATCCTAGCATACTACAGAATCGGACGATGCTATATAGTACATTGTGGTTTTTCTCATTGCGTGTGGGTTGAATAGTTAACATTTTTAAAATGAAGCCCCCCCGAATCCATTCCATTCCATTTACTGTATATTAAGAATGCAACCACAAACAACTACACAGAGAATCTGGCGGTTTGGTTTCAAGCTGCCATTTTAAAATCATTTCCAGGGGTCTTTCCAAGATAAACTTGCCTTCATATTTGTCCAGCTGCTTTCTATTAAAATCGTGCCCGTATGTGCGTGAGTGTGTTTACACATGCCAGTGTTTTATATTCAGCCTCTCTCCACCTGTGGTGAAGACGCCTTTTCCTCGGCTCGCCTCCATTTTTAATCTGCTACTCTTGCTCATTATTAATGCAACAACTGAGGGAATTCTCACGCTCACCAAAACACACACACACATAGGGCACAGTCAAACCCACACTAAAACCCGTACGCTATACAGGAAAGTCCGCAAAACAAGAGTTGACTTTTTATAGTTTTGCCTGACTAATCTTAAAGTTAATGTTTAAAGCCAGAATTGGTACATCAAACAAATGTTGAGGGTGTCAAATTGGTCAGAAATTGAGTTTAGTTCTAAATTACAGTTATGGTTTCAAAAAATGTAGTTTAAAACCAAAGTAAGGATTGCAAAATCAAAGAAACTTTTTTCCCCCGAAACTCTTGTGTGTTGTGTCATAAAGACATCATATGTCCACTTGGAGTGAGGTCACCACTGTTTATCACTTCTCACATCTCCAGCGCCTTATTTGGAAAAGCAGGGCTTTTATTTTTGCTTTTAGCGATGAGACGGTCGAGGACAGCCACGCCCGCGTCTGAGATGAGGACAACTCGTGCCGCGTCTGAGTGCTCTGTGAACGCTAATCTGATTTGGACGTCACGGCCGGTCCATACGCCGCCACTAAATTTCCTGGCTGCAAATGGAGGCTAATGGGGAGAAGGTCTGTGTAATTGGCTCTCCATTAGCCGCTCCGCCCGCACCTAATTGGCCGGCCCAGCCCGGACAATTTGGTTAGCCGTTGCCGGGGTAATTACGCCGACTTTTGGATAAGAATAACAGCTGCCCTGAGTCTACCATCCAACCTTGTTTTTCAATTTTTGTCGTGGCAAGAGCAGTGTTGTGTTTCATCTGGACCTTCATGTCTGGGAGATGTACAATTAGATTTATAACAAGTTCAAGCAGCAGCTGTTTGTTCACACTTTAATTTGGGTGGGTGTTAAGGCAGGGTTAGGTTTGAAAATTAAGGTTTCAAACTTGGCTCATAGTTCTTGAAAAAAAGATTTGTGGATTTGGGTTTCACATTTAGAATCCAAACTAGAATTTCTAGCCAACGTTGGGCATTTAAAATCGGTTTCAAGTCTGGATTACGGTTTTAAACAAAATGTTAACTTTTGATGCCAATGTTACGGTTTCCCATTTGAGTTTTGAGCCACGGTTAGGGTTTCTCATATGTGTTAGAAGCAATGTCTACAGTTTGAAATTCAAGTTTCAAATCTGGTTTAGGGTTTCAAATTCAAATTTCAAGTTTGGGTTTCAATATGAACCCAAGTTCGTAGCCATATACACTCCCAAAAAAACAATCCAGTAAAATTACAACTGCATACCCGAGTCTATCAGCAGCACTTGTTTTTCGTGTCGCCGTGGCAACCGCAATGATGTATTTTGTCTGGTCTTTCATGCCAGTGAGATTTACAATTAGATTGAAACAAGCGTAAACATCTGTTGCGACTCTGCTTCCATTGACACAAAACATTCAAATAAAGCCCATATTTCACATCCAGAGACCAATCGGACTCATTTGCGCCGACTGATTTCTCAAATGACAAATCAAATTCAATACAAGAGAACCTCAAACATTTTCCCTTTGCAAAAATTACTTGAATAATGCAGAAGTCAGTGTCCCTAGGGAACGTTTGAAACGACAATGTTGGAAAGAGTGAAGTGAATCTTGTTATTTGTTGAGGACTTCACTCGTTTGAGCAGTTACTGTCTGTTCAAATGTTGCAGGCACCTTTCCGAAGTATTTTTGTTTCCTAGCATCCTTTTCGGCAAAAGCCTCTGAGTCATGTGGCTCGGAAAGAAAAGGAAAGTCCTGAAGTAAAAGCCACAATTTGAAGAGGTCCAATAAGTCCCGTTTCTTCCCGAGGGGACAATTTAAAGATAATACATAACAATTTCATATAATATAATAATTTAGAGCATCACTGAATCAAATAATTAAAGGCAATAAAAAAAAATTGTGCTTTTGGGCATGTTTCGGGAGAAATGCAGTACAGCTCTTCCTTTTTTCTTTTTCGCCATATGAAGTATTAATATGCAATATGCATAATTGACCGGGCATCGCTGTGAGTGCTCTTCAAGAAACTGATGAAAAGTTAGCAGAGTAAACAAACAAGAGGGAGGAAAAAAAACCATTTTGATTAAATTAGCTCAACCTTTTTCAACCTGTTCAGAATTTAAAAGTTTTTTTTTGTTGTTGTTGTTGATATGAACTAAAATGTAATTAATAACTTCTGATGGAAACAGACGCAGAAATAAACACATCAATCGAAGCTGAGGTTCAGGATTAAGGTTTCAAGTCAGGGTTAGGTTATGAAAAATTGATTCCAATCTGATGTCATGTTTCAATCAAAGGGTTAAAGGTTTTAATTTGAAATAAAGATTTCAAACAAGGTTTGAGGTTTCAAAGTAGGAGTTCAAGGCAGAAGTTTCAAGACAGGGTTTTGTGCTTCAAACAAGTGTTGCAACATAAGGCTTGAAATTTGATTCTCAACATTTCAAAAAAGACTTTTAAGTTCAAGCCAAGGTTAGGTTTTCAGCAAGGCTTATTATCGGGGTTAGTTTCAAATTAAGGTTTGAAAGCAGTTTTAGTGTTTGAATTGGAACCTTAAAGCAAAGTTAGGGTTTCAAGACCAGGCTAGAGTTACCAACAAGAGTTAAGTTTGTATGTTAAAAACACACAAGCCAACGATCACACTTCAGTTAAGCTCTAGTTTGACTTCTCTATTTGTCCATCATACCCACCAAAGAACAACAACTCCCATCATGCTTTGCAACAATACCGCCCTTACTCTTCATTTTGCGATTGGCTGCCTAACTCCAGCAAAGTTGCTACGATGACATCATCAAATGTGTCTCAGGCTCACCTGTTGCCCTTCTTCTCCTCACCCACATCTTCAACCTCCTCATCCTTCCGCATACCAGCAGCTACCCCCCCCTCCCTCAACCATTGCAAACAGATCGCTTCTGCTGGCGGAGAAGGGCTGTTAAATTTTACATGGATTCTCTTTCAAGTGTCACGAGATAAAAAGAAAGCTGCCTTGTGTTTTTTTTCCCCTTACGTGTTCAATGAAGAAGAAGAAGAAGAAGAGGATGAAAAAGAGGAGGATGAGGAGAAGACCAGGTAAGACAAGATGATGATGTAAGACCAGCAAGTTGAAGAGAACACATGAATGATCAAAGTGGCTCCTGTGACAGAAGGATCATCACTGATTAGCTGTTCAACTTTGACCTTAAGACCCGAAATAAGCCTTCGTGCTAAATAGTTCAAAAGCAATTACCCGCTGAGAAATCAAATCAAGGGTTATATGATTATATTAGTTCAAATCAACACTAACCATTTTTGAAACCTGAGAAATAACCAAGGATAAATCAATAGAATCCTTGGCGTTATTTTTGGTTTGTTGTATAATGTACAACAGAAGCACTCAGACACACTCCTTGTGGTCTTTGATGGCTCATCTTGTCCTCGGGTGGTCGGTTTTGACAGGAGAAGGAAGCAGCAACAGTGTCACGACACCCCACGGAGAAGAAGAAAAAGTAGAACATGAAGAAATCCACCTCCTAACTCCCCAGGCCAGGCCGGGGCTCCCCACCTGAACCCTCACAGGGTTTGCCTTCCTGTTGCTGGATCGCTAACGGCATCTAGCGCTCAGCTAGTGCTCGTCTTGCCTCCCGCTTGCATCATCACCTCGATGTTGGATGGCCCTTTCCTGTTTTATTTTCCTCCCTCTCCTGCATGCAGATGATACTGACGAGAAGATGAAAGAATGAAAAGGAAGTGACCCTGACCCTGATACAATCACTCTTGACATCCTTAATAAAGTCAAGCAGATGGAATGCCACCAAAAGGAAAATGTTTCATGCTTGCCATAAAAAAACAACAACAGAATTTTAACATGTGTGGAAAAAGCCTGTTTTGACCAGCTTCTAAAATATAAAACTGAAAATGAATTTTGGAACAAAGGTGAAACGTGATTTGCAGCTTCATTCAAGCGTTTGTTAGCTCGTGTGTAAGCTAGCAGTGGTGCAGCGCTTCTGTGCTTTACTGGAAACGTCGGTTGAATCATCAAGTCAGTCAAGGTTCTTCTTGACGTGACTGACTGGAGAAGACTGAGGTCGCTGGTCCAGATCCACCAGGACTTGGTCCGTGTCGGCACCCTGTCAATCAAAAGCTGCGTTGTATTCTGCTCCAGTCTATCATTTTGTTTTAACGGCCAAGGTGACAGCTGACTGAGACAATCTACAAGGCCCTGAGAGCGATTTTCTTGGAAAAGATTTTACAGAGGATGAATGTCACTTTTTTTTTTAAATTGTACTTTATTAGGAGGTGAGGTGCCAGTTTCCACATCTTTTAAATGTCCTTACACGTTTGAATACATTTTTGTTGTAATTGCTGTAAACGCTATAATACTTGTTTTTTGGGGAAAAAAATATGGAGTCATTATTTGAGATGTGAATGTCTATTTGCTTTGTTTTGGCATCCCAATAAATTTGTGTAATTTTCACTTCCCAGTATTTTGTCGACATTTTTGTTACGTTTAATTTTTTTGTATTAGTGCCAATGTTTGTATCCACATTTTCATCGCATTTCCACATCCTGTCGGTGTCCCATTACTTTTGTTTGAATTCATAAAGTTGATTAACCTTTGGCCCAGATTTTCTTCTCAATTCCTGTAGGTGTCCTAATACTTTTCTCTCTACTGTCACCATTCCATTCCACTGCATTGCATTCTTGTAAGTGTCCCGATACTTTTTCTTCACTTCCATAGAAGTCCCAAAGGATTTTACTCAAAACTGTACTACACATTTTTCCCACATTCCACTTCCTATCAGTATCTGTCAATTCTTCTGTGTACTCTTTTTGGCCACGTATGAAATCTGGCGTTCTTCCTCCAGGGTCCAGGAGGCGTGTGGAGTTTGGGCGATGAGGGGGACGGGCCGGGAACGAAGAAGGCGGATCACAGACGACGCGAGCGAAGCCAAGGAGGCCGACGGCGCTGGCATAGCGATGGATGGCAACAACTTGTTCAAAGGCGGCTGATGAAAAATGGATGTTAAATGGTGTGGAGAGCCGTCGGGGCGCTCAGACGGTCGTGGGCACATCAAACACCTCTGCTGTATCTGCGTCTTTTTTGAAAAGTGCTAGCAAATCCTTTAGAAGCGAGCCACACAGACGCATTAAAACCACTTTGAACTGTTAAATTGTTCCCAGCGACGTGGACGAAGCGAAACGTTTTTTTTTTTTCTTCTCCTCGGTGTTTGAGAATAGATAAACAGCGGCAATGTTAAATTCTTGTCTTGTTTTACTGTTTGATAGAGAGCCGCATCAAAGGCAGAGCGTCCCCGCAGCGGGAAGCAAATTAATGTGGAGAGGAACGCGTTGTGCAGACATTTTATTTCCGTCACCACGCTTTGACCCTCATGGTTCAAATATTAGAAAAGTTTGCAATGTGAGGAGAACAATGATGAGCACGGTGTTGAATTTATTTTCTTTTGGAATTATGATTTTAAGTGGAATGTAAATTTGAATTTTTCAAATTTATCTATTGTGAGTAGACCCACAAAAAAAAGGCGCAAGAAGCCATACCAGAAAAGACACAAGAAGTACGCCATTTTTTATCAGGATCCTCCAACGTCATAATCAGATCTTGAACAAATGTCTTCCAAGAGATTCCTCGAGATGGACTCTGTTCAACATGGTCTTCAAAATCATCCGTCTGTCACCCCTCTCAAATCTGGCTGTCCAAAATAAGCTTGTGGTTATTCTTTTGTGTCTCTTTGATTGGCTGTGAGGAGATTTTCTCAAACAATCACACCAAGTGGCGTCTGATATCTGAGGAGGCCCGGCCGGCCTATGCGAAAGCCCCTGCTGCCTAACTTAGACCCCGGCTGAGACGGGAGGGTCTGCGAAATGCCTAAAAGCTTCTAATCTCCTAAGAAGTCTGCTGCATGACGACCGAGAGGAGCGAGAGAGAGAGAGAGAGCGTGTTCGCTGCAAGTCCAAAGAAAACTTTGGAGAATTTTCTTCTTCTTGTGCTGCCGTGTCTTTATCGCAGACGGGCCATGCGCTCCAGGCTGAGCGTTTCCTGGCAGGAGAGCCCAGTGGAATCATGGGAGGCAGGAAGAAAGCGTGTGTGTGTGTGTGTGTGTCAAATAAAACAACACTAAATATTTCATGTGCTGAATTTTCTTTGGAATAAAGCAGCTTTTGTTTTCATGCGCTCTCCCGCTATTCCCTCCACCCGCCCCCCCAGCCACCAAACCCGCACCCCCAGTCGTTAATATTGAAAGGGTCACACAACAGTCCCACGTTGTTTACACCTTTTTTGAAAATGTGCAAAAAGTACAATAAGTTTTAACACATTGATTTAATTAATTTTCTATCCAATGTGGTATGAAAATGTATTTTTGGAAACACTTGAAAAATGACTCAAGTAAATAAACGGGAAGTGCACTAAAAAGTCTCATGTACAAACGAAACAGAAAGTCGGCCATTTTGTTTTGAGACCCTTTTTTTAAGCCGTGTTCGGCACAAAGTTGTTGGTACTTGTGTGGAGCTTCCTCTCGAGATTCTTTTTTTCTCTTCTTCTTCATCTCTTAGCCTCTCAACTAGCTTCTCATCTGCTTCTTTTGCCCCACTTGACTGCGATGATGATGATGAGATTCCGGTCGCCGTGGCAACCAGCGGGACTCCCGCAAGCCTGTCTCCTCTAATTCGGTCGGTGTTCATTTGCATAGAAATAACATTTGGGGAATGAATGAGCGATTCCCCTCCGGTCCCAACACGTGTCCCCCCTACCCACCCACACCTCCCGTCAAGAACGCCGTTTAGCTCGTGACGGGAATGATGAAGATGACAACACGGAAGATGTGATGCCATCTCCGCCGGCGCACCGCTCCTTCTTTTAATGCGACTTTTATTGCGCTCATATTTCATCAAACAATCTCCACAACAAGCGGCTGACGGTGTAATTAGCCTACAGGGGTGGGGGAAGCGGGTTTCTCCCGGTTAATTTAGGACGCTTCAACGCTGAGAAATGGCTGAAGTGGCGAGATTTCAAGAGGGAATCAGCAGTTAAGCACATGTCCTGGCTCATTTGGTTGAAATCACTTGTTTTCATGCGGGTTGGTCTTCTTGAGAAAAAAACTTTCCTTTAATTCAGATTCGTATTTGAAATTTACCCGTGAATGCGTAAACGTATTGATTCGGGATTCAGGAATGACATGAGTATGGAAGTCGTCAAGATCCTCATCACGACATTGGTGTGCCGAGTATGCGCTTTGGCGACACCGCGACATCATAAAATATTTACACGGTTGGGCTCACATCCGGCTTTCAAACAGCAGTACCGCCATTAAGAGAATTAAATCCCGCCAAGAAGGGCCTCTCCGAGAGAACATCAATTGTCCATTATCTTCCCGCTCGGTCGCCGGGAGTTTTTCAGACACTCTCACTTAGCCCGACGACCGGTCTGCGGGAGACGCTCAACGCCCCGCTGGGATGAGAATGGCGTCGGCGTGAACGACGGCCTCCGACTTTTACTCCGCAGCGTTTTTGTTCAAAACGATGTGGTGATATCAAACGACGACACAAGGTTACCGTTATGAATTAGAAATTCAAACCAGTCTAGCGAGTATTTCCAACCTTGATGACAATGTTAAGGATTTCTGCTTGGGGTCACGAGACAAAGGTTAGGTGTTCAAAGTAGGGTTTCAATTCAGGATTGGAGACTCAAAAGTGGAAAGAAGCAAAGGATAGGATTTCAGACAGGGTTTGAGTTTCAAAGCAGGGTTTTAAGCCCTGATTACAGTTTCAAATTTTGGTTTCAAGACAGGGTTAGGTTTTCAAACTCAAGTTGAGGTTTCAAAATAGGGTTTTGAGAAAGGGGAAGAGAAGTAGGGTATCAAGCCTGGGTAAGTGTTGTTAGTTGTAAATGATCAACATAATAGTTGAGTTGTTTTCAAAATTCGGGTGTGACTATTTATTTTTTTGGACAGAAATGTCCAAACATTTTCTTTGCGTGTGTGTGTGTGCGTGTGCATGTGTGTATGTTTGTGTGTGTGGGTGGTCCATGAGGATCACGCGCAGATGTTTTTGTCGCATTTCCGTTCTGTCGTGTTCCCGCTCGGCTCGGCGGTGGCGATAAACAGCGCAGATGCATGCTGGGAGATTTCAGCACAGCTGGCACGCCGACGCCATCTGCGTCCACGACTTTTCATTAGTCATTCTCCATTTTGACTTGTGGCGCGAGATGCTTGTCAACGCACGCCCGTCACCAAAAAAACCCAACAACCTTCTATCGTATCCCCCACGTGAACGCTACCTCACCTCGTCTGCTGTCCTCCACTCAGCGGATGACACGCGAATTCCAGCTAGGTTTCAACACGGCGCATCAGGCCTGTCACGTTTTACAAGCAACAACGTAACAACAACACAACAATAACACAACACACAGGAAACATAATAATACATGAGCACAACAAAGGCAAAACACGCAGCCAAAACAGCAAGAAAATATCTGTACAATAATAACGCAAGTTAATATGCTAACAACAAAACAATGACAAGATAACAAAAACAACACAACAGCACAGCAAGAACCCACAAGAGGAACAATACAGTAACAACTAAAACCAACGTAAGAACAAGAACATAACCACAATACAGCAATACATTTCTCTGGAAAATATGACGTCTAAAAAATTTTTATTTTCTCAAAACCATGTATGATCTTTTACTCAAAATGAATTGTCTTTGTGTGAAAATTGAAATATCCCATTTTTTTCCTGGAAATAATTTTTTTTCAATGACTGTAATTTTCGGACTATAAGCCGCACCGGACTATAAACCGCACCAGCTAAAACTCGTGATTCAGGGTTCAAAATTTGCGAAAAAAGTCGCGGCTTATTGTCCGAAAATTACGGTACATATATTTTCTCAAAATGTAACTTTGTCTCAATTTTTTTTTAAATGAGACACTTTTATTTTCCTCAGAATTTCCTTTCTTTTCCTTGGAAGTACATTTTCTTTTGCTTGATCATATGAGGTTTCTTTTTGGGATATGACTCTGTCAAATCGTATTTCTAGTTTCCTCTATTTTCTTCCCTTACAATAAAGCAGCTGATTTCCTGGGTCGTAAAATTTGGATGAGTTAAAACACACAAGCGCTAAAAAGCAATTTGCGTCCTGTTGTTGTTGCGATCATGTCGTCCATGTTGAGTAAATGCGTTCAATGGCTGCCTCCAGATGGCCGTGTGATTGGCTGCCATCGAATTTGTGCTCCGTCACGACGATGAGAACACTTTTGACTAGCGAGTTGTCGCCAGCCAACGTTATGTGCGTTTGTAGCATTTTCTCTGCTCTGTGTTGAGAAACTCAAAAAGAAAGCACCTGTGAGCTGGCGGCCAAACACTCGTTGACGCCTCCAACTCTTGCCAACCTCTACGTTCCCGCTTCCCATGAGTGCTTTTAATTACAAGCGCCGTGTGTGTGTGTGTGTGTGTGTGTGTGTGTGTGTGTGTGTGTGTGTGTGTGTACGCTGCTCTTTTAAATGCATGCATATGGACGAATTGCGTTTTATGTTTAATTATAAAACAAAGCCGCTAAATCAATGCCGCCCAATCTGCCAACGTTAAGCTGACAGATGCAGCCGACACCTTGCTATGGCGACGTAAAGACAACAAGCTTCTAAAGTTCATTTTATAATCTGACTTGGCCCACTCTACATTATTGAATTGAATTTGATTTTTGAACAAAATTTGAAAAATAATGAATAAAACAGATAAATAAAGAAGCAAACACTCGGAAAAAAAATAGTAGGAAGAAGAATCAACCTTTTAACTCTTACTCCTTTCTGTTTTAACTAAAGTATTCCAAACTTAATATCCTTGTAATTTTACATCAAAACATAAATGTATAATTTACATTTTAAATCCATATGACAAAAACTTCATCTCATCCATATCCTACCAGAAATGTTGCACCTGTTTACTAGATAAAATACAAATGTCTATAACAACATGAATTAAAAATATATCCAATATTCATTCTTGTAATTTACATGGTTTCTAAACAAAAGAATTAGTACTTTACTTCCTTAATATTACACATTTGTCCCTCGAAAAGTTTACTTAAATCATGTAATATTTTGTCTTTCTTCTTTTGACAAGATACCACCTCAGTCTTGACTATATGTCATTTTTATTTATTTATAATTTATTCTCCAAATCTGATGATGTCTTTTTCCTCATGACAAACAGTAAATCATTGGAACCTAAGAGGTTATCTTTTTTCTACCATTATGTGTGGCGAGTATTTTTATTTATTTTTTTCTCTGTGCCTTTTTCCCGTCCTGGTCCGGATGACATCATGTTGATAATCATCAGCGAATGCGAGCCGGCCACGTGGCTAATAGGAATTCACGTCTTTTTGTCGTGCAGATAAGGCCGGTCGGCGGTGTGATGGATGGCGCCGCGACAAGCGCCCCGCCAACGTGCATGCACCGGTAGGACGTTCTCGGGTTCTTGTGCTCCTCGTGGACACCCTGACGAATGCTGGGTAATTCATCATCATATTGTGAATAAGTTTGTTTTCATGAAATGGAGCTGTCTTACCCAGTCTTATCCTTGTACTTCTGTCACTGTTTAGTTTACATAAGTCAATTTCTTCAAAGGCGAACCCAATAACCTCTAAACCAGTGTTTCCCAACCAGAGATATTCAGCTGTGCTTTGGGAATTTGTCCAATATTTATTGCAGAGTGCATTGTAAATAAACTTTTATTTTCTGTGAAAAAAAAACCCCCACCAATGCAATGTCTATCTCCCTGTTGTGGCCACCTGTTGCTAGGCAGAATTTGTAGCGTAAAAGCCCTCTAAATAAATGAAAATCAGGCAATTTGCGTTCATGTGTGGACATTGTTTTGTTTTCACGTGCTTGTTTGGCTTCTTACGCTCTACTTGCTGAAATGTTTTCTGTTGTTGTCCCCCCCGTCCAACACACACACACCTCCTTGCCCTACCCTGTCGTCCTTTTCTACTTCATCCGGCACAGTGGTCGGACATACATTTGCTCTTACGGTAATGCCAAACGTTTCCCCACGGGAAGGGCGTCATGATGGCTTTACACTTAACCAAAGATGATCCAAAGCGACCCACACGGGCGTTGTCATCGTCATGCAGATGCCGATGCATGCGTGGCAGCAACACATGAATTATTTGTGTTTTGGGAGCTTGGCAGATGCGAAAGTCTTGATGAAAGGAAATAAATCAGGCGGTGGCGGCACAGAATCATCATCCCCGCTGACTCAACCAATCAGCGACAAATAACTCGGCGCTGGTGAGTTTGTCGCGCCTGTTCCCCCACCGGGCCAATCAGGAGTCTTTCAAATTTGCCCTGTTTAGGATTCACACAAGTTAATGGGGGGGGGTATGAAGACCCCTTTCTACTATTTTGGCTTTTAGCTCCCAAAACGGTTACCTAATCATACGGCCATACTACCCTGAGAGTGAGTGATCTCGTCCGATCTCGAAAGCTAAGCAGGGTCGGGCCTTGTTAGTACTTGGATGGGAGACAGCCTGGGAATACCAGGTGCGATAAGCTTGACCAGCTCAGTGACCTTGTGGTATGAGTGTCCGCCCTGAGACTGGGAGGTCGTGGGTTTGATCCCTGGCCGAGTCATACCAAAAGACTATAAAATGGAACCCGATGCCTCCCTGCTGGACACTCACCATTCAGGGTTGCATTGGGGGTGCTGTGAAGAGCTGCGCCCCACAGTCATTATTAGCAGTGTATAGCTTCTACGATGGAAGCTTGTCTGAGGACGACCTAACAATCATATCAGGCTCTTTTAATCAAACAAAAGGTGACGTTTACTTTTAAATCAAACGTAAACCCTCTTTGCCAAGAATAGGGATAAAACCGGGCTAGCAAACAGCAATGGTCAATGTATAGCGGTCGCTTGGCAGAAAACCTTTCTGCATTTGTGTCACGTGACTGCGTCACCTGACTTCCAGCCACGCCCCCAGTCAAGCCAATCACCAGCACCTACCTCGGCTCGTCAGGTCAGCTCTATTTAAACTCGGTGAATCAAGCTAGTGGTTGTCAGTTAGTCTCCTTACCCTGCCAGTGATGCCACTGTTAACTGTGCTCTGCCCGAACGAATCCCGTTGCTGACTTTGCTCGTGTTCCGACTCGCCTGTCCTGACTGCCGCGTGTCTTGACTACCTGCTTGCCCCAACTACCTGCTTGCTCGCGCTGTGCTCAGCCACATCAGCCATTTTGAGGTAAGGCGGTATGCTAAATTTGGGTAGTTGAATTCATATCTAATTTATATGAAGTGTATGTTCAATAACTCAAAATCGACCTTATTAAATCATTAAGTCTCATACATCAAACTTAGACAATACTTTTTGTCCTCTTGTATTTTTGTATCACCTTGAGTTATTCCAACTTTAGTCTAAAAAATATATACTCTGATTGCGTTTTTTTTAAAGTCCCCATCCAATAAATTTCGTATAGCAGCATATTTATTGACTCCCACAATTTGTAGGCACATTAAATTGTTTTGTCGACGTGGAGAAATGAAAAAAAAATCCCGTCAAGTCAATTTGAGGCCTGAATGCTGTTTGTCTGCATGCGCGTCACGCGGTGAAAAAGATTTGATCCCGTCGGAGACGTTTGTGTAGACGTCCTCTAAGGAGAGCTGTCAGCTCGCTCCTGCGCCAATGAAGAGAAATGAAGCCTCACCGTTAAACGCCGGCCTGGAAAATTGCGCGTGACAGACGGACAAACAAGGCTAAATTTGCTGTCTTTCAACTGGTTTCATCACACCGCCGCCAAAGCAGTCTCCTCGACACAGACAGCATTCATGTTGGCTTTTACTACACTCGCTGCAACGACCAGCTTTGGATATTTTTTTTTTCTCTTTTTGCATTCGAATAAAAGGAACGAAACAGTTGCTATAAATATTCCAGAAAATTCATTATGGCCAAGTACCATTTATTTTCATGTTTCAATGTTTGTCTAGACCAGAGGTAGGCATTTTTGAATTTTTCTTAAAGTAGCTTTTTTATGACCAATGTAACAATGCTGAATGATGTGCTGATTAAGTCAATATTCAAATTGATTGTGCAAGACGGTTAGGTTGAAAAAGCTAGCAATGCTTGTTGATCTTTAGGCTACTCGTACGTCATATTTGGACGTGATGTTTGTGATTTGCTTGTTGACAAAGTGGAATAATTGAGGACAAAAGGAAATGTTGTTGCGGTGCTGTAAACAAATCAGCGGAAAGGTCAGAGGGTCTAATTGGTCAGATTTGTCTTGGGGATAACCGACGCTGACATTTGTTAAGATTGGTTGCAGATGCCGATTAACGATGCTGACATTTCACCCTTTCCAATACACAGCAGGGGGCGTGTTTGTGTCGTCTTTTGACCAACATTAAGTGCAATGCATTTTTAAACATAAAGCCAAGACAATTTAACTTAGTTAACAATGTGAAATGTAGTAGGTGTGTCACGATTAGACCCTAGAAAAAGTTTAAGAAGCAGAAGTTGGAAAGTCACCATGTCTGTCATTTTGGTGTAAAGAAGCTATTTGGTGCTCATTCAGCTCGTTCAACGCCATAAAACAGGAAACTCCAGTAATAACTCAGCAAAGTCAGATGAGGTACCACCTGTATACTGTAGAGGGCGGTAGTTTTCTTACAGGTGTTGGTTTATTTGCAACGTCTGCAAATAATCATCCTCAAACATGTCATAAAAGTGTCACCAAAGATGACTTTTGAGTGTTTTTGTGATAGCCATGTCTGAAAGTGCGTGGTCCTCACAGCGGGGGAAAGACCAGGATCTTGACTTCTTCATAAATCTTGCCAGCAGGAATGTGCTTCAGGGGTTGCGTTTTTCACCACGGGGACGTTTAAAAAGCCAACAGTGTCCCTTCCGCACAACAGCAGCACAGCAGAGAGGAAGAACAAGTTAAGAAGTGATGGACAGTGTGCGTGTGTGTGTGTGTGTTTGTATGCGTGCGTGCGTGTAATGCGCGGGTGTTGGGTCCACATCCCGAAATAATCCAATTCCACGGAGGATGACTCAAACCGTCTTTGAGCTTCGGAGTCGAGCAGCATGGAAACGAGCCGGCGAGTCTGAGGCGCTGAGGTGCGACCTTCCCCAGGGAGAAACAGCCCACGTCCCTTCCGGCTGGATTCACCAGAATTTTTTTTTGTTTTTTACTGGGACATCTGACATTAGGATTCTCTCCGAGTGCAGCAAAAATGATGCAAGCGGAGAGTGTCTCCAAGTCGTCTTTGAAAAACCTGAAAGTCTTTTTGGACTCTTTCATCCGACCATTTCTCAGACTTTTTTTCTGTATTGTTTGACTCACTGGCTGCTCTCAATTAGTCACAAAGATTGAAGCAGAAATCTTTGACGGCACATAGCAGAACTCCTAAGACAAACGAGGAGGTGACCCGAGGGCTTTTCCTTTCAACATTCATCATGTTCACCCAAGAAACGTGTATTTTTTTTTTCAACTCATCAACTCTGAATGCAACAAAGGAAGTCCGGAACAAAAAAAAACCACCCCCATCCTTACTACTTGTTTCAAAACAGAACCCTATCTTGAAAATCTACTTTGGAACTTGAAATTTAACGTTGTATTGAAACCCTATCACCATGAACTTGAAACTCAACCCTGAACTTGGATTGAAGCCCTCGACCAGGGGCAGGCAAGTCCAGTTCAAGGGAGCCGTTTTCTAGGTCTCCCTGTTGCAGCACACCTTATCAGCGAGCTCTGTCGAAGCTTGGTAACGATTCAGATCGAGCGGCTCTCTAGGACCGGACTTGCCTACCCCTGTCCTGGATCCTGCTTGAGGCCTTAATTTGAGTGCTCAACATTGGCAATAAAGATCAAGCCCATTCCGATCAAGATCTTATTCCGAATAAGAGGGTTGATTGTTAATCTAATCAGCGTGCATTGAAAACAGTCATCCGGAAATATCAGCGCAAATCGTCTTTACCCCGCATGTTTGTGATGTCAGTATCTGCGTTTCTGTTATTCCCAGAAATTAGTAAAAGCAGAGCGACCAAAAACCATGACAGGCGCAAGAGTTGATCATTTGATCATAATTTTAACCAAAACTAATTGGATTGAATATATATATATTTTTTTTTAGGTAAAGGTAACCAATATCTTGAAAGCATCATACTACCGTATTTTCCGCACTATAAGGCGCACTGGATTATAAGGCGCACCTTAAATGAATGGCCCATTTTAAAACTTTGTCCATATATAAGGCGCACCGGATTATAAGGCCCACCTTAAATGAATGGCCCAATTTAAAACTTTGTCCATATATAAAATGTATACATTTGGCCCGCGGGCCAGACTTTGGACACGCCTGCTGTAGTGGCTCAATATTGGTCCATATGTAAGGCGCACTGTCGGCATTTGAGAAAATTGGAGGTTTTTAGGTGCACCTTATAGTGCGGAAAATACGGTACTTTAACATTCTCATTTGAAAGTCCTGCCTTGAAACTCTGTCTTGAAACTGAAATGCCAAACAAACAGTGAAGACCATAAAGAATCTGTTTAAAAGGACTCCAATTATGTTTCTGTCTATTCTTATAGAAGACAACTTTTTCATTGTTGTTAAAAATACAGTGACGTGTGACCTTCTTCTTCGTTGGTGTTGACAGTGATGGTGGTGTAAACAGGCCTCATTTGCATATCTATTGCAATTCATTTACAAGTACTTGTTCTTCTTCTTTCAGCTTGATTGGGCCTCATTTGCCGCCTTTTCACCACCAATCGCCCGCCCGAGTGTTTGCTTGACTGCGGGGGCACTCAATGATGATATTGTTGATGATGATGATGTCAGTGTCCCCTTAAAATCTTTCTTGTTCCCTGCGCCTCAGCTCCACGCTACTTAATGGTTGCTCGGCATCTTGTTGTGGTTTTACGAGGAAGACATCCTCTTTGCCATCTCAGATGAGCCGTCATGTTCACAGGAAGAACAATTTGGTCGTTTGTTTGAGTCCGCTCACCAACAATGAAGTGGGCTGACAGTTTTAGAATCAGATTTTAACACCCTTGATCACAATTGACTGCAGCAGATAGTTTCTCTTTTTCAAACAATACTCGTTAAATATATTAAAGTCCCTTTAAATTGAAATAATTGTAATAGAGAAGAGGCGGCTCGGTGGCGCACTGGGTAGCACGTCCGCCTCACAGTTAGGAGGGTGCGGGTTCGATTCCACCTCCGGCCCTCCCTGTGTGGAGTTTGCATGTTCTCCCCGGGCCCGCGTGGGTTTTCTCCGGGCACTCCGGTTTCCTCCCACATCCCAAAAACATGCTTGGTAGGCCGATTGAAGACTCCAAATTGTCCCTAGGTGTGAGTGCGAGTTCAAATGGTTGTTTGTCTCTGTGTGCCCTGCGATTGGCTGGCAACCGGTTCAGGGTGTCCCCCGCCTACTGCCCGATGACGGCTGGGATAGGCTCCGGCACTCCCGCGACCCCCGTGGGGACTAAGCGGTTCAGAAAATGGATGGATGGATGGAATAGAGAAGACTGTTGATGGAAATTTTTAATTGTATATCATGAACGCTCATTAACGTGGAAATTAGCACTTGTACGGCTTAGAAAATGGAGGCTAACGATTTCCTATTTCTAGACTGTTACTTTTCGTGAGCAGGTGTTATTCAAGCTTGTTTTCACTTCCCCCACACAGTGCTTGACATCCCCTTTCAACAGTTCGTGTTTGGAGAAGTGAAGATATCATGCATCTATGATACAACCATCACAATGCAGCCTCTAGACTGCTTTTGATTGACGGATGTTTGGACACGTGGCGCAACATTCCTGGGTGGTTGTGAATCGCAAAAATGTGCTTACATCCGCCAAGGAGCTGTCAGCATTTGTTGTTCTCTGAGAGAAAACATTGGCTAGTTTTTTGTAAAAGGACAATAAGCTCATTTTCAGGTCAGCCTTGGACCTGGCTGGAAACGTGGACTGCTAATGTGCTGGAGCATTCATGCATCTGTGATCTTGAGAAACACTTGACTTGTTTTATCTCGTTCAAGTGTCGCTCATGAGATTGAATTATGAACAGTTTTAGGAGTGATATTAAACACCTCTGCTTTTTCTAATATCCTCCCTGAATCTAGCTTTGCTCTACTTGTTTACCAGTTAATTCAAACTAGCGACCAACCTTATCACCCAAATTGATCCTAACAATTACACCTCACTGTTGGCGAATCATTTTACCCTAGCACTAAATACTGAAAATTGCTGATCCTAATGGTTAGGTTAAACCCCCAAACGTACTTTTTCTGGATTGGTTTATGTGACCGGGTAAACCTGACTTGACTAATTCATAGTCAGTTTCTGATTAAATTGGAGGTGGAATTGTTGAAACGTGTAAATTTCCTTTTCCCAATGTTCTCCCTGAAAAAGTAATAACATCAAAGATTATCTGCAGTTATTCTCCCAGCTGGATAATTGATGCACCGGCAACTTTTAATCAGCCTTCTCATCTGTTATTAACGCCATCAGCGTAAACGAGATGCTAGTAAGCGACTTCACCAGCGACCGATCGCCTCACAGCGACAGCGCATCATGTTCAGGGCGAGACGTCGACATCTGGCGGTGAAGCCGAAGGCGGGGTACCACAAGGGGAAGGAGGGTATTGAGCTATCCCGTGACAATATTTCAGGGTAAAATCCAGCGCAACCATATGCTGCCTTTTAAAAGCCGTCTCTTTTGCCCACTTTGCTTGTTTAAAGAGAGCTGGCAAGCTACTTAAGGAAGTGCTCGTTAGACAGTGTGTTTGGGAGGACAGCAGGGAGCCTTTTGCAGTTTATTTATTTTTTCTGCCTTTCAAACTGCTGACCAGTGGCTGGCTGCCTTTGCAGTCTCCTCATGTGGATTCAGTGTTTGATTCCCAGTCGGATGAGACATTACCTACTATCACACCGAAACGTGTCAAACGTAAACCACAAACCCTAAGACGTAACCTTAAATCTAAAGCCCCAAACCCAACAACACCTCCTATTGGAACAACTACTTTAAATAATAACCTGAATAAAAATAACCATGAATTGAAATATGTGTTTGATTTGGGCTTCGGATTTCCTGTGTGGAGTTCGCATGTTCTCCCCGTGCCTGCGTGGTACTCCGGTTTCCTCCCACATTCCAGAAAAGCTGGGATAGGCTCCAGCACAGCTGCGACCCTTGTGAAAATAAGCGCTAAGGAAAATGAATGAATGAATTGATTTCAATCTAAATCAAATCCCCTGACCACAACGCTAATCCTTAACCTATTTAGAACTAACCCTACCTGTGCTTGGATACACTTATCGATGTAATGGGTTTTCGTATTTTTTTAAGATTTTGGTTCTTACCCCTGAAACCTTATGCAGAGCCTTATCTCCTAACCCTAATCCCAACCTCTCTTTTTGCCTGATTTTGCTGGCGGGGACTGAGATATTAAGAGTGCTGGCAGGCCACTTAAAGTGCTCGTTAGTGAGCGTGTTTTGGGGGCGTGGGGGACTCGCAAACTGCTGACCATAGGCTCCCTCCCACTTTTCTCTTCCCCAGTGACAGTTTGAAGACTACGAATTGAAGGCTTTCCCCACCGCCGTTGCTCAATGCTTCCAACCAAAGATGCTACATCCGCAGAAAAGTAACAAGAGCCAATTGTCGTTAGCATCTGGATGAACGCCAGCACTGAATTAAGTGAGGCTGACGGCAGCGAGATCGCACAAACTCTCTGGTGAAGTCATACTGATGAATAACGAGAGGAGGCTGTGTGTGTGTCACTTGGTGACAATCAGACTCTCCCTAACGCAAATCCCACTAATCCTAATGTTCTAATCTTTAACTACTAACCCGAACCCTAATTTCCACCTTAACCCGCTAGCCCTAACCTGACCTCGAAGCTGGCAATGGCACTCTGGCGGGCTTTTTCTGCGTTTTGCCGTGAGAACGTTGCACCGCAGTCAGTAGATTTTCAAACGGGACCTCTCATCGTTGGAAGGATCTGTCGGCCGCTGAGTGATGTGAAGTGATGTTTCTTCCCTTTCGGGGGATGACGGTGTGGAGTGCTTATGAGACAGATGGAAATAAAAAAGAGACTTGAGAAGTGCTCCAGTAGCAAAATGAGCCTCGGCGGTGCACTTTGGGGGACGACTTGGGCAACCTCCATGACCTCCGCTGTCAGCATTCGGGATGGTAGCGAGACATGACACTTCCATCATATTTAAGTCTGTACACTTGAAATGCAATATATTGTAATATATAATATAATATAATGCATATTGTTTTATGTACCTACAGTTTTTTCTTGTATTGACTGTCTATATACTATGACTAATAGCTATTTTAAAATTTTATGGTCTATTCAGACCATATTTCACACCTCCACTTCTAATATAATGGCACGGCCAAGATCAACCTGAAGACATCACGCACGACATGATTATCTGCTAAGATTATCTTGAGAACTGGGGCCGACCTACGATTGTCGAGAGGGAAGATTCGAGGCTAATTTTCGGGCCGATTATCCTGCCTTGTGAACCACAATTTAGTGAATGTCCCTCTAATTCTTATTATTTACATCATATTTAATAAATATCAAAGAAGTGGCGTGTGTGTGTGCGTGTGTTTATAATCTACATTCTAGTGTATCTTGACATATTTAATGTCTATTCTGTACACCTCAAATTTTTCATATTTGCACAAATAATAATAATAATGTATGTCCTTCTGATTTCATATTTAATGTCAACCTGCATGTAAAGTTCCATATTTACATTATAGATATCTGATGGAGCATTTTTCCATCTTATTAAATCCATGCACCTCTAATGTAGAAATTATGTATCATATTTAATATAATTCTCTTTAATTTATCCTATTCCTCTAATGTTCTATTTCTAAATCATGATTAATGCAAGAACAACTCTAATATGCCATATTTATATCATATGTAATTCATGTTCGTCCAATATACTATTTACTGTGCTTTTTGATGTTCTGCTCTGTAGCACATGTAAACCCCTTCAAAAATCATAATTTGCTGTTTTCTGGACTTCCCCTGTTGATTGGCAGCATAAATTCAGCCTTAAAGCAAACATGTCAAGTGGGAAAAAACAACAACAGCTGTCTGCTGCCTCTCCAGCGACTGTTAGCAGGGATTGCTTAGCAACGTGAAGCGAGAGGTAGCTCGGCGACCGCCCTCCTTGCGGGTACACGACTTACAAAACGGTCGCACCTGAATCACTTCAGCACATGAAACAAAGTCGGAATCTTAACATCTGTTTGACTTTGCGGTTGCGAGGAACAGTGGAGGAGGATCAGTGGCGGCGGGTGCAACAAACTGCAGGAAGACAGAGATAGTAAAGCAGAAAGCAGGAGGGGGGGAAAAAAATCTTGGAAAACCAACATAGGTGGGAAGTATATAAGGACGATAACACAGGAATTACAAGAACAGTCAAGTAAACAGATACTGTGTGCAAGAAATGTCACGATATGTTCCTCTGCCTCAGCAACGCTTGTTTTTCATTCTCATTCGCACAACAGCAGGCAAGAATTTAATAATCACCAGTTTATTTTCAGGTATAGACCAAATCAGAAAGTTCTCGATCAGATGTGACGGGCAACCTCGACTTGTAAATTTGTTTTTTTCCCTTGGAGATCATAGATTAAGCAAGATCACGACATGGCACGCCTCTATGAGTAAAATTTTAATTTACCACATTTCTAAATGTAAAATAATTTCACAAAGGTTTTTATATCAGGACGTCATTACGTATAAACCCATCGACACTCTCTGGTTGGACCTCAACCAAAAGCAGGCGAGTGGCTGGAAAGAACGGCAGCAGGATTTAGCCAGAGGAGAAGAAGTCAAAAGAATGTCACTACCCTTAAAACGCTGGCACAAAACTGCAATTTCACTCGAAAAAAAATGAATTCCCAGCTCTCCACTGAAGCCTTTTCAGTTTCTATTCCACTTTGGCCCGCCCGTTCTCTCCGGTAAATAGTCCTCACCGAATGCTTTCTGGGCCAAAACACTTTTGGTCGACCGCTCCATCGCCTCCGCTCACTACTTTCCATCAATTGGAAATCTGTGGGCATCGCACCTCAGACACCCAATCCTGGCCAGACAACTCCAGAGGGTATTAAACAAACATAAGCCTCCGATGGAGTGGCGGCTGGAGTGCGAGATGGCTGCCGTGATAGGATTGCTGGATGGAGGGAGACGACAATCTTAAGCGCTGCGAAACTGACATGAAGTGGAGAGAGGGGAGAGAGAAAAGACATTTTTAACACAATGACACTGAAACGGTGAGACAAAAGAAATAATGGCTGCGAACATTGAAGAAAAAAAAAGCGCAAGGACCTTGACCAGGACGTGTCCTATGATGCGTTTGACTGGATTCCAACAGACTAAGATATGAAAATAATTTGGAATGTTCCTGAGCTGTTGGTGGCTTAAAAAATGCTTTTGAATCGCAAGCGTCTGATTAGTCTTTTACGATCTATTTGGGGGGGGGGGGGGCACTGAGAGCACAATACTATCTAAACCGAGGCAAATTTAATTGCTGACATAACTGAGGAGGGGTCAAGACAGAATCAAGACCAAGACAGAATCAAGACCAAGACAGAAAGGGTGAGAATCAAAGCTCAGAATTTACTGACCAAGACCAAGATATTAAGGAGCAGAGAATAATACGGACAATAAGCCTATACCATGGCTTTGGGGAGACCAAACAAAGTCTAGCTAAAACCAAGATTTAGAGTAGTCTAGACTGAGTCAAGACTGCATTCGCAAAGCAGTGATGAAACTGACACTGACAATGGTTTAAAGGAGCTGAGACAGAGTTGAGATTATGAATTAGGTCAACACAGGGTTGAGATACAAACAAGACCAAGACTTTTCAGAAACAAGACCCAGTTTAGAAAATTATTTTATTTTAGACACTGTTAAGATAAAAAATGTATGTGGGTCAAGGCAAAGATTTGAAAGACCCGTGCCTAGGCTTTAAGGAGCTGAGAATAATTCAAGATCATATCATGGCTTTTGTTGAGTCTTTAAGGAGCAATACCGAGTGAGAGCACACAATTTGAGTAGTTGAGATTAAGTGAGGGTGATAGTCACAACAAAGATATTAAGGCACTGAGACCCAATCAAGACCAATAGTTTAGGCCCCTTTGAATAATTCAAGACCATTCGATGAGCCTAAATCAGAAGAAGGCTTTAAGGAGATGACACCAAGTCAAAACTAAGATTTTGAGTGAAATAAAATTGAGATAGTCACCTCTAAGATTTGTAGGAGCTACTATCCAGTCAAGATCGAGATTTTAAGGGTGTTTAGACTGCCAAAGTCATGCCCAAATCTCGGAGTTCTAGTCAGATTGAAGAGAAACACTTTTAGGGGCTGGCAGTAAATCAAACCCAAGTTTAGGGAGGTCAGACCCTAACCACCCCAATCTCTAACCCCAGCCTAAAATCTTCATTTAACTCATAAACCAATGCTATCCTAAAACCTCTAACCCTAATTCTACCTCCTTAACACTATCCAGAACAATACATTACAAATACTAACCCTAGTCTTGGACACTTGCTAACTAATCCGAAATCTATCCCCCAAAACTCATATAACAATCTGACCCAAAGCCCTAAAACCTAAACCTAACCAATAATCCTACTCCAAAAAGACAGAGTCAAAACCAACATTTGATAGGGTTGAGTCTCAGACAAAAACTGCAAGGGGGAAAGGAGCACAAAATAGGACATTTGAATGGAGTCCAATGAACTAAATGATGAAAAGAATTTGAGACATTCCTGGGGTGTCTGTGTCTGATGAAAGTTTTTCAGTGAGATGACATCATTGGATTTGCGACTCCCCTGGCGACCCTTTGGATTTACCCTCAGACGAGCTCGCCCTGGCCGAATTCTGCAGAGGGGCTCGGCACGGGCGCATCAAAGGCGGGCGGTGTGTAAATAATGAAGACGGCAAAGTGTGAAATGTGTTGATGAAAGTGTTGTGCGGCGCGAGGCAAAGTGCGGCAGACGTTCAGCTTTTAGGAGCATGCTGAGACATGCAAGCTCCAGGGAACCTATCTCCTTTTTGGGTTCCCACTACAGAGGCTTGCTTCTGATTTTACGGGGGCCAGAAAAGGCTTCAAAAAGCCTTTAAGAAGACAGTGTACACACAAATACACACACTTATGAAGATTTTTCATTTTTTTTACACCTTGATGCAAGCCGCATCAAAGAAATGTATTATTTGAAAAAGAGAAAGGAACTATTTCGTCATGATTTTGAGTTAGAATGTAGTTTATTTTTCTTGTGTATGTCTGTCTTGTCAACTTATTGTTACATCTTGTGCTCTTGTGTTACCCAATCAGCTCCCCAGGTCCAGGTGTTCGTTGTCTCGTCAGTTTGTATTTAGTTCACTGCTTTCCTTCCGTCCTTGTTGGTTTCATCTGAGTGTGTCCGTGCCACGTTGTCTTGTCATTTTTCAACCCATGTTCATACCCAGCCCAGTGTTTTCTTAGCTTTTGTGTAGTAATTGCTCTTTGGATTTTGGATTTTCAATTGTCTCTGAACCTTATTTTGCCTTATCCCCTTTATAATAAATTATCTATTTTTTCACATCTGGTTGCTTCCCTCCACTTGGAGCCTCACTCCTGTTGCGTACTTAACATGTTTAACTACCGTATTTTCCGGAATATAAGGCGCACCTAAAAACCTAAGATTTTCTCAAACGCCAACAGTGCGCCTTATAGTCCAGTGCGCCTTATATATGGACCAAATTCCTAAATTTAAACTGGCCCGAAGCATTGTGTCATGAAATCAATCATAAGTGGCCCGCTGAAGACTATGAACCATGAATCAAAAAGACTATGGATCATTATTTTGTGATTATGAAGTAATGTGTTGCGTCTGAAGTTGAAATTAAAAAGCTAAAATGGAGAATGATTTGATTTGGATTAAAAATCTGACATGATGCATTCGTGGTGTGCCTTATAGTCCGGTGCGCCTTATATAAGGACAAAGTTTTAAAATGGGCCATTCATTGAAGGTGCGCCTTATAGTCCGGTGCGCCTTATAGTCCGGAAAATACGGTAAATTACCTTTAAGTAAGTTGTATTAAATTTAAAATATTATGTAATTATGCAGCAGTAGAAGTCTTTAAACATTGGATATGATACGATAGATTATGTATAGAAATTCAACAGAATGTAAATTCGGCAAACTAGACATTTATAGACATCAACTGTAATGTGAATCTGACACATTACAGGTAGAAAGAACATGAAGTATGATGTATGGAAGATCCAAAGACTTTCCAGATGTGTGCTTCCATTTTCTGGTTGACATCAGGTTAGCGCCGTTGTCAAATTGGGTTCATTTGGGCGTGACGAAACCTCCAAACACAAGCCGACGCAGGTAGAAGAACTCCCGTGCAGGTACACTGAGCAGCTCAAGCTGCCATGTTGCACTTCACGTTATCGATCGGAACCACTGGGATGAAAGAAATCTCTGCCAGCAGTGTCATTCCCTGAACGAGGTTACTCGCAATCACAGCACTGATGCAACTTAGCAGATTTGTTGATAGATTTAGCAACTTTGGAATGACCGCTGTAACCATGCAATCACAACCCCACGCAACGGCCGTGTCATTTTTAGCAATAAATAGACCTGCCTTTAGCACCATCTCCAGAAAATGAATTGGTCACACCGAGCCAAAGGGCTCATACGTCTGTATTTCCCCCTTCTCATTAGCTGCATACACTTCACTAAGTACGTTTGGGCTCCAATTTCAGGCCAGGCTTAAATGTTTTACGAGTTTAAACCCATTCACCTCAATTGGCTCCCAGTCGGTTTCACACCAAAGGCTAGGAAGACACTGTGACAACAGAGTGTACGTTTTTCATTCATTCAATTTAATTTGGGGGGCCATGGCTTGGTTATGATTCTGCTGAGAAAAAACGCAGCAGACACTCACTGGCCGCGTCAGGTCAGAATATCAAATTCTACGGATACCATTACGCACAAAAAGTCAAAACCCTGAGGGAACCGAGATGCACAAGTCAAGATCAAGGCTTCCAGCAGTTGAGTCTCAATCGAGACCAAGGAAAGACTAAGACCAAATCAAGACAAAGAAAAAGACCAAATTAAGTCTTGCAAGGAATGACACTGACTCAAGACTAAGATGAAATCATGCCCAAGACTTTGAGGGGTCAAGACCGGGGTCACTTGGGATCTTAAGATTAGGGGATGCTTTGAGAATAATTGGCAATATGTTTCGTGTATGTGAAGCCTTTTGAGACTGCTTGTGATTTAGAGCTATATAAATAAACTTGACTTGACCTAACTTGAAGACCGAGACCAAGTCAAGAACAAGACTTTGAATGGTTCAGACCTTCGCAATTCACACTGATTTTCCCGGACTGTATTAATACTTTGCAACAAATCTTGTGCTCTATGCTGTTTTTTTGGGGGTAATGTATGCCATCCCAATTAAATGTCCCAAAAATATATGCAGTACATAGTATTCATAATAATTTACCACCATCTTTGATGCTCACAAGACATTAGATCCAGAAAAAGCTTAAATGTAGGAATATTTTATGCTTGCTTGCTTTTATAACAATATGATATTTATGACTTCATTAAAGGATAAATTGATTTTTTTTTTTTATTGCAGCTGCTGCTCCTCAGTCAGCCTTGCTACCACATCACAAAGAGGAAGATTAAGATTGGTTAAATTCACACTGAAATCAATCTACAATCATAACCTCTGTGGAGATAATCACCAAAATCCTCTATCAAACCACAAGCGCACTGATTGGTGTTTGAATAAGAATATGTTGAATATGCCACATATAAAGGCTTGGCAGGTGCAGTTTTAAACATACTAACAGGTTCCCATGAGTGGAAGTCTTGGGAATGAGTCAAGATTAAGATGTTGAAGGCTTAAGACTGAATCGAGAGAAAGAAACTCAGACCAAGACTAAGGGTGTATTCAGACCTGACTGCTTTAAACGGACCACGGTTCGATTGGAACACTGGTCCGGGCCTTTTGTGCAGGTGTGAATACACGCAAATGAATCCTGGTGCGGATTAAAGAAACGGACCCACTTTTTCAAGTGGTCTCTGGTGCGGTTTGCTTCAGGTGTGAATAGAAATAGCGAAGACCAACAGCACAAATAAAATGCAGAGCAGGAACACAGCACGTAGGACTCGCATTTTTTCCTCCATTTGTGCTCTGTGTGCCGCCCTGGTCATTGCTGTCCAATGGGAGCACAGATCGTCACAAGCGTGGCTGTGTATACAAAATATATACTTCACCTGCAAAATGTACAGTCTGAATAGGAACCACAACAAACGAAAAAAGTTAAGTAAGTTTTTGGTCCGGACCAATCAAGCAGACTAAAGGACTGTTCTGAATACACCCTAAGTAACATGACACCAAGTATAGACCAAGACTTTAGGGATTTGAGACCAAGCCAAACCAAGACTTTGTTGACTCAAGACCAAGACTAGGCTAACACCAAGTTCAGACCTGAATTTTGAGGCGGTAAAACTAACTCAAGACTAAGGAATTGAGACCAAGTCAAGATTTTGAGGAGTTGAAAACAAACTACAGAATCTGAAACCAAGTCTATGCAAAAACCTGACAAAATTGTACCAAGGCCACTTGAGGGGTCAGGCTTGTAGAACATTTTCAGTCTTCAAACTGTCATTCATGGCAGAAATAATATCATGTTTGCATTCAAACCAGAATAATCTCAAGATCTACATTGCTTCGAAAACATCCTATCCAGACAGTTGTTGGGAGGTTGTCGTGGTTTCATGAATTCATCCAAAAGTACTCCGTTCCAAGCCGACGTGATCCCGCAGTGGGGTAAAACAAGCGAAAGCTCATAAAAAGATGAAAAAGTTTATTGCTGGTGTAGCTCATAAAGAAACACATGACGCAGACTTTACAAGCCAAACTCGGCAGTGAAGCCCTGCTGATAATTATACCGCACAGGACGCATCATTAAAACAACTCACTGAAAGCCAATAACATTTGTGGCACTCTGCACCATACCTCAATAAAAAGCACGGGCGGACTTTCAGTGCATTTGGTACGTGGGCCTTCAGTGGGTCTTATCTGATGTAATCAACCACTATTACATTAAACAAAATTATACAAACCATAAATATGATTCAAAATCGCAATATAATGGCAATGCTCTGTCACGTGCATCGTCCAACTCTGGAACAGGTTTCTGACCAACCAACCAGATGACGTAAAAGTGCTGATATTATAGTGAATTTCAAATCTGCCTGGTTCAAGAAGGAGAAGCATCGGAGTTAAGCAAGCCTGCACAAAAGAATGTAAGAATATTCCAGATCCTCCTCTCATTAGTCCAGCCGGCACGTTCTCAAGTATGAGACCACTTCAGGATTGCGGAATTAGAAATGAAGCCGGTGACAGACGGCCCTGGGTTCCGCTGGTTAATGATGGCGGCCATGGGAAGTCTTCAGATGCCGGAAAGACAAGAACAATGACAAACAGCAGCACTACCTATAGACATTTGGGAGCAGAACGTGACATTGTTAGCAGAGCTGACTTATACACTGCTCATCCGTTTGCCTTCATTATGCGGTTTTTCTGTCTTTGAGGATTATTTGCAGTCGTTTATTTTTAATCTGCAAGGAGCCGTTTATCGTTAATATGGCAATTCTTGGTCTGTGTCCTCCTTTGTATTTATCAGGCAGGGAAGTGTTTGTTGTGTTCTCAGGACTTCTTTATGCTTCCTATTCCATACACTTGGACCGCAGGGGTCAAACTCAAGGCCCGGGGGCCAGATACGGCCCGCCACATCATTTTATGTGGCCCGCGAAGACAAATTGTGCATCAAATTCGTGTGTCATTACTAGAATTGCAAATTGTCTTCACTTTTAATAATAGTTTTTTTTAAAAATATTTGACCAGTTTTTACTCATCTGATTTGAAAACTAGTTATTTGTCAGTTTGTTTTGTAGTTTTTACTGTATATAATATGAGGTACTCATACGTTTATTTGGGTTGACAGTCATAATGGCCCTCCGAAAGAAGCTATGACTACAATGGGGCCCGCGTAAAAAATGAGTTTGACACCCCTGACTTGGACAGAAATAGAAGAAAAGAAGGCATTAGGTACTCTGCATTCTCAGCCTAAAATCTATCTCAGATTGACCAAAAAATCAAGGAATTAATGTCCTTAAATATTTTGCAATACCTGTCTATGACTCAACGATAGTTCAATCTAATTATTGTCCTTTGCAAATTCTACGTAGTCTTTAAATGTCTATACTGTGTTTTTGTTTCTATTCTCTGTGACAATTGGAAGAAAGAACCGGAGTATGTCCGCGTTACATTCCTCACGCTAACCAATTGTTTTGGACTCGAGGAGTCAAGTGTGTTAGATTCTCGTCGTTTGTCAAACGGGGTGAACGAGAAAGTTCCGTAGGGGCAAAAGTGCTTTTCATAAAAATCACAGAGAGAGTCAATGATTTCCTTCATTGACAAAAAGGCGCGAGGCTCTCAATCACTGTCGGCATCCTCAAAGCGCCGCCGCCGATGACAAATGTAAGTGAAAAGCCTCCTGACACGAGCGTCTGATGGCTGTGCCGCTTTGCCGCCTGTTGGGAATTCATCCCAATCAATCCTGACAAGTTGGCTCCTTCAAAGTTGCCGTGGTTACGCACCTCTGAGACGGGTTTTGCTTTGTTAACTTGCGCTATGCAGTGCTTCAGTGGTTAGCACCTCTGCCTTGCGGTTCTGGGTTCGAACCTCGACTGGGATAGTTTGCATATTCAATTTCATCAGATCTCTGCCTGCATGCGTTTTGTTCGGCACTCCAGTTTACTTCCACATCTCCAAAAATTGTTAACGGTTAATTGATGACTCTAAATTGGTTATGTGAGTGTGATTGTTTATATGTTCCTGTGATTGGCTCTGTGATCTTGCATGCTATTGACATGAAAGGGAAATTTTCCCCCCAGCCACTCAAAAGGGGGCGTTTGGTTTCGCACTGTTTTGATTGACATGTAGCAAAGAACGACTACTCTCTCGAGCGGTCGCGGTTTGTCTTTTTCTCATCATCATTGGGAACGCGAGTAATTTCCATCAGGACGACGGCGACGTCCCCTGACAGGGTCCATGCATGAGCTGACATCCATTGAGAGAAATGATGGAATTAGGCGGGAAGCCCACTCCTGGGGTGTTGCTCTGTGATGAGAGTAAGGTAGATTGGGGGGGTAGCTAATTAGCCTTTTATTACTGGGGGCCAATCCACTGTCCCAAAGGGCCTCATCGAGCTCCTTTCTCGTCGTGAGCGCTCTAACGTGTGCTCAATGGTCTTCCCTGGATGACACCTGTCACATTTCAAGCCGCCGACTGTCTGCTGCCATCAGAGAGGCACTCTACTACATCCTGCTAGGCTCAGGAGACCGCTATTACAAAACTGCAAAAGTGTTTGAGGGAGTACAGACCTCCTGCTAGCAAGGTTACATTGGATTCTTCGAACACTGCACAGTGTATGTTTGACGTTTGTTTGACACGTGACATAAAAGCTGTTCTTAGCTTCTTAAAGTCTTTCTCTACGATTGGGAGCATGGTGCAAAAAAAAAAAATCAAAGTGCTGACTTACCATAAAATACAATACCAAACTCGTACATGTGTTTTGCTGAACATTCTTCCACTGAGAGTTACACCTAAAAAGATCCTTTTAAAGTATCCTCTTACAATCTTTGTCTTGACTTAATCTTCGATCCTAAATTGTTGTCTTAGTCGTGGTTTCATCTTCTTAGATTCCTTGTTTTGACTTGGTTTTAATGGTTCAAAGTCTTGGTCCAGATTTGATTCTACCTCTTCAAAGTCTTGGTCTCAGTCTTGATTTGATCATTACCTCTGAAAGTATTATGTAGTCAATAGTTATATGCTTCACCTCCCTAAATTCTCGTTATTGGTTTTGACTTGATCTCAGATTGAGTGGTCTTAATTTGGTCACAATCACATAAATCTTGGTCTTGACTTGATCTTAAGCACTGAAGTTGTTGTCTCAACATGGTCTGGACCCTTCAGAGTCTTGGCCTTGAGTCAGCCTTGAGGCTCAGTCCTTGTCATGACTTTCCAACCCTTCAAAGATTGTCTTGTTCACAAGCTCAAAAATATTTGATGGACTTGGTTCAACGTCAATCCTTCAAAGTCTTGGTCTTAAATTACTCTCAAAACCACAAAGTCTCAGTCTTGTCTTGGTCTTAACCTCTCAAAGTCTTGGTCTTGACTTGATTTTAATCTGACATTCAATATGCTAGCATTTATCATTTTGCGTTACTTCTGACTGACAGGAAGAATTTTAATAAAAAGATGACCTTGTTTTTTCATACGGCATGTGAGAATGATGAGTCAGCTTTGTCAGATCACAAATTCAAGCCCCCCCATTGTGCTGTTTGCACCCTGACACATGAAATGATTTCATCAAAAGATGCTTCCTCCATGTTCAATCGAAAACATAGCAGCGCTAGATGTTTTTTTTTTGGGGGGGAGGTTTAGCTAGCGATGGGTGGCTGATGCAATTTGGGGGAGGCGGAAGTGGTGGGGAGGGTTTTGGGAAGTTGTTATCGGGGGCATGAGCTGACAAGACGCAGGAAAACAAGATAAATCGGAGGAAGCAAAAGGAATTAGCCAGTACGAGAGGCAGACTTTGTATCTGGAGGCGAAAATAACGCTCATCTCACGCTACATCTCAGACTCAATCTGCACCCGAAACTCTGCCATCGCATAGCGTTATGCAGGGGGGGAACTGGGGGGAGGCAGTTGCCTCGGGCGTTAACTTTTGTGGGGAGCAACATTTCAAGAGAGATTGAAAAAAAAATAATAATAATAAATAAATTGTAGTAGAAGTAGACGCTGCAGTGACTTGGAGGAATGCAAATAGGCCTAATCCTTAAAAAATTGCTGCTTCAATCCAAAAAGGCTGACTTTCCGTTTGATTCCGGATATGGCTTCATGAATTTTTCGTGTGTTCTCTTATCATTGAGTCAGCCATGTAATTTGGTGGCTATGAGTAAAACATGAAACATATATTTTAGTATAAGAGATTAAATTAAGTTTTTGATTGTATGGAAAAATATTTATTGATTTATTGATTGATTGATTTATGTAACAGGGACAGTGCACGTCAATGAACATTTCTGTAAATGGGCCAGTGTTAGCTTTAAGCTAGTTTTCAACTGTTGTCGATGTAGGCACGATGTTGAGGTGACAACAACATTAAAATAAAACAGTTTTAGTCAGTTGATTTACTTCTATTAAGCCAAAATATCAAATAATTTACAAAAGCTGTGAATCAGTTTGACCTGTTAGGGAGTATAATCATCCCTAAGAGTCAGCAACAAACATTACTTATATTTCATTATTACCCTAATCATAATTGGCATAGTATCTTGTTAATAGTATTAAATTTCTGCGGACATCACGATCACCTGGCCGCTTAAAAACTGGAGGGTTCATGTAAGTTAGAGGTTGTTTTAGTTGCAAACATTAAGATTAAAGCCGACTTTGCGATATGGATGTTAAACATTTACCGAGTTAAAATGTAAAACAAGCCGGCTGGTCGGCATTGACAGTGAATCAGCACCCAAGTGGACCTTCATGCATAAATGCATAAATGCATGCAGACTGAGGTAATACGCCACAACATTGGCTCTTGAGTACATACAAACACGAGCGTGATGCTACATTAGCATGCAGCCGGCCCGCAGAGCCACCCAGACGTGTCAACCCACCACCCCCTTCCCCCCCTCTAGCCTTTCAAGCTGCTTCAATTTCATCTGATCTCAAAGATTTATGAATTTGGAATTGAGCAGATAAGGCGTCCGCTCATATCGCCGCTAAGCCTGTCATGCCGCAGCGTTTAGGGGCCGGGCGGGGGTGAGACAAACTAAGGACGGAGGCCAATCAGGAGCCAGCTTTGTTATCGACATTTTTTCCGCATAATGCCAAAGAAGAAATAAGTTTGTTGGCTAGAATGTCAGGTACGGTGGGAAAAAAAAGACATTGTGTTTAATGTATGGATCGATATCACGGATGGAGCCGTACTTGTAGAAGAGGTCTTCGACGTCCTTAGAGCGGATATCGTAGAAACGGCTGTAGTTTATATAAGTATGTCATGTTTATGTCAATTATTATAATATCGGTGGTTGTTTTGCGATCACACTGTTCAAGATTTATTTATAGTTTTTTTTTTTTTAGAAGAAAATCTCCACACCATTGGGCGTCTGGAGAGTGAGGAAAGTTGGCATCAAAATGAATCGAAGGACTAAATGAGGTAGCAGATTTGGACCGTATGTGTTCCTCACCAACAGACGTCGGCAGTCATTTGTTTACACCCTGAACTGGTAGTCAGCCAGTCGCAGGTCAAACCAATTTACACTCACAATCACTGTTCTGTTCTGTTTCACACTTTGGCCAGTTTTACTGCTGCTTCTCCTTTCTCTTGCCCACCTCCTCTGCTAGGTGGCGGTGAGTCTGATGCCTTTCCCTTGAGGAATCCGCATCGACGGAACGGGCCAGGTCCTGAGGTCTGAAACACATCTAATGCAGCATGTTTGCCATCTTGTTAGCACACAGTGTGTCTGCCAGTAGGCCAGAACCACACAAAAAGCTCCTGAGTGAAATCACGATAGCTCTCAATTCCTCCCGGCCTTCTTCAAGGTTTGCCGTCACTTTGATGACGGTCTGACACCTCCGTCGCAAGTGCCGTCAAAGGCTCTGCTCCAGGAAGCTGTTAGCGCCGCTCGAGCCCTACTGTGGCTGGCGCTGTTTTGACCCGCCGATGTTTTGACACTTCAAAAGCATCCCAGCCGCTTCTTCTGCGCTCCACGGGCCTCCTCACCTTGTCTCATCCCCTGCGTTCGCCTTTGATTCCTGCTCGGATTTACGGCGGCTCGTCGCCCCGAGATGAGATTTGTGCTTTGTCTGCATGCCCCGCCATCAAATATGCATTCGGACCATACAATGAGGTGGCTTGACAGCCTGCAGGAGCCTCCTTTGTCAGGAGCGTTTCTACTTTACTTTTTTTCAACAGCAAGAAGTGTTAGCATTAAATTTAGTTCGCTTTTGCTAATGATGTTGCTTAAAAGCAGGGTAATTGACTCAAAATGCTGCTGCTTGACTCCTAAATGAGAGCCCATAACTCAGATTCTGGCCTTCCTCCAATGGCTGCAATTTTTCATTTAAAAATCTATTTGAAAGATTCTGATCGTGTATTAGCATTCAATTTTTTTTTTATTGTTTTTAACTTGTGCTAATTTGGGGCCACTCAAAGCGGCTTCCCCTCATTTCCTTCAGTCAGATAGATAACGGACTCTCTTGAGTCTGTAAAAGAGATTAGTGTGCGCAAAATACGTTCTTTAGTAACTGCAAGGTCTCCGTTTGTTGATGTACGTAAAGGTGTCTTCTGCAAAGTAGAGACTTGGGAACCAACTTCAACCCGTACATCTTCTTCATGCCCGGTCTACTTATATCCGTTTACTTCTTGGATGTCTTGAAGCATGAATGAACCGCATGGGTGTTTGTGTCAAATCAAAAGCAGGTACCACCGAGAAAAACAAAGACACCGTATGTTTACAACCTGGCTGCGGGGTCCAGTGCCACGTTATTTGTCGAATCGTTCCAAAGCCGCATGTTATTGCACACAGGGTCAGATGTTGCTCACAGGCATGGCGTTCTACACATATGTTCTT
Organism: Syngnathus acus; assembly: GCF_901709675.1. NCBI lineage: Eukaryota > Metazoa > Chordata > Actinopteri > Syngnathiformes > Syngnathidae > Syngnathus > Syngnathus acus. The sequence continues at coordinate 7,115,590 of NC_051095.1, read as the reverse complement.
TATTGACAGCCTACAGGAGCCACTTTTGTTTGAAAGTTTTCTGCTGGAGTTTTGTCAGTCGGTGAGCCTAAGCTATTTGGGAAGATGTTATCGTACTAAGTATGTTAAGCCAATTCAGGGCTGATGTGGTTAGGACAGTTTTTCACCTGACCGATTTGGTGTGATTCGAGATGCAGGTGCCTTAAAGGACTCATGGTCTGAGATTGCTAATTTTGTTCAGAATAAATGTAACAATGATTAATTGATTATCAAAAGAAATATTGATTATTTCAATAATCGATTAATTCTCGTTTGATTGGTTCATCATTGAACTTCAGCATGGTGCAGAGTTTTCACAGCATTAAGACTATGCTGATTGCAGTTTTTTTTTTTTTTTCATTTCAATTTATTTGGAGTCACCCAAGGTTACCTTACATAAAATAACCACTTTTTTGTTAGGTGTTATTCAACCTACTTCCTGTCCAATACTTTTATTCTCTGTGAACCCAACAGCAACACCTTAAAGCTAAGGTACATGTCGAAGCCTACCTTTTAGCGTATGCACTTATAATTCAAGCAGGGTATGTTTGTGAAGACTAACTAATGCATTTATAATGAGGTCAGTGCACTTCATCAATTATTGAATGACTTTTACGACTCTCTGCCAAGTAAATAATAATTACGGGACTGTCGCGTGACAACTTTGCAATACTGAGCTCATCTGTCAAGTTTGGTAGAGCCATCACAGCAGTTTAGACACAATTAGTGTGAACCCTTGTTTGTTTGTTTCCTGTGAGTGACTGGCGATTAGCCCACGGTTGTCCTAAACACCGATGAATAGGAAATGGATTGAAGGTGTAGTTTTTATGGTCAAACTCGACCATACCTAGTCTTGGTTTTGTCATGAGAAAGAGATGGCGAACATGTAGATGGCTGACATGAGGATCGAAGGCTTCTCTTCAGCTAGCATTAGCGTGTACGTAGTACTTCATTGTGCGCTTGTTAAATATGCGAATATTGCAAGGGTCATGTTAAAATAAAATAAACAATAATAAAAAATATTAAAAAGTAATCCAACGTAATAAAAAAATAATAAAAAATAAAATTTAAATAATAAAATTAAAAAGAAATTTAAAAAAAATGTCACCATACGCCTACCATATGTCTTTGTTGTGTGAATACACCACGTGTTAATTTCATCAAAACGTCTGTGCCGACTGCTCATTGCTGGGTGGTCAAGTTGACGTGTCTACCACTTACTGTTTTGCAACTTAATCTAGTCCACTCTTGAATTTTGAATTTAACGAGATTAATTCTTGAAGGGAAAATTGGAAAAGTAGCTGCTCAATAATAATGGGCCAGCTCCGTTTTAGAGTACAGCAAAGAAAGGGAACAATGTCAACCCAGAAATGCGACAGCGAGAACATTCTGTCCACCGCCGCCGCTAATGGCCTTAGTGCCTCTGAATAATTACAATCCCACCTTGCTAATGGACGCACACAAACACACAGTTAAAGACAGCAGCCCCGTAAATGAGATGTCAGACTAACACACAAGTAAACACACAATCGACACAGTGTTTAGCAAATCTTTTCAACCAGCACTCGGTGTAAGGTTACAGCATTGGTAATGACTCAAATATCCGCATTAAAGCACTTCACAAATGCCCCTGTCTCAACTTTAATGACAGGTGGTCTCATGAATGTGTTAAGTACACAAAATCACATGTACACACACAAAACACACCAGAGCAGTTAAAGTATTGGCTCTTACCCAAATTATCTGGATGAAAGCGATTCATGATGCTTATTTGTTTTTTCCTGACAGTTGGTCTAATAAATATGCTAAGCGCTACATGTGGTATCTTGTACACACGTACACACACACTCACACTTATACCGGCATGAACATTGCTTAACAGACTACCGTAATTTCCGGACTATAAGTCGCTCCGGAGTATAAGTCGCACCAGCCATAAAATGCCCAAAAATGTGAAAAAAAAAACATATATAAGTCGCTCCAGAGTATAAGTCGCATTTTGGGGGGCAATTTATTCGACAAAATCCAACACCAAGAACAGACATTGAACGAGCAACAACAGGCTAAACGATACGGTATGCTAACGTGACAAACACAAACGAGGAGCTGAGAACGGGCCTGACGTAACATTCGGTTATTTAAAAAAAACTATTACATAAATAACACGTTTATAAAACCATCTGTGTCACTCCAATTCATTAAATCCATCGATCGTCCCTTGTCAACAATGCCGTGTGTCGCGCCGCAGTTCAAATTATTCCACAGGCCCATAAAAAAAACTATTACATAAACAACAATATTATCAAACCATTTGTGTCACTCCAAATCATTAAATTCATCGATCAAATTTCTCGTCCTTTATGTCATCCTGGTGACAGAGGACATGTCCAGAGGATATGGCGCTTTAAAGTGTTAATTACTTTATTTGATTTTTTTCTCTCTATTTTTCATGTTTTGAATATGTTCAAGATAAAGATATCAAAGCATGTGAAGTGATCAACTATACTAAAAATAACGTGAAGTGGTCAACTATACTTGTAAGTAAGTGATGTGTTAATGATCAAGTAAAAATTTGTGAAAAAAAAACATATATAAGTCGCTCCTGAGTATAAGTCGCCCCCCCACCCAAACTATGAAAAAAACCGCGACTTATAGTCCGAAAAGTACGGTAGTATAATTACCAAAATCCTCTGCATTAAATCCCTTCATGGTGGTTCTTTTTTTGAATGACAGGTGTTCTAATAAAGGTTTTAAACACTGTATATGGAGTCACATAGAAACACACACACGCACACACACACACATACTAACAACATCTACAGTGCTTAACAAATGTATCAGTTGAGCACCACCCAGAGTAATTGCCAAAATCATCAGCATTAGAGCACGTCATGATCCTACTCATTTCTTTAATGACAGGTGGTCTCTTAAGTGTGTTAAACACACACACACACACTGACACACACACTTCCGGTACTTAATAAAAGTATTAGACCACCACCCTGTGTAATTACCAAAATCATCCGCATTAAAGCACGACATGATGCTTTTCATTTTTTTAATGACAGGTGGTCTAATAAATTTGTTAAGCACTGTAGGAGCCAGCCCCCCCCCCCCACACACACACACACATACGTACGCACACAGTGCTTAACAAAAGTATTAGACCAGCGTTCTGTGTAATTAGCAAAATCATCCGCATTAAGGCACTTCACAATGCTTTTCACTCTTGTTCCCATTTTTAATGATGGGAGGTCTAGTAAATGTACGCAGTGCAATATGTGGAGTCATACACACACCATCCAGTGTAAGGTTACATCCTGGGTAATTGCCAAAGTCATCCGCATTAATGCACTTGACAATGCCAAATGTTCTTTCCTCAGTTTTAATGACAGGGGGTCTCGTAAATGTGTTACCCGCCAAATATGGAGTCCTGCATACACACTGCATGTCTATAAATTGAGGCTTAAATAAGATTTCTCCCTCTCTCACTCCATCATATGCACACACGCGCACGTACACACCCACACTTCCTGTCGGCGAGTGAAGTGTCAGTTTAAGCAAAATGAATGGACTGGCTGTGAAAACACAAATTGCAGAGTAAACAGATTAGAGTGAAAACAGACTCCTCCGCCTCCCTAAAACCTGAACGCCTCGCCATCATTCATGCAGCCCCTCCTTCATACTACAAACACACACACACACTCAAGTTACGGCCCCCCCAATCTCTATCTCACTCTTCCTCTCCTCGTTATCTCCCCCAGAAGCCATGGCAGCGTTTATGAAGTGCAGCGTTTCAGAGCACGGACGCATCCATCACACGTAACGACCAAACATGTACACGCGAGCGACCTCACACTCACACACGCACGCACACGTATACATAGACATAATCATACATGTTTTATGAACTTTTCTTTATGTTTTATGTCAAACACAAGAGCATTTTATTCTTACTGTGAGTCAAACCTTTTGGCAAAAAAAGACAAAATACTCAAAAGTAGGACTGGTTTAAAGAAGAAAGAATTGCAAAAATATTCCTAGCAAAAATATGATGTTAGGTGGCCTCACTATATAATATAAAATATTATAAATATATAAATATAAATATTGCATTTGTGGAATAATAATTAAGACCGATTAAGCTCTGTCTCACTGGCAGCAATTTTCACCAATTCCACCATTTGCCATCATTTAAAATTGTCACCAATGCGCTTGCCTATATGGGCCCACATTGCAAAAACACCAAAACACAGAAAACAAGGGAACTGTGTTCCCTCTATTATGGCTGATTTACAGAACAATGTAAATATGTGGCGGTTAGTTAGTAACATGTGTTAATCAGAAATCATTTATACAAAATAAAGCATCAACATGGAGCAAAGACTCTACGTCACGTCCAGGACAACAGGTGGATTGAAACAAAAGATTGACTATAGACAATAGCACAATGCTAACGAAAGCTGCCAAGTATTTATGCTAATGTGCATTTAGCAGAAGAATGGCGGCTTAACGCATGCTAGCGTGTTAGCTGGACGCCGTCCATACCCGGCCAGCTTTCACCAGGAGGGGCAGGGACACAGTGTCACGTTGTGCTGGGAATTACCGAACGTGCTAATTAGCGAAAATCTTCTTCCTGGATTGAGACTATAGTTTTAATTCTATGAAGGTTAATTTTCAGTTGTCACTTTTTAATTGTGTTCATACTACGTTTCTGGGTAAAAACAATACTGATGCAGCTGAGAGTGACTGAGGACTGACGTGGATTCAGGACTCACTCGGTCCAGGTAGTTCAAGACTGATGTGATCTAAGAAAGATTTTGTTAAGGACAAAAGAGGACTCATATGGTTCACAACTGACTGTGTACTGATTGTGATGTGATGTGGCTTGAGACTGATGTCAGGACTGATATGGTTTAGGCCTGCTGTGATTTTAGACTGATTGACAACATAGTTTGGCTTTGCAACTGATTGATGTGTTTCCATACAAATTCTGGGAAGATGGAGATCCAGACTGATGTGGGACATGATGTAATTTGGGACAAATACATTCAAGGTCTCATGTGATTTAGGATAGTTGAAGGCCAATGTAGCTTGCAATTGATGTGCTTCTGGACTGATGTGTTTCAAGGATGTCATGTTAAGGACAGATATGCTTTAGGATTGAGGCCCTCAACACACTTGATGGCCTTGTTCCCATTTGAATTAGAATCAAAACGATATCCAAATACCCGAAAACAAACAATGAGGTCACAGCAAGCGTCTGGATGGCGCCATTACGCAATGTCTTATGTGGCGGCTGTTTTATTTTCCTGCTCATTTTCCCAACGAGGCGGACAGATTGTCACTCTGCCGCTCCCCAGCTATCCCCTCGCTCTTTGTTCAACAAGGCACAAATGCAATTACAAAGCGCTACACGCTGACACTTTATTAGCATCATTGCCACCAGAGAGGCAGCAAAGGCAGGGCAGGGCGCATGTGCTTCCTGTTTGAAGAGCCCAGGATGAAAGATTGTCCTTCTCCGAGCCGGCATGGCAGGTCATCACTTACACTTCACATATTGGGCATTGGGTTTGAGGGGTAAACAAGCTAAATGCCGCGGGTCAGAATCTAATGGCGTCATATTTCAGCGCGTCGCATCTGCGCTTCTGATCTCTTCATTAAGGCGGAGGTTGATGAATGCGCAACGTGGGACGATGCGTCTTAATCACACCGCTGCCGCCTCGCAGGAGAAGAAGAGAAAGAAGAAGTAGGTGCACTCAGTCAGTCACTTCTTGGTTGCCTTCATTTGGCGTGTAATGAGATCCGACGCTATGCTTCGCACGAGGATGAGCGATTAGCTTAGCCACCACATCTTCCTTCATTTGACCACGAGAGCATCCTGCTATAGTCGAAGCGTCACATCAGTTATGTGGTTACAATGACAACGCTGCTTGGATCGCCACGTGACTGAATAACTGAATCACTTTCTAACTAATCGACATCCACATCATGATAAATACAACTGACTGAATCAACTGAATCACTTTCTCCGCTAACTGACTGACTAAATAACTTATGAACCACGCAACTAACTTCCTAACTGACCTACTGAATTAGACAATTCACTGGAACATTAAGTAGCATAAATTTGCTACAGCTCCTGTATTTTCTACCTTATGAGTGAGAGTAAATGTAAAAAAACCCCAAAAAAAACAGCCGAGCTGTGACAGAATGATGAATGAACCACTATCTGGATTGTTGCATCTCCAGCAAAGCATCCTGGGAGAATTCACGTTTACCTCTTGGCCGGCGGACAGCGTGCTTGGAAGACTTTAGCGCTGTGGAGCCAGAACCGGAACCAGAACCACAGGAGCAAATGTGCACCATAAATCAGGCATCTGGCTCGCCCGGGGCGACCCGTGGCTTTACAGCCACTCTAGGGGGTCCCGAGGGGGGACGGAGGCAATTGTTACATTATGGGCTGGGCCAGTCGTTAAAATGGGCCACATGCCTTTAGAGTGAATACACTGGACCATAATGTTGTATCATTTTCTGCTAGACATTCATTATTCATCCGCCCTCCTGCAGGACAACCATGTACATCAGGGGAGGACTATACACCGCAGGAAGCGGATAGCAAAGTGTGTATGCACATTTGTGTGTGTGGATATGAGTGTGTAGCTCAGGCACACATATAAACGGTGAAAAATAAGAATAAGTTAACTCAGAATGTGGAAAACATTGGCCAAGCATTCCATTCATGACACTGTCCAGGTCTGCTTTGCATCTTTGCTGAAAAGACAAGCATAAACAGTTGCATTCAGGATCAGTCAAGAGGATCTCGTTTCTGACACCAAGCTTGACACCAAGGGCAATCCCTTTTGGGAGATCCCACGGTAGATGGTCCTCGTAGCCGAGGGAGAGGCCTTCATTGTCTTTGAGGGAATGCTAAGGCTTCAGGACAGTTGCCGTTCAGTCTCAATCAACTAAATATTTCTTCCCAGTTGTCTATTGCATACTTTTATATTTATCAAGCTTCTCATTATTGTTTTGCATTAGAGGTAAAAAATCATGTTAATATTCAAACAAAGTGAACCAATGTGCTTTAAAATGCTAATAGCAGAATCCACAAGGAATGTTTTGTGGTGATGGGAGGGAAATGAAGATTCAAATTTGTTTCATGAAACAGTTTCGACACAAATGCCATTGTTGATTGAAGAGGTTTAAGAAATGGCAGATCAGTCTGCTCTCAGCACAATGTTGAACATGAACTGGTTCATGAAACAAATTTTCGTTTGCAAAGCTTCATTTTCCCATCAGTAACATTTCATGTAGCCATTTTCATCTTGTTTGAAAGTTTGGGGAATATCATTCAGTTTTATTCTGGTATTCTTCAAACTTTCAGAAATTATTGTCCCGTGGTGGGGCTAAAATCGATAGATGTTATTTGAAGTCGTTTTTTTTTTTTTTTTTAACAAGATCTGAATGAAATTTCTTTCGTTAACTCGTGACAACATTTAGAATCCTACGTATTTCGTGCTGCATTTTAAACACATTTTCTGAGCTGGTCAGATATGTTCATACTTTCAAATCCACCAACTCATACTTACAAAAACATCTATGGGGGATGTAATCAGGGGAAAAGAATGGGATTGATTGTCAGTAGGGTTTTTTTTTTCCGGTCGATTCTGCTTTAATCCTCCTGGGAAGAAAGGACGGAATGCGCCGGTTCAAACGCTCCCGCCCCGCCCTGTCGAGCCTCCACAACAAGGAGGCAGTGTGTTTTGGGGAAACACAGGTAACCTGAGTGGCCACTTTCCCTCTACCAGATCCTTTTTCCCCACCTTGTCCCACATTAAACGAACGCCATGTAATTAGCTGGACTGGCACAAAAGGGTCTGTTCGCCCCCACTGGCCCCGCAGGGGGGCGACGGGGGGTTCGGGGTAGAGTCGTTTGTCCTGCTGACTCATTAGCAGACCGCCGATTAGATAACGAAAGTTTAGGGTGTCCCCTGTCTCGCCATCCACCTGCTAAGCTCTCCTGTTACCTGCCGGATTTGAAGTTCATCAAGCCTCCCACGGGAGCTCCTGATGGAGTAGACCAATGAAAAGCTCCCAAACTCTTGACTTTTTTAACTTTTCCTATTGATTTTTGGGGAAAAAAAAAAAAATGAACGATCTGGACTGTTTCAGGTGCCTCGGGCGACAAGTCTCTTGTGAGTTACTCCTAATTTGTCATGACAGCTTTTGTGTAAATGTCGAGCGGCGACGCTCTACTTTTGAAAGAGAGTGTGAAAATTCATAGTAATGTCAGTTTACAACCAATCCGGGTTTCTATTCTTTTTCCAACCAGGAATATAAGCAATTCGTAAAATGGATGGATGGAATTGGATCAAAGGTGCTTTCACTAAAATCCATTTGATACATCACGTTTGTTGTCAGAGCAAGGACACAACTGATTCTTAATATAAAAAGATGCTTGAGATATCTGGTGTCTTCTCACTTCCAGCGATTTGTGGTATTTTGATTTGCCATACCTTGTGTGGTTAAGAAGGTGGTGTCAAAATTCTTAAAATGACTGTGTTGTGTCATGGGATTTTTCTGCTGGACGTCTTCAAGGACCGTATTGATTTTGTCTTCTTATCTAATGTGTTGTCAACAACTGGCCAAAGAAGTGTATGGACTAAACATTCCTCGCCGACTACTCATACGACTCTGAATTTCCATTTTATCGTTTTGCTACCGACGGTCTGCAAACTATCGGGAAATGTTATTGTGCCTTGCACACAACTATCTTGTAAAATGTGAAGTATGTCTGAATTTTTTTTAGAAAGCTGCTTTCAAAATGCCTACCTCTAAGCCTTGTCAGATATTCCAACCCATTTTGCAACATGCCAAAATTTCTATTATTTCTAAATCCTATCAGAATTCCTTGGAGCTAATGCAATGTAAAAACATCCCAATCAAAATCTGAATTCAACTTAAAAAAGCACGCTTGCCTGCCTTAAATGACCCTTCAGAATGCACTCAGGCTGGGCCCGTTCCGATGTATGCAAATATATGCAAATGTATGCACACTGAATCAAGTCATTACATCAGCATACATAAAAAAAGAGGGGCCATTTCCGGTGGCTTTTCCTGTCCACTGCGTCTGTGACACTTAAAATGTTGAGTTTCATCCGCCCGGCAACGGCGGCACAAGTCAAGGGGTCTCGTTTAAAAATTGTGCTGACTTCGAAATTAACAGACCGTTTCGCCAAAAAAAGGGCCGTTAGCGAAATGTGCCAGGATAAGCAAGCGGGAATTCCACGGTTGAAGCGATAGTGGCGAGGGAAGTGATGGTGTGTTAACCCTCGCATCCTCTTTAGAATGAATTTGACCTGTTTTGACATTTGAGAGCAGCTTCATTGTTTCATTGATATTTCTGTCTGTTAAATTTGGGTCAATTTTTGCTTTCACGCCTCCATCACAAAAACCTTCAACCCTTACACATTATTCAAACTACAAATTTGTTTTCCTTATATTAAATAACAATATCAAACGCAGTAATAAGAAATTGGATGAACACTTAGGCCTACTATGCTACTGTGTTTTTATATTGGTCATAATGGCTGTGGTTGGGAGAACTAAGTATTATTTTGGAGTGGTGCCTAGTGTAAAAAATTACGAGCGCCACTGATGTAATAAATAAAATAAAATAAACACACTGCAATTTATCAGACTGCTATGAATACAAAGTGAAAGGATCCCATAATTTGGATATTGACAATCCTGAGGATGTTCTTGGCTGGGAAAATGAGCAGTGTGTAAAGGTTAAGGTACATTGTGCAGTATCAGTATTGTGTAGTATCAGGAGGTCAATCAAATGAAGTTGGCTCTCATGAAGAAGGAGGCGTGTCAGGTTCCAGAAGAGTGTCGCCCGCTAATTAGCCTTAGCAAAAGTGTTTAGCGGGAACGAAACCTGATCAAAAAGCCAGCGTTGGTATCATGTTGTTGACTTCCTGTTTGATAAGAGGAGCGGGGCGGCGTCCCTATCGAGCGCCGGCAGACTTGATTTGGACGAGAGAAGAGAGGCTGCAGAGAAGAAGAAAAAAAAAAGACAGATTTGTTTTATCGGCAGTTTTGCACGCGCCTGCAGAACGAACCGGTTACACTTCAGCCTTTAGTGGCCGAAGCAAGTCAAATAAAAAAAAATATCACAGCTCACACTGATATCTTTCGAAAACGACAACCTTGGAACATCAATGAAAGGTTTTCAAGAGATGTCAGGCAATATATGTAGACATGTACATTACATGTACTACAGTGGACAGCTAATCCAAATATGCCATTTTTTTTGCTTCCATATTCCAAATTCGCGACATACGTCAGTCACTAAAATGGACTCGTTAGTGTGGCGTGTTCAAAATGACTCCCGGCCGATCTTGCAGGAATCGGCACGCTGGGCTAGTTGAGCAATGAGCTTGTCTGGGCTGTTATTGATTACCCGGTGTCCTTTCGCATAACACCACTTCATTAGTGGGGGGGTAGCTAATTACACCTCACTTGAAGCGCCAGCTTTATTGCCATCGTCTTATAGTGAGATCGATGCTAAGCGCCGGTTGGAGCGGGACGGCGGTATCGTTCAACTCGCACATCCTAAACACGCTATTGTTTACACACTTGTATGGATAGGTAACCCATTTGAAGTGAGCAACTAGTCAATGCCAGGGTCCATGCAGAATATACAAACAAGTATTCACACTTATGAACATTTGGGAGTATACAATGACACAAATATGCTAGCATTGGTTGAAAAATTACAAACCTTGGAAACTACTCGAACCAATAACTTAGACTGTGAGGCATTTGCGTTCGTCACTAATCCAAGCATGCAGCTAAATGAACAGATCTATTGACTTTAAGAAGCAGTGTTCAGCTGGACGAGAAAACGAGTTGTTTTTCTCGTGTGTGTGTGTGTGTGTGTGCGTGTGTGTGTGTGTTAGAGAGAGAGAGGTCAAAGCAACCTACAGGAACATCTTCTGCCTGATCGCCATCTTCTCAACTTCTCACGCCAGCAGCAAACATTCCCGAAAGGATGGACGAATGATTTTTTTTTTCCTAATTCTTTTCCTTCCTCCTCCACAATATCCATCAAGAGGAAAATGGAGCTGCTGTCTGAGGCCGAGGCAGAGGGGATATTTCACCAGAGAGCAAAAAAAGAAGAAGAAGAAAGAAAATTGATGCGAGGGAGGCAGCGAGATCGCCGAGACTGTTTCTGCTTCGTCACAAATGAAAATCCAATTTAACCAAAAAAAAAAGTCTATGGGGAAGGAAGGAAGGAATCAAGGAAGGAAGGAAGGAAGTCAGGAAAGATAAAACCAAGAAGCTGTGTGTGTGTGTTTGTGGGTGTGAGTGCATGTGTGTGGAGAGAGAGCGATGAGACTTTCTCAATCCTGCAGGCCCTCGCAGAGACAATGATCTTCAATTACCAAATGTTCTTTGCCGCACTCCAGACGGCGTCTGGAGAAGCGAAGGGGACGGCGAGCAGATATTAGCAGCAAAATGGAGAAATAGATGAAAGATGAACATTTTATTCATCAGTTTCCATTAGGTCCTGCGCCGCCTCGGCTTCCTGGCCCCGTCTTGACAATTTTGCAGATGGTACGCTTTGTAAACTTGCCTTCTACCATCACTCCACTTTCACACTGCTTCTTCCGCCCCCCTTCCTCTTGATTCCCTGGGAAGAAAGGAGCGCGGAGCCACGGGAAACTTGGAAGCTTCTGACAATCTACTCTAAAATACTGTCAGAAGTTGTATCCTGTCCAATTCACCAAATCTGATGAATACAAGAACAAACAAAATATAGTTTGTAGTTCCGTAGAGAGTCCTGCAAAACTGGATTGGTTTGGAGAAAATCAGCCCTGACAGCCATAGCACCAAAAAAAAAAGGCATGGTAGGCATATTTATCACAAAAAAAGTAGTTGCCATATTTTCCATACTATAAGTCGCAGTTTTTTTCATAGTTTGGCAGGGGGTGCGACTTCTACTCAGGAGCGACTTATGTGTGAAATTATTAACACGTTATATCATTTCACGTTATTTTCACACTAAACCACAAGAGGGCGCTCTAGGCATGTGGAATAATTGGAACTGCAACTGCCGATGAGTCTGACATAAGCCACGTAGACGAGGAAGTGCCGCATTTTCTACTTCCGGGGTTAGCCGAGTTGTTTATACTGTGAGACAGAAGATGAAAATTTCATTGGATTGAATGAGTTCGTTAAACTTGTTATTTATGTTGTAGTTATTTGAATAACTCTTATTATGTTACATCAGGTACGTTCTAAGTTCCTCGTTTATGTGTTCATGTAACGTTAGCATACCATACCGTTCAGCCTGTTGTTGCCTATTCATGTCTGTTCTAGGTGTTGGATTTTGTCAAATTTCCCCCAAAAATGCAACTTATACTCCAGTGCGACTTATATATGTATTTTTCTTCTTCACTATGCATTTTACAGCTGGTGCGACTTATACTCCAGAGCGACTTATAGTCCAGAAAATACCGTAGTTTGTTTTGGCGTGGGCGTTTCAGGCTCAGCTGCGCTCAGCTACATAAACAAAAAGAATCGAGCGCCAAAAACTGATTCGACTTACAAACTTTACCAACTTTGCCAGAAACGTCCATCAATATAGCCGCAAAAAAAGTCAACTACCGTTATGTTTTGATTGTGTCTTTCAGTGTGTTTGTGTGTGTGTGCGCAACAAAAGGCAGGCGGCATGAAAGTATGTTTACCCCCCCTGAAAGGCGGGTGGGGTCATCACCGCCATAATTAATCCGCTGAGTATTTTTAGCTTTCCGATCTGCTGTCAGCCGCTCGGCGTGTTTATCCGAGTGGCGGAACAAACGCATTCATCGGCAACTGTCATGTCAGCGCCCCTCCCGTGAACGGCGGTCCTGCCGGGAAGTGTTACATCAAACGCACCCCCCTCCCACCTCCACGACTACTCTCCCATTAGGAGCACCTTTAATGACTCGCCGCTTCGCCGCCTCTCAAGTCCTGTCGGCCATTCTCGCTTTTTTGGCCGTGATTCAAACGCCTTCCTGCCGCAAGTCGTCAGCTTCCTCTCTTACGTGAGCCAAAGTGAGTTCATGCCTCACATTAATTTCGATTAAGTCTTCTGATTACTAACCATCTTTCAGCACCACTGGTGGGCTTAGTATTATTATTTGTATGCATCGCTGTTACTAAGCATTGCCAAATAATGACAATAAGTAGCGAACAGCGATAGAACTCCGTTAATATTGTCCGCCCATTTTCTTTGTGATAAACTTGCCGACCAAATGCAAGGTTGTCATGTCAAACTAGCTGCTGGGACGATTTTTCAACAAAAGCTGGCAAAATTGAGTCGATTTAATCTACAGTGGCAACTTCATAAGAAAATGACATCCATCTTGAGTCCTTTGAGGTATGGCTACTTCCATGTTGCCAGGTCAAATTAGCTTCAGGAGGCCATATTTTAAATAATTATTACTTAAGGAATTATGCACATCCTACGCAAATTCATTTTTTATCATATTAGCAAATTACAAGTTGCCAAAAAAAAAAAATCCAAGTTGAGAATGTATCTTTCACATATAATGTCAATAATTTGATTCTGATTCTTCATTTCCCAAGATTCAACAGAACATATTTTGCTTTGACTGCTTTTGTTGCAACAGTTATGGTCAGTATTCTTGAGGAAGCGACTCGTTTTGTTTGATGGATGAGAGTCTTTCTGCTATATATTTCCGAGTTAAAACTAATTTGTTTGAATTGGTGTTGTATATTTTTTGCTATTATTTTTCATCTTCAAATGTCTGCTGCATGCCAGCGTCTTTCCGCCGCTTCTTTTCCATTAGAGAAGATTTTCAGAGCGGTTGCGTTTTTCAAGCCACGTTTGCCATCATTGACTTTTTATGGACTCAAACCCGCTGGCATCTTTTTTTTCACACCGAGTGGCTCCCCGAGCAGTTTTTAGCCGGCCGACTTTTGATTTGCGTGTATTTAAAGCACACCGGCACAATGTTTCCCCCCCAGAAGCTCCGTGGCCATTTTTACCAGATGTTTTCACGCCATTTGCCTTTTATTGTTATCATCATTCCCTTTCTGGGAATATTTTCCATTTTTCAACTCTCGCTTGAAATAGTTTTTCTTCCTCATTAAAGTTTTTTTCCCCCTCCTCTTATTAAGCTTTTATTTCTCCCGTTTGGAGATAAATGTTACAGATCACTTGTCCAAAGCAGACACTGCTAATTAAGATTATATTACAAGCATATCAAAGGGAAAAACTTCATAAAAATGTCAGGAATTATTTCCTAGCTAATTTGTTTCTTTTTTTTTTCATTCTTGATACCTTCTCGCTGCAATTCCATGCTGCTCAATAGACCAGGTGACCCCAGAGACACGGCTGCATTTAATGGATTCTTTTTTATAAGGCTTGAGCATGTAGTGAAATAGTTATCTTTCTTTCTTTTTTGTTACTCTGAAGCCAAATTAATCACCGTTTTTAAAGCTTTCACCGGAATTAAAGACTTTTACGGTTGTGTTTAGCCTGATGAAACCTACAAATCTGCATTTTAGATGTAACCACAAAAAAGGTAGCTTGGAATATCCTTCAACATTTTTTTGTCTATTATGAGCAAACGTGCAAAAAAAAAAGTCCTCAAATATATTAGCCAAAAAGACACAGGAAGTGTGTCATTTTAATTTGAAGGAACCATTATAGAGTAAATTGAGAAAATGTTGTCAATTTTAAAATCCAAGCCCTGATGTGAAATTTGGGTGTCTAGCAAAAGTAGACCCACAAAAAAACCTCGAAAAGCCACACCTGGAAATCAGCCATTTTGGTTTGAAGCAGCCATTTTAGGTTCATTTAGTCCATTTCTAGACATCTTTTGATGTCAAGACAGATGTTGTCTGTCGGCTGTGAAATTTGAGCCTTTTCTCGTAAACATATGGCGAGGGCCCATCCAGCTTTACTTTAGCTTCACTCTTGCACCTATTTTCCTCCCATTTCCACATCAAATTGAAACAAATCCCAAAACGCTTAAAAGCTTAAACTGCCACCTGACTACCCAGAGAGGAGCAGAGGAATGACTGGCAGAGTTGTGGTGGTGGTGGTAGGGCGGGGGGTGCAACAGGAGGAAGGAGCGCAGGGAGGGGCGTCCTTTCACACAATGAAGCGACAGAGTTGGTTTCGTCTCGGGAGGATTTGGTAAATCCGTAACTGTGTCGAGCAGCTTTGGACAGAAAGGAAAGGTCTGTCTGAGCGTGACAACCGGCTTTATTTTATGTTATTGTATTCAAATTTAACACATCCCCAGCACTTATCACCCCCTAGCAACCCCCCCCCCCCTCCCCACACACACTTTGAAGACGGCTCACCATGGAGAAGGACACATTTTACCCTTTTTCCAAAGTCGCCTTGTCGTGAATCCAAGCAGAGAAAGTTACTTTTTTTACGCTCGACACGCTGTAAGAAATGCTCACTTAACCCAAAAAGTCAAGAAATCCCGTAGCGCTCGTCCCGTCTTGCCTTTTATACGGAAAAGGTCCGAACATCAGCAGGCAACTGAAAGGAACGCTGTTTCATGTCGTGATTCTCACGCACACCTGGAGGACATTTTTATTCCGAGAACATGTCAAAGACACTTCCTGTAAAAGCAGACTTGGACAGTGTGTGTGCGCGTGTGTGTGTGTATGTGTGTGAGTGTGTCAAGGCCCATTTTTACACTTCCTTTTTGGGCTACAAATATTCTACTTTTTCCTGGTTAAAAAAAGACACTGATATGCAATGCTTGTTCATCGAACTGTGTAAAGAGACAATAATGCAGAACAATTAAATTCTTTGCTTTGACTTGGACATCCACTTTTTCATTGATTTTCATATTATGTATTATTTGTGCCCGTCTCTGCATCCATTGCAGCCTGGTGATCCTGAAAGGGGGATCCTTCCATCTGTGGTCCCTTCTCAAGGTTTCTCATTTTCCCCTGGTAGGGTTTTTTTGAGTTTTTCCTTGCCCTTTTGGGAGCTTAAGATCAGGGGATGCTCTGAGAATAATTGTCAATATTTTGTCTATGTGAAGCCCTTTGAGACTGCTTGTGATTTAGGGCTATACAAATAAACTTGACTTGACTTGATTAAATATTCTGCCACTAGATGGCAGAAAGTATATTTACCTTTTGAAGCCATCTTTCTTGCCGCCATTTTTAAAAATTACCTTTAAGCTAAGCAGGCTAACGTTCCAACAAAAAAAATGTATTTGAGCTCTTCATTCTTTGGCTTTGTCTCATGTTGAGGAGTTGAAGGATTTCTCAAAATGAAGCAAAAATGTCTGTCTGACTTCCTGTATCCTTTTGAGCAAAGAACATTTTTTGTGCACGTCTGCTCATGAGAGGCATGCCAACTAAATTTCATCTGGCTAAATCAAACCGCTTTTACTGAATTACCTTATTTGCATGCATGGCACCTGTTCTTAGAAAGCCAGCCAATGAGGGGAACCCGAACCGCATGCTGCTTCACCGCAGCTTTATCCTGTGATGACATGTAGGGGTAATTCCCGCCGGAGGAGTGAAATTCCTCCTCCCGCTCTCGTTCTTCTTCATTACTCACGAGTCAGCGACTCCGTCAAACTCTCGGCCGTCACGGGATGGGCCAGAGTCTCCGCGGACGCCATTTAAGCACTAAGCGCAGCTTTAATGAAGCCCGTCGGGACCCCCGAGCGAGTGAGCGGGCGGGAGGATCCTGCGGCGGGAGGTCGGGGGAATCTAACGTGTGACTGCGGCTGCACGCGCGCCGCACGAGTGTGGAGGCGGACGTCCCACGGCGGAGGGCTGGAAACACTGTCGCAGGAACACCTTTACTGCATTAGCAGTGTGTGTGTGTGTGTGTGTGTGTGTGTTTGTGTGCGTGCGTGCCAGCAGACGTGAGATGATGCGGAAAAACGGTGCCGGAGTGTCAAGGCCCAGACAAACCAATCCATCGAATCCCGACATTCAATTCGTCTTTTCTCGGCCTAGCATGTGTGTGTGCTCATCCCTGTGTGTGTGTTTGTGATATGCTGGGACAACTGTCATATGAACTGTGCAAACAGCATTTTTTTTAATAGTGCGTGTGTGTGTGTGTGCGTGCGTGTGCGAAGAGGAAGTGCAGCTGTCTTGTCTTGTGGTCCAAATAAAGCCACCTTAATCTTGCACTGCTGCGTGTTGACTGATGTCTGAATCATGATGAAGCTTCCTAAGCCGCCCTGACAGCACATGAAGGGCGGCTTTTATTCTCCGCTACGTGTGTGTGTGTGCCCGTGTGTGTGTGTGCGTGTGACATAAAG
Organism: Syngnathus acus; assembly: GCF_901709675.1. Taxonomy (NCBI): domain Eukaryota; kingdom Metazoa; phylum Chordata; class Actinopteri; order Syngnathiformes; family Syngnathidae; genus Syngnathus; species Syngnathus acus. Next base: position 7,098,239 of record NC_051095.1, on the reverse strand, counting down.
CCTTGGGTGTGAAGATACAGTCTACTAATCTCTAGCAGCTTGTTTTCAACCAGTTCAGCAAATAGCAACTGAATGTGACACACACGCACATTGTGAGCGTATGCCGCCAGACACACACACACACACACACACACACAATGCAGCGAAAATCATTTGGTACCTGGACTGCAAACGCGGTGCACTATAGTGTAGCATGCCTGCCTCGCAGTTTGGAGGTTCTGGGATTGAGTCGCGGTTGTTAGCTTCAAGTTGAAGTTCGACCTATCTACAAGTGTGATTGTCAGCGGGGCTCCTTGTTTGTCTCTTTATGCCATTCCCTGGCGACCAGTCCCTTGTCCTGCTCAACATGCAACCAATCCAAAGTGACAATTGGACAGCTAATCCATTCTGAGATCTTCAAGGAAACTGCTTTTGGATTAGCCATCGGTGTGATCCACAAGTGTGACATCACGGCCACTGTAGTAACTAATGCATCATTTGGACACCGAAACAGATGTACCATAATTTCCCAAATATAAGATGACCCTGAATACAACAAGCCGTGGAAGTCGTTTTCTTTTTTTGATAACAGGGAATGTAACAATGTGTGACAACAACTTCTTTTTAAACCCTTGTACAATACTCCCCTGGTATTTTAGATCTGTTTTTTAGAATTGCCTATTATTCATTGGAAATTATGGTATATAGAAGAATCAAGAAAGCAGCTTTGATTAGCTGCCTGCTGTGGAGGCAGATGACTAAAGTGAATTTGAAATAAAAGAAATCTTAGTGTCACACAGGTGTGCTGCCTGCAACACAATGAAAAGTAATACATTGAATAACACAGTGCTCCATCTAAAATGTCTCGGGACAAATATCGGGACATCAAGACAATCTATTTTTTTTTCAAAGTGTCTGATTGCCGAATATCCAAAAGCGAACGATGTGGTGGTAAATTGGAAGAAGTGATGAAACCGTGATTAGAGATAACATTTGTTGTCACGTTCCAAAGACACACTTGTTTTCTTCCACTTGTCAAATGTGTCAATCATGCAAATGACGTCTTGCCAGCACAAAATGGATGCACAGGGATTTTGATTGATTTTTGTGTGTGTCTGCGGTTTGTTATCAACCAAGAAACAAACACAAATCAGTGAGGGAGATGAGGTAAACATTTCTTGAACTAAAAAGAAGTGGCTTTGTGGCTCCTCCCAGGTCAGATGGCAGAAAAAAAAAATGGTGTTCTTGCTAATGTGATAGAAATATTATCTGCAAAGGGGACCTGCAAAAAGTGACACTTTATTTTATTGAATTCATTTAGTCTGTTTACTTAGTTTTTAATTTAATTTTTAAAAACTGATTTAATGTATTGTTTTCATTTTTTTCAATTTTTTTTATCTTTTATCTTATCTTTTAATTGGCTTTAATTTAATTATTTTTCTAAATGATTTAAAGTGATTTGCTTTTAAAATGGTTTAATTTATTTTAATTCAACTTGTATTTTCTGTTACTTTCATTTTTCATCATCTTGTTTAATTGACTTTAATTTAATACAATTATTTTATATATAATTATGTTATATTTCGTTTTTTTAATTCCATGTATATTTTTATTTTATTTTACAAATTTTTAATTTGTATATTGTTGGCTTTAATTAAATGTTATCATGTTTACTTTAATTTTAACATCTGATCATGTAATAGAGCAAAGATACCGTGGAGAAATGCGTCTTTTTGCAGTGAGCACACGCACGTTCTTGAGTTTTGCGCAAGCGCCCCGACATTGACATTTCGTTAAAACGGCGCTCGCGGTGTAACAAAGCGACACAGGTACTTCAAAGTGCAACCTGGTCGTGGCGGCGGTGGTAAGTTCATGAAGAAAGAACGCGTTCACATTGGCTGCAGATTAAAACGGCTCGATTAGGAGTACCGCTGGGGACGGGGGGAGGGAGCAGTTCTGCGCTTCTATTAGTTTTTAAATGAAGTGCCGGCTTGATTTATGGAAGCGTCTCGTTTTGTGGGGGCGGCGCACAAGTGAAAGGAAGTGCTGGGAGTGGCGCCACGGTTGTAAAATGTGCTAAATCCTCATCAGCGATGATTGATTGTTCCTTATTGGTATCATATTGTTTGTATTGCCTTCATATCCGCCTAACGTGGTCCCAAGCATATTTTGAAAAATATTACTTTCAAAATTGTCTTATGTCAATTGCCACAGAATGAACTCTGTCTTGCTCCTGTCATATTTCTCAGATTTGTCAGATTTTCATTCCCTCTTGTTTCACAGTCTGCATGTTGCCATCAGAAGCACTGTCTCTGGCATTGGTGTCAAAGTCCATTTAGATTATTGGAGAGAAACGTCTCAAACATTAAACATGAACAAAATCTCCTTTTCTCTGCTTTTGGGTCACTAACCACATGTTTTGGTGAAACAAATGCTTGAAATCAAAGTTTGTTCTGACACAATGTTGAACTCCCTGCCCATCACTGAGTTGATGGCAAAAACTGCCTCGGCTCAGGAACAGCCGAGTAACAAATGAAGTTTATTAATTGAGGTTCCACTGTCCGTGTTCAAAATGTAACACCAAGAAACAGAAACATCATCAAAACACAAAGCTCTCACCAACAAACTCAAATCACAAAACGTGCAGCACTGATCTACACAAAAAAGAATTCCCAAAGGAAGGAGGATTCTAAATGTAACCTCAACGAACCGGTTTGGGATTTACGGTTTTCAAACTTGAGCGTCTAAACGGTGACACCCGTTTAGCTGTGAAAGCTTTACGGCGGCGATGCTCGCTTCGCACTTGATCGTGCCAGCTCGAGCTGCTTTCCTGCTCAAACAGCAGCCACGGAATTTACTGTTTAATTTGCTTAATATGGAGGGGGGGCTCACTAGAAATTTACGGCGGCCCTCAATTAAATGAGACTGCGGGGACCGGTTAGAGCAAGGAGATAGCGGCTAATGCAAATGCGCTAGCGCCCGCTCGATATTGCTGCGTTTGCCTTTCCGCGCAAGGCCTTGTTTACTCTCGTGTGTGTGTGTGTGTGTGTGTTCAATCGCTATCTGTGTGTGCGTGCTAATGGCTCGCAGTCGAATTCAAAAGCAAATGTAGAAACACACTGAGTACATTACAGGCCGGATCGCCGAGGCAATTGAATACAGGAGGCGCGGGTTGTTAGCGAGGCTAAATGAATACAAGAGGGGCCCGGAGTGTTCAGTCAATAGTGGCAACTTTTCCATCTTGCCCTCCTGGTTGGAAATTCACAGAGGAAGGTCAGCTTTTTGTGTATGTGTGCGACGAGATAAAAAGTACTGACTGCGGCGCTTTTGCGCAGCTTAACCCTGAGACGTTCCTCCACTGTGAATATAAATATGATTAAATGAACTGTCAGGGTCGAAGCGGCAGCCTTAAATAAGAAGAGCGAGACCGGGCCGGGCCTTTTAGTGCATCCTCTTGTGGCCCCAAAGGCCCTGCAGTCACTTTGCACGCTCTGATCTTCCCTGGGAAATACTGGATCGGAACCACGTCGCTGTCGGAAAAGAACGCGGGAGGAATACTGATTGGGAGGATGTCTGCATGAGCGTTTTGTCTACAACGGTCTACATCCACCCAGTTTGAGCAGACAAAAAAAAATAAAGATACTGTACAACACTGTCGATAACACCAAGAAAACAGAAAAGCAACATGAAGTTAGCAATATTACCAAGTATGAGAGCCAGTCAAAAATGTCTATTTGGAATTCTAAAAAGTAAATAATATGTACTGGAGAAATGTATATTTTTTTTGTCAAAAAAAATGTCCCGTCTGGTCCAAAAACGCCTTCAAATTACAATAAAACTTGATGAGTTTCGAAAATATCTTTCTCAACCGTTTTGTTTATTTTGCTACTTGGGGTGCTTTTCTCTGATTGGCTGACAAATTACAGTTATGAATATATAATATAATATAATATAATATAATATAATATAATAAATACAATAAATAACTACCCATAAGAAATAAATACAATGATAAATATGTAAATACAATTAAATATATATGAAGGAATATATAAAAAATGAAAATAAATGTAAAAAATATAACTAAACAAATAAGTTTAGTTTTTTTTTAACATGTTTTACATTTGTTTTCATTTTTTTTGTATATTCCTTTTGGATTTGAGGAGCTTTGGTCCTCCCTAAGTAACAACACGTGAGTAAGCAAAGTTAAAAACTTTTGACGGCATGTGAGTGAGCCAGTGACATTCTGATTGATGTTGGAAGTTCAAAATCAAAACGGGAAAAGCTGAGTGAGCGTTTGCTAGCTCCACTTGCACCTTAAATCATCCTGGAGAAGGTTCTCCTTGGAATTTATTCATCCGCATACATGTCGTAAAACTTGGTGGGGGGGGGAAATAAAGTATCGGCAGAGCCGGATTAACATACGCTAATCAAACATGCAATCTGGATGGCAGGAAAAGGAAAAAAACATCCTCAAATCATCAGGAAAAAAAATCCCTAATCTCTCGTCACCAGAACCCGAAAAGCGCCGAAGCACAGCGCTGACGAATGGCCTCTCTGGCTGAACCCAGACATCATCAATCACACGCCGAACCGCCCGTGCGCCACCCGACTGTCCCAACGGCTTTATTGGAAACAACCGAGGGGACCGTCGCCCGTCACTTTACATCGGGATTGTCCAGCAATATTAAATAATTATTAAATATTAAATACACTTTTGATTCTTAATCCGGTTGAACCCCACACAGAACCCCAAATGTAAGGCCTTGATTTAAAAGAGACTTTTGTTCACAATAAAAAGAAAAAGATGAAGACTCTTCTTTGTATTTTGCTCAGCAGTTTGGGTGCACCACACTGCCACTCACAGGTCATTCCAGGTATTACAAAAGACGTCTGCTTCATAATAATCATCCTAATAATATTCCTTTATCTTCCGAATCCGAACCGCTTGTCTTAACGAGGAATTCATATCAAACATGAAGTGAGGCAATTTTTGTGTCGAGTAGAAAGTTGTCTAAAGTTCTTCCGTGACTCACAGTGTATATTTTTGGCTTGAGGGGATTTTCTGTTTCCAGTAGCGAGGTCCAACCGAAGGCGCCCTCACTAGCTCACCACGCCCCCCCCCCCCCCACTGCAGTAATATCCACAATAATGACTCTGCCAAGCAAACACAATATTGAGAGCTTCTTTTCTCGTCCACAGAAGTTATTTCCCGGTGGAGGACGGTTGGAATTAAAAATGAAATATACAGTAATCTTTTTTTCCTCCTTTCCGTGCAACAACACTTTTATGTATTAAGGTCTTTATTTGGGCATCGAGATCAACCTGGGAGTGATAGTCGAACTCTGGTTAGACAGTGATGCTTTCAACATATACTTTAGTTGAAAGTCAGGGTTTCAAATTCGGACTTCAAGACAGAATTAGAGTTTAAAAGTAAGACTGAAGGACTTCTCCCTAAATTGTCCACTTCCAACGAACTTCCTGTGTCTCGATTTTTCAGATGTTTTTTGTGGGTTTACTCATGATGAGCATGTCTACCAAATTCTATTGCTGTGTAAAACTGGCTTCCGATCTATTGGTGGTGAATAGAAACGGTTTTCAAAGCTTTTGGCTTTTTTTGGGTGTTCCCTGGATTTGAGTCTCTTGAGGAGTATCCGTCACTCAATCACATCCAAGCATTTCTCTCCATCACACTCAGCTGATCAATTTACTGAAGAGTACTTGGCACATGAACATCGCTTCGATCCGAAGGGAAAAAATATCCACGTAGGGGTCTGGCGAACATTCAAAGGCGGTCCGGGGCCAAACGGTGGGAAGAGGAAGACGTGTATTGTTTACTAAGTGTGTTGATTAAAGGCCGCCTGAGCCGTGGTTGAGCCTGGAAAAGCCTGGCCCGCAACGGGAAATATGGCGAGCACGCAAAACTGCTGAGTCAGCCTCTGCCTCCGACCTGCATTGAGTTGAAAAATGCGTGAATTGTGATTATGAACGCCGTCCCATCTGCGTGCGGAGGGCTGATACGATGAGCTACCGAGCTAAGGAGCTCTGAAATGTGAAGTTATCAAGTCGGATATGATGACGAGCGCATCCGGCCGCTGATAACGAGCGGGCAGATAAGGCCTCTTTGGCCCAAATACTGCGTCGCACCCGCCCGCCGCCGCCGCCGCCACTTCCCATGTAAATATAAATTATGGCATATTCAGCATTCTTTTCATTAGCCCTGCAGATATTCCATCAGGGTTCTTTTTTTTTTTTTTTTTTTTTTTTTTACATGCACAAGTGACCAGTATTTATTCACAGCGACAAGGAAAATGTGCCTGCCACATTTTTAAACATGACGACAATGTATGTACTGGTGCAACTAACCCGGTTTTCAAACCCTAAAACTGGCTTGAAACCCTAATCCGAGCTTGGAAAGCCTTGACGTTATTTTGAAACCTTATTGCTAACTACAAACTGAAACATGCCTTGAAACCCTACCATAGCCCTTGTTGGAAAGCCTTACCCTTATCTTAAAATCCTACCTTGAAACCTTAACCAGGATTTGACACCTTCAGCCTGTTTTGAAAATCCAATTTAAAACCCCAAACTTGCCACGGAAATCTACTTTAAAGCCATGTCATTGTTTTGAAACCCTTCTCCTACTTTCAGGCTTGCTAATGCTGCCATGAAGCCCAAATTTTAATGATGGCGTAAATGTGTCTTGAATCCGATATTTGAAATATCCGAACTTCAGTTCCTAAACTTACTGAAGACGTGTGTGATAACGATGTACGAAGTGATGTTGGGAGGTCGTTTGCACAGTTGGTGTTTTAAAAGATAAGTATTTGCTCATATTTGTTAAGTTCCTAATGGGGTGAAAATTTGTTTTTGACTCGCATGCTTCCTCCAACACACAAAAGTGAAATACTTTCAGAAACAAGTCAACAAAACAACAAACTTTTTGCTAACAAATAATTACATTGTCACCCTTTTATCAAGTTCCCTACACTCTATATTTGACAAACTCCTCCTCCGTCCAAAACTTTTGCGTCGGGCAGCCGTGTCGTTTGTGGCCGTGCCCTCCTCGTTTGCGGGGTCGCCGGCGGCCAATCAGTGGGCTTTGAAAAGTGGCATTACACCGCAGTCGGCTCTGTTTACCATCATAAACCGAGCCGGCGCCTTTGTGTTGACCGAGCGCCACATGCGCCGGCGACTCGCCTGCCGACTTGTAATTACCCCATTAACTGTTTATTTTCTCTCGCTAACCATAACAACATTTGGACTCCAATCATCTGTCCGCCTCGCTGGCGTAATTGCTCGCCACCATTGTTAGGGTACAAACTGGGATCCACGTTCCTCGCCGGCAATTAGATTGTGATCAAGACCAGCGGCTAACAAGACGGGACTGGACGACGGACGGTCGGGTGACACTGAGGCTGCCGTGGTAACGAGGCCGTGGTGTGACTCCGAAGCCAGCCGATGATGTGCAAATTTAGCACAGAAAATGGGAATGTGATTCTATTGTTTGTCTGATACGCCCGTTTTACACAGAACTGATGCCAGCAATGTTTTGAAACTAGAGATAATGAACTCTGCTCATTCAGAACCAAGTCAAGAACCAAGTCAAAAATCACATTGTAAAACGTAAAACCAAAACAAACACCACCAAAGGACTCTGTCGAGAACCACATCCGAAACAAAGCCAGAATCCAGTCATGATCGAACCAAATCTAATAGTTATGGTCTAGTTAAAAAAAACTGTGCAGTAACCCCCCCTCCCCTTTCAGTTTATTTTGGGTGTAATTCCACTTTCAACCACTAGATGATGACACTATTGTTTGACACTAAATTTTGAAAGAACAAAAACGGGAAGTCGTTTTTGCTAAATATTATTGACTGTCCAACTATTACTATTAAGTTAATAGTATTAACTATTCCTATTACAGAAAAGCCATGGCTGTAGGTTTATTTATTAATGTAGATTTTGGGTGTGATTATTGATTTTTGTTGTCAGATGGTAAATTTGGATCAATATATTCTATACTTGTATGTGTATGGATTCTGTTTTTTTTTAATTAATTGTTATAAATGGCAGAAAAATTTGCCAAATATTTACGACATACTGTATTGGAGATTTCACTTATTTTAGGTGTGGCCTGGTATGTGGAGGTTGGGGTTACTGTACAATGCGTTCCATGTCTGGTCTGTCCAATGTTGCGGACAGCTCATTGTCTTCATGTGAGAGTTTGTGATCTCTTTACACAAGTCGGGCTGGTGGGGGCGAAAGTTGTGCCGGAGGCAGCCTCGCGCAGGGTGGATGACAGCGAGAAGGGGGTGTCTTAGTGCAGCAGTGCAGCCATGCGCTAAATGATGTTGCTTTAAGGCTCCGTGCTAGACTGTCTCGTCCTCCGCCTCTTCTTCGTGCGACCAAGCACATCTGCGAATGAATAAATCAAGACAAAATCAAATATGGTCAAAAATGATTTGAAAAAAGCACCAGAGAATCACATCCAGAACCAATTCAAGAATGAAATAATGAAAATGATCTTTTAAAGCAAAAGAAAAGTTGAAGCGCGAAACCTTAATGTAATGTAGCCTGGCTCAATACTCACGCTGCATCCAGGTGGCGCCGCAGGGCCGGTCAACACCAAATATTAAAGAATGAAGTCATGAATATAAAATCACAAAATGATTAATATTAAAGCTGAAGTGATGAATATTAAAGGCTGCCAGTTCATTAACTTAATTTTCCAATGAGGCTCTGATTACACTTGTGCATTCAGCATGCGCATAAACACAAAATAAAAAGTTGTAATTGTGTAAAATATGACATTAAAAATACATGAAAGCAGCAAAATTAACACATGGAAGGAGCTACTGTGAAGAAAATAACGTGTGTGCGGTGTCCCAGAATTCCTTTGGTTGATGCTGATATTGAGGGAGGGGGGAGAGCACTGGGGGGGACTTCACATTTCCTCTAATAGAATGTAACTAGCATCATTACTTTTTCATCACAGCCCTCCCACTGCTGTCGTGCACATCGAGGAACATCACTTTCAGGCGCACGCCGCCCACCCTCTCGCCCCCACGCTGCCCCTCCCCCTCACTTCATCGGGCCTGCCGCCGCTCAATTACAGTGCCCCACATCAGGATGGGAAAAGAACACAAAAAAAGAAAGAAAAAAGAATTGAGGGAGTGAACGAGGGCCCCAAAGACGAGCGGCGGCGGCTTCTTCTGAGGCTGCAAGACACTCAGCTTCCCCGCAGGCTGACATCTTGGATTTGGCTTAGATAAAAGCACCAAAGAAGAAGAAGAAAGGAGGGGAAGAGAAAAAGGCTCCGCAGGGTTGAAGACTTGAAGACACTCAGGGACACATTAAGAGCTGGACGACTTTAAAAGGCAGCAGAAGCCGAGGGGACGCCACAATGCCGGGAAGTGACACATATCGCTATGGCAACAAACACACACTAAAATATAAACACGTACACAAAAGTCAATTGAGGCAAACAAAAAAATCACCAACTGCAGCAATAGAACCATTGGCAGAGATTTATTGAAAAAGGAGGAAATGGAAATGTTGGGACCAGAACCCGAATTGAACCAGCTTGTGTCCTTATGATTAAAGCCTATATGAAATTTGGAACGGACAACACAGAGCCCTAACGGAACAAAGACTCGAGCAACAGAAATACCAGAATCGTTCACATCCAAGGTCCCTTATGAACATAAGACAGGCTGAAAAAATCTAAGTAAAACCAGAGTATGGCCACGACAGGGGTAAGAAATACCCAAAAGAGCAGAACCACGGCAGTTCCGAAAAAATGTTTAGGGTTAGGGGGCTACGGGGTCAGGGGTAGTGTTAGTGGTTGGGGTCAAGGTAAGGTTTAAGGAAAGGTTAAGGGTTAGGGTCAGGAGTAGTGTTAGTGGTTGGAGTCAAGGTAAGGGTTAAGGAAAGGTTTAGGATTAGTGTTAGGAGTTGGGGTTAAGAGTTAGGGTTAGGATTTTGGTAAGGGTTAATGCTTAGGGTTAGTGTTAGTGGTTGGTGTTAGGGTAAGGGTTAGGGGTTCAGAGTTGTAGAGTTATGAGTTAAGGGTTAGGGTTACAGGTTTGTTGGTAGGGTTAGGGGTTGGGGATAGGTTGGGTTAGGCGGGTTAGGTTTGGGGGTAGGGTTTTAGGATAGGGTTAGAAGGGTTCAGGGTTGTAGGGCTATGAGTTAGGGGTTACGGTTACAGGTTTGTTGGTAGGCTTAGGGGATGGGGTTAGGTTTGGGGTTAGGGTACGGGGATAGGGTTAAGGGTTAGAATTAGAGGGGTTAGGGTTAGAACTTGGGGTTAGGGTTATGGGGGTCAGGTCAGTTCCTGTATGTTTCAGTTGGGTTTGGGTTAGTGCACCCGTTAGTTAGCGGACTGATTTCTTTTTTAGTCATAACAGAAGCACACATGATGAAAAGCCAATACAGAAGCTTCAAGTTAGGGTTGGGGTTAGGGTTTAGGAGGTTAGGGTTAACGTTAGGTGGGGTTCAGGTTTATTCCAGTATGTTTCAGTTAGGATTGGATCAGTGCAGTTGTTAGTTAGCAGCCTGAACTCTATTTTGCCCGCGTGAACGTGATAGTGTTACTTGCGCGTGCGAAAGCTCTCGTATCAAATAAAAGCGTTTATGTAAGATGTCTTATTTTATTCATGCACATATTTACTTATTCTGGCCCCACATCAGGCCTCAAGTTACATAACGGGAGAAAAGTATAGTTTAACTGTGTTTTCAGCTCGGCGTTCATAAATTATTGTCCACCATTTTCTGTGCATGCGCATGTGTATGTGTTTAGATGCATAAACGAGGCACTAATAATGCGACGCTCGGTTGGCCAGCGCTAACTGAAGCTGTTGTTTCGTCAATGTGCTCGTTGCGCTAACGAGACGTGATTAGCGAGCCTAGCAGAGTGCGCGCGTATTAGCGCGCGCATGTGAGCAAGCGAGCTAATAAAGTTAGTGTGCCTCGTCGTCTTCATCTCCTCTTTAACCTACATAAGGAAATTAAAATCCTATAATTATCTTCAATTAACAAAAAGAGGGACATGAAGTGATTAAGGAAATCAAGTTCAGGGACTATTTTCATTATCTTCTTTGCCCTCCCCATCCTTACTCCCCCCCCCCTCCCCACACACACGCACACACACATACGCTCCCGTACAGCCCGCCCCCGCCGCTTCCTTTAACGTTCACCTTTAAGATCACTGCTTTGCTTTTAATTAACTTTTTTCATGACTTGTGACTTTCAGACATTCTGACCACTTGTTTCAGATTTTAGCAAAAATATACCTTCTTGTAAACTGGATAAAATAATAGCATTTGTCAGTATATGTGAGGATCACACTGGGTTTTGGTTATTGCGTGGTTTGGATGAACTGTTTTATTATTCTTGTGGAAAGCGTCTGACCACCTTGTTTCACTCTTACATAAGATTGCACATGCTCATCAAGCGGACAAAACAAGCAATTGTCATGTTTATTTTAGGGGAAGTGTTTGGTTTGAGTTTGGGGTTAGTTTTGGACTTTATGAATTTTTCCCCCTTAAACAATCAATAATTTTGTTCATCACTATTTGTGTGTGCGTGTGTGTGTGTGTGTTTGCTTGTTTGTGTGTTGTTGGATGGGCTGGATCGCCCGCAGCAACACCAGGAGGACTTTACTCGACGAAAGCCAGAATCTCTCACACACATTCACGTACACTGTGAATGGTCCATGTGTGAAATAGTGGCAGGGATGCAGAGACAGACGGGTCCAATGGGCGCTGGCACCGGAATCCACGTGTGTGTGTGTGTGTGGGGGGGGGGGGGGGTTCACAGCACATCTCTCACTTTTTTGGGGGGTTGAGTTTAGGATAGGGGTTTGAGAGCCTCCCGTTTAGTGTGTGAATATTCATGATGTGGTCCGGGCATCTCAGTAGCATATTGATGAGCGTTGAAGTGATTCCTAATGTGTCGAGAAGACATCCCTGCAGGATCTCAACTCTCTTTTTCTCTTCGAGCGACGGGACCATTTTTCCGGCTTGAAAAACAGAACACTTCATTATTTCCACGACGACGTCAACACTTAAAAACGCCACGCTCGACCTTCGTCGCGCTCTCAGGGCCACGTAGGCTTTTCTTGTTTTTTCTTTTCAGTCAGGCACTTTAAAGTCGTTGCATAACATTTCCACAGTCAACTTTGTGAACAATTCTGTTTCGATTTCGTGCAGGTCACGCACGCACATGGATATTAATGTTGACTTGAAATATGATGTTTGCTGGGTTTTTATTACACCTCACACATTCCTTTGAGGAAATCGGGAGGCGAGGCACCAAGCTCACGCTGTCAATAGGCAAATAGTCAAAAGCTGCCAATAATTGACAACCATTATAACTGCATTAAAAAATATTCTTAATTTTACATTTTAGTATTTTTAGTCTGTTTTCTATTGGTTAAGTGTTCTCAATTTATTTATTTACTTATTTATTTATTTAGTTTATTTGTATTTCACTTGCATATTATATTATATCATATTATATTATGTTATGTTGTGTTGTGTTGTGTTATGTTATGCTTTGTTATGTTATGTTACATTATATTATTAAGGTGTGACTAGTCACTTGGTGTTCAACCAAAGACTCGATCTGCTCTGCTAAGTGGCAAAAAGAAGACAGAATATGAGTTTTTGGAGTTTTTTGGAGTTTTTGTGCGGTGGTGAGTGCAAACAGGACTAAGGCGGTCTCGCTGATCTACATCTTGTCGCTCACTCGCTGCAACTATTTTTAACGGCAGTCGCTAATTAGCAACACGCTAATTGGCATGGGTGCACGCCGCAGGAGCTTGGACGATAACGTACGAATCCACGCCTTGACGACCGCTTTGTTTCATCAAGTGGCATAATTGTTATCAGCAATCATACTCTTTTGTGTGTGTGTGTGTGTGTGTGTGTGTGTGTGTGTGTGTGTGTGTGTGTGTGTGTGTGTGTGTGTGTGTGTGTGTATATGCGTGTGTCGAAACAATCAATAATTGTATTGATCTTGGCTGAGACGATGTGATGTGTTTCAAGTACATTTTCTTCTTCACTCCATCAAAGAACGAAAGTGTGTGTGTTTTTGTGTGTGTTTGTGCGTGCACACTTGTTAAATGTTCCTCAAAGTAGTCCAGAAGAAGAGCATAAAAGTCTGGATTTTTTCTTTTTGCCAGCAGAAAGTACGATGATAGAATGATAAACATGAAAAGATTCATAAGATGAAAGAATTACAAAAAATGGACGCACAAAAAAGATGATGTGGACAGATGGATTGATTCAAAGATGGACAAAATGGACAGATGAATGAAATGTTTGATTAAAAAAAGATGGGCAGATGAAAAAATGCATGATGGAGAAACGAGAAATAGACAGAAAACATGTAGATAAATGTGAAAAAAAATCAATGGATCGAAGATAAAAAAAAATGAACGGGTGAAAAGATGAAATGAAGACGAGCAGATGTAAAGGAAAGGATGATCATGAGACAAAATGGATGAATGAAGAGAAAGATGTGGACAGATGGATGACAGAAAGATGAGGGATGGACAGAAGTAAAGATGGAGTGATGAACAGATGAGGATGGAGGTGAAGAAGGAGAGTTGTGTTGATATCCGCTTTGTCATTGATTTCCTGTTGTTTCCTTTCTTTGCTTTCATGATCCATCCATATTTCACCCCTCCAAAAAAAAGAACATATATATCGAAACAGTTTTGAAATCAGACACAAGGAGACACCGCAGTTGAACTTAGTGTATTTTATTGTAAAGCTATGAGGAAGAAGTAATTACATGTCATCATTTCTTTGATTTGCTCAGCAAAACCACCCCCCCAAAAAACACTGACATTGATTCCAAAGTCAAACATGCGAATGGACAAAGAAGGAAGAAGGAAACAAAGCAACAACAACAAAAAAAATAACACGTCATCACTCGACATTCCTTTGCTATAACATCATTAAAAAAATTCAACAAAAACATCTAAATCAAAAGTGGACGAGCGGCGCGACGAGCCTACGCGAGCCTACGAACAAGGACAAGCTTACGAGCCACGTTTCCTTCACACGTTTCGAGTATAGATACAAGATAATATATATATATTTATATATATTCATATTTGTCATCTCATCAGAAAACAAAAAGAAAAGTACAATTGCATGTACATAAAACTGTACAAAAAACAAGGCATCACTAGCATTGTTTCTATAGAAATATAACCAACCCACAGCAAGTCTACAAACATGGACAGGCTTCTTCTCAGTAATTCTAAAAACAAAAAAAGTGTCCTGCTTCAAAATTGGTAAAAGTTTCCGCAGGCGATATTTTCCTTTATTTTTTTTGTTACCTTTGTGGTGTGCGTCAGAAGGTTACAAAAGTTGTGTTTACAAATTTCTAATGCTAACTTGTTAGCCTAAAAACCTCTGCCACATATGTAACAATTATGGTAAGAAAAAAAATGTCGGCTAGTGTGTTCCATTTGAAAAATATTACCTTTTTTAATTCACAAAATTAGAACTCTACTGAAACAATTAACTGGAGGGATTGTAGCAAATTGATTTGTAACGTTTATTGGCACTTGTCATAGGTATTGACTAAATTTGTTTTTTTACATTACAAGAAGGTTGATTTAGTTTTAGCAGCCTGAATCATTCATAATTAACTGGGCAAGTTAAGAGCTTGTAAGAAAATGACAAGAAACCACGTTTGGGAGTTAGTCATAAAAAATTGTTTTTTTTATCATTGATCAGTTTGTCACATTAGAAAAATACTGCAGTTCCTTTAAATAAAAAAGACATTTTTGTAAATCATAAAAGGTCAACTTGAATAACCATTAGATTTCATTTTTTCAGTCATTTGCACTACTCTTATGTCTCACTTTATTTATTTATTTTACTTAATGCAAACATGATTTTGCTAGCTTGAATGATTCCCACATCAATAACTTGTGATTTAAGACTTAGAAACAAACATCTCGATGTAACTTGTGATTTGTTAATACCTTTGAAGGTTTTGAAATTCCTATTTGTGGCTAAAATGGAGAGCTGGTTACAAATTGGCATTTAACGTCATTGTTTGCACGTCTCATATGTTGGATCAAATCTGCATTCATTTTTCTGGTTTTGATTCATTTTGGTGTCAGAAAGTTGCGATTCTTGTCATTTAACACTTTTGAAGGACTGACTGTTCGTGGCGAGTTGTTGTGATGATGTGCCGATCAGGTGGCAATGGAGTTGGGAGGTATAAAAACACAGTGTGCCCGCTCAAAGTTTTGTTAAAAAGGAGAAAAAATAAAATAAAATGTAGAGCACATTTTGATACACGAAACCAGTAATTGACTGATCAAATGGGAAAACTGACAGCCTCAAAACCTTTTTATATTTATAAAGTCTGCTTATTTCATGCACAGAATTATAATACACAATAAAAAAACAAAAAAATATGAGTTGTGGTAAATGTCCTTTCCAACGCTTATCAAACGTTGAAAATTTGAGTGTCAAATTGTACATGATTTGTTTTGAATACAAAATACTTCAAAGAACTTTAACTATGTGTTCTTCTCTTTTTTCTATGTAATGTTTTTAACAACCTGCCTTTCCTCGTCAAACCTGACTTTTCCGTTTTTAAAAACAAAATAATTCGGACTCTCGCCACTCGTGCTGTACACGCTACACAAGGCACCCTGTGGCGTTAATGTAAGACGCGCTCAGTGTTAGCGTTAGCATGTAGCGTGTGCGGGAGGGAGGATTTGTCAACAACTTTACTTTTCACTTTGGGTGACAGTTGAAGAGATCAGTTATACTTTGAACAAGACAGTTTGATTTTTAAAAAAAGAAAGGATTCATTATCAGAGGAATTTTCCAGTCTAAATATTTGCAAGTAATGCAAGGATAGAAAACAAAACACTTTTGAGTTGTAGTAACTTATTAAATGTAGTTGCTGAAAAGTTCTTCAAAAACAAGAAAAATGTTGCAAGCATGTTGGCATTTTTTAAATATTTTTGTTTGCCAAATAAATCGTATCACGATTCTTTTTTAAAACCAAAAACATTAAACTCGATAACATAACATAACATAACATAGCAACTGTGCTATTAGGCTAATGAACCGCTTCGTCCTTAGGAGAGCCAGAAATGTTGCAAATGTTGTTCTGAGACTTTTTTGTGGGTCTACTCATAATAGACATGTCTACCGAATTTCACGTTGCGAAATCAAACACAAATCAGAATTAGGGGTCATTTTATTGCCCAACGATGATAGTGAAATTTCGAAGGCTAACAAATTAAAGTGAGTAAAAAAAACAACTTTTTTTTCTTTGCAGGGTCAAAAAGTCTCAAATTAAGACGAATAATTTGTGACACTGCCTTTAAACTTTAAAAAATGAACTGCACTCTTTCTCACACGCATGCACACACACACACACACACATGCACACACACTAAAAACCAACAGAGGCAGCAAAAGGCCACAGAGGGTCAGCTGAGGTTAATTGGCGGCAAAGAGTAAATGTAACCTCCGTCCTCCATCTTTACCTCACGCGGCAAAACACACCGGCCGCTTGGGAGGTGCAAAGTGGAAAAAAATGACCTGATTCCTGACGGCCAGGACGAGAGGAAAGATGAAGAGGAGGAGGAAGGTAGAGGCGTGTGTTGGGCCTTGAAATGGAAATACTTCTTCATAAACTACTTTTTAGATTAACAGATTTGGAAGCAGATCACTCCAACAAAATAGGCACCAAAACCAAACTGAAATGTGGCCCTCAATAGGTGAAATTATAATAAATGTTTTGATGTCAACATTCTGGCTCCTCCCAGGATGAACAACAGTTGTTAATTATGATGATTATGTTGGGAACAATTTACATCAACTTGATTATTTGTGCTGATTTTTATTACGTTGATTGACTTCCTCTTTTGATCAATTCTGTGTCAATCAAAATTGAATCGACAACAACAATCACAAAAACATTTTGGATTCACTTGAATATTACTAATTACAACCTTGATGATGACGACGACGATGAAAGTTTCAGTTTTGATCTGGCAGTAAACTTGTGGATAACAATTTTGTCCCTTCACGAGCGCTCCCCCCCAAAAAAAAATTTCTGCAGCGTCTGTACATGCAAAACTCATCAGTCCAGCAACGTGACGTCACATGAGCTTTACAATATTGTATTTACATGTGGAATTAGGGGGAAAAAAAAGATTCACTCCATATGTTAACGAGGCAAATATCCTCGTAAAACAAAGGATAAAAAACAAACATGCCAGATTGTTTGACGTCCAGAAATTCTTCCCCTAAATCCAAAGAAAGAAGTTCAAAGTCAGGCTAGATAGTTTCACGCAGAATAGTGAGAAAAGATTTACAACAAAGCCCACTCGAGGGGGAGGCGTCGGGTGGTGGGGTGAGATGGTGGGGGTGAAAAAAGAAGACACAAAGCAGTTTGTTGTTTACATTCTTTCCATTTCCTCATTTACAGCTGATTGGCTGGCACAAAGCCAGGTGGGCGGGGCCTAGAGCAGTGGGCATAAGGGAATGTGGGCTGTGCTAAAACACAACCAGGCACAGGTGAGGTGTTTAAGGGCAGGAGAGGTGCTCGGTGAAAGGTTTGCTGGAGGTGGTGAGGTATTCAGGAGAACCCATGAGGTGTTTCGGGCATCGGGCGTTTATTTGGGTATGGAAAGGCCTTGGGGTTATGGTGAGGTCATGGAGGGACGGGAAATGTGTTTCATGTGTTAACGATGTGTTGAGGCGCTCACAAGCAATTAGGGAGGTGTTTGGGCTTGTAACAAAGGTGTTTGAGAGCTCAATGAAATGTTTAAAGGGGTGGTGAGTTGGTTGGAGAATATGGTTTCCGTAGGGACAGTAATAGTTTAATAGAGCAGGGATGTCATTTGGGATGGTGAGGTGTTCAGGGGCTGTAAAGGAGCTGATTGAGGGGTGAGGTGGTTAGGGGTGGGGGTAGTGTTTTTGGGTGGGCATGAAGGTGAATAGTAGAGCGGAATGGTATTTAGGGGACAGTGAAGGAAAGGTTTCAGATCCTGGTAAGGTGTTGAGGGGGATAGTGAGGTGGGCTGGGGTGGTGTTTTTGTCAAGGTGTTCAAGTGAGCAGCGTCAAAGGAGAGTGACGCGCGACGGTCCTCCCTCACAGGTAGATCTCCCTCTTGGCGGCGTGGCCTGTGGGGGTGGTGGCTGAGTGGAACTCCACTGCCTGGCTGAGGGGGATCTCCTCCAGGCCGCAGTCTTTGGCAGGGGTCTGGCCGGCGGCCCCCAGGGGGTAGGCACTGCTGTAGGGCGTCATGAAGCGCATGTTAGCAACCCTGCCACCGCCCACACCACGCTCTTCCACGGGGACGGGCTTAGGACTGCCATTAGCCACGGGTGGAGGCGGGTCGTGAGTGGCGTCCATCTCCTGGTAAGGCACGAAGGTGGACAGCTTCGGGGGAACGGCGGCCCCTTTGGGCACCTTGCGGTTCGGCGACGGCTGACCCGGCATCCAGCATGAGTCCGAGTGGCCGAACTCGGTGCACTCACGCGTGCAGTTGCCCGTCATGGCCACGTCCGGGAGGGGCCTCAGATCTGCAAAACACAACACACGCTTAATAAGTTGTGTTGCCGTGACAACAATGAAAATAAACTTTAATTAACTTCATACAGTATATAATGACAGCTTCCCCAAGGGATGGGGGACCTCCACGGGCTGCGTTTGATTAAAACTGTTATGGAAAAAGTGGAATTCATGCAACTCTGGTGGGCAATCTCCAGGGCGTGACGAAAATGAAAAAGATGCACCGCTGTAAACATTGATTTCACTCCAGTAATTTTTTTTTTTGTTCCAGTGACTAAATGCTGCCAAATCATCCAAAATCAATCAACGGATGCTCCATAGAAATTACTTTTGAAAGGGGTTGGGGTGCCCTGGAAAGGGGTGTGCTAACTCTGACGGAATTTTAAAAGGGGTGAGCGGTATAATAAGTTTTGTGATGGTGCTTCTGTGATGCAAAATCACTCTGTAGATGTTTAATAAGATTTGTTAGATGCTTTTGAGGATAATGTGGTGCTGAGGTTAGCGGTGCGCCAGCGCTGTCGGCTTTTTTAAACGATGTGCGTGAACAAAGCCAATTAGTAGCCCAACAGAAGAAGAAGAAAAAAGAGAACGCATGATATTGAAGAAAAGTGGGAGAAGAAAGAATGCCGAAAAGGTCAGCGAGGCAAAAGGCAAATGTGAAGCGCGTGTGCAGAAAGTAACCTTTCTCTCCCCACGCGTGACATTAGATCATTCTCTAATACCCCGGGCTCTGAGGAATAGGGGGTGCAAGGCGAGGAGGGGTGCGTGGGGGTTCTGTCCTGGCCGGTAAAAGCAGCCCCCCTCCTACTTGCCCCCCAAATGGCGTCCGTCCGCTTGTTGTCAATTGAAATTCATGGCCTCCATTTTGCAGGCAGCAAGCGAGCGAGCGCCGCTGCTGACTCGCCAACATGCTCACTCACACATTTCGTATTCCTGCTTTCTCTCTCGCCTTTTATTATTCCCGCTGGCTGATGTACGGTTGGTTGGCGCTTGAAGGACTTCCTGAGTAAAAAATGCGGCTAATGCTGCGTCATGAACTTTGCATTTGGTCCCTAAAACGTGATTTCTATTCGATTGTCATACCATTGTGGCCGACTATTTCAAGCTTTCTCCCCTAAAGGTGAAACAATTAATCGATGGTGGGGCGAGAGGCTCCGCTGACAACTGGGTGAATGGGGAGCTGTCCAGAGTGCTGAAAACGTTCTGTCTTGCTCCTCTTGTATTTTTGTGGAGAACAAACGTCAACTGAAGACTTGCAAGTCAAGTATGAGTGATTCTTTTTTTATGGGTGTCTTAAATTGACAATAATTTGATTAATTTGAATCCTTGGATTGAGGATTTAAGCGTCATTTTTTTAAAGAGATCATTTAAGTGATGCTTTTGAAAAATAATCACACCCTTTTCACAGTTTTTTTATGCATGCTGAATTTAGAATTAATTTTACTAGTAACATTTGTATTGTTAAAAAATTATAGCAACTACCCCCCAACCAATCACTTTTGGGGGGTCACATTCAAACTTTGTCTAGTCACTGTTTATTCTCACTTCAACGACTTTTGCAGAAATTCAATTAAACGGCAATTACTTAAAGGACGCAGGGACGACGACGACGAAGGTGAGATGAAGATGGAGGAAAATAAGAGAGGGAGTGAAGGGAATGAGCTCTTTCATGTGTCAGGTTTGGCAGTAAAGGAAGGAGACGGGAAATTATCAGCAAAAGAAAAATACTTGCAGAATATGAAATATAACAATAAAAAAAAAGGAAAAGTTGCCCGCTCTTTCGAAAACACCCTTGTCCCCATTCTTTACATTATTTTATGACGTCTGAAGGACAAAAAAAAATAAATAATTGACAAAAGGCAATTTTTTTTCGCCTGTGTTTTGTTCAATGAGCAATTTTCAAACCTTTTCACACAGTGATTGTGCAAAAAGTCCGCGTTGTAATTGGTGCCTTTCACACAGAACGTTTTTTTTCTCATCCCCTTTCACACAACTGCTGGGAAATTTCTCACTTCCGCGTTTCTGCAAAGTGTATGTTATGCAGCCACAACAATCCTCAGAAGTCAGAAATTTGTCTTGGTCCCTCCCATCTACTTTGGTACCTTTCACACACGACAACAACACGTGGAAGAAGAAAAATGAGAAAACGTTGTTGGTTGTAAGCTGTGTGAAAGGTAATTTTGATGGTTAAAAACAGTAAAAAAAAAAATCTGTTTTTAATGGCAGTGCAATTCATTCCACTTGTACTCCATTCTAAGGTGGAAAATGTTGGTGTCCTTTTCCACAAAGCTTTGAAACGTTTACACAGTCCAGTCATACATAAGGAAAGAGAAATAATCGCTTTTTGATGGTAGAGTGAAAGGTGGCCAGTGTGAAAGTAAGTGTGAAAAATGAATGCTGGTTGTTAAACTTCACAGCCCCCGTTCCTTCTTTTGGCTAATCCCCTTTCACACACTGACCTGCCTCTGTTATGCCTTTGATACAACCTGAAAAGACAGGAAATTGTCATGGTCTCTCTCTTTGTGCCTTCTACCTTTTGTAGAAAACAGCCACATGGGAGGAATCTGGTTGTAAAGGGCGGCGTGAAATTCAGATTGTCCTGAATGAGGAGATGCATTCCGTGCTTGTTTGTGCCTGTGCATGTTTGATGCTCGAGTTTTGTAGCATTTTGTATTTTAACATTTGTGAAAGAATCGGACAGAAGGCGCCTGAAGCAACTTCAAGTGCAATAACGCTGCAGCAGCTTCTCCAGCACATAAATATTTGACCAATGCGAGTTGTGCGTATGTGTGCGTGTCAGAGTGTGTGCGTGAGTGTGCGAGGTCTTTAAAGCTACAAGGTTTACTTTACTTTAAATTCACAAGCTGACCTGAATACAAAAATGGTGTCTTTTGTAGCATCCTTCTATTTTCTTTGTTGCTCGTCCTCATTAGGTTGCGGGTGAGTTGGAGTTGATCACGTGGATAAACCCTGGATTGTTAGCCAGCCAATTGACAGAAATAGGCTACCCACCAATCACTTACACTTACATTTAGACAATTTCGTTAATAAATGAAAAATACATGCTTTAAATTGGAAAAACTACCTTTGAAAGACACAAGACAGTATTGTTGAGTTAAGGGAGAAACATTAGTAAAGATCAAATATAGACTAGGTGCCACATTTCAAAGGTCAAAATAGCAGAATGGTCATTTCGGATGCAATGGCGATTGGTGGCGAGTAATGGAAATATGCACGAGTAGTTTTCTGTCGTATCAGATGAGAGCAGAAGCGTTTCAGTTTTCTCTCGTTGTAAATGCAAATGGAGCGATTATCTTCGCAAGGCGATTGATGGCGAGTGGTGGTGATTGATGGCGAGGGGTGGCGATTGATGGCGAGTAGTTGAGACATTTTTTTTTTCCTGTTGTGTCGTTCGACAGTAGGAGTTTTTCTGTTTTAAATCCGTGTTGCCTGGTTCAAACACTTTGAGACACAAATGTGTCATGAGAATCTCTTGAATGTCATAACTATGTGACAATTGATGGGACGCATATAGTTTATTTGATTTATTGGTGTGAGTGTGAAATGGTTAGGGTTTTTAGAGCAGAAAAAAAAACACTTCAGAAGATGAAAAAGTGGAATAGTTAACTGATGGTGCATGTGTGGAGACAGCTTTCTGTCAGTGAAATACTTCAGAAGATACACAATTGATGGACATGTGCTCATAGTGTTTTCTGTTGCGTCAAAAAATAAAAACAGTGGAGAAATTTTAGTTTTCCATTTTTAAATCAACCGTTACACATCTGAATAGCGTGCGGCCGATTGATAGCGCATGATTGACGCATGCACACGTTGTTGTTTTCCATCATGTCATATGAGCGCATTGGAGCTGTCATCGCGTTGTAGATTAAAAGCGTTGTTGGCGTTAACCCGCACATCAAAACTGGAAGTGCCCTTCTCGCTGGAAATAAGTGACCCCACCCCCCTCTCGGCACCCCGTCGTCGTCTGGATGCGTCACGCTCGCACCCGCCAGAACGTAAATAACATCAACAGCAAAGTAAATCAACGCACATCTGAGGCAGTACAGAATTAGCGGCGGTTTGACAACAACGACGATGATTATTAATAGAAGAAGAAGAAAGACAAGGAGAAGGAAGAGTGGTTGTCATCCCTGCGGTCTGGCCCTACTATGACAGGAAAATTCAATTATCCAACAAAAGTGAATAAATTTGCAGAGTCGGCGCCCGCGGCGGTAATATCTCCCAGGATGCACTAAGGAGCAAGTGAAGGTGGGAGGGGCCACGGGGACCAGGGGACTCATTAATGGGACGCCGCCATCTTGGAATTATGCAGAAAGTAAAAAAGACACCATGCGAGAGTAAGAACTTCCTCACACACGAGTGAAGTCATTGAAAACTTCCCAAGTGACAGTGAATGATGTGATCTCAAGTAATGAAAACATCTACGTAGAAAAGTGAAAAGTTCCGTACGGAAGCAGCAAGTGTAAGGAAATAGGAAGTGAAAGTATCCACCATGCAGCAGCAACAACACCAACTAGTGTTGGCTCGTGAGTGAACGATTCGTTCAAAAGAACGAATTCTTTCAGTGAACGGTTCATATGACTTCAACCAGTAGGTGTCGGTAATGCGCATTGAAGCTGGTGCCACCTCGCCGTAAAGTAAAACGAAGAAGAAAATGACGCGCATCAACGGATCAGTCAGTGAACGTGTTGCGTCTCCTGGCGTGAACTATGTAAACCAGAATGTTAGATTTACGATTTGCCAAGGAAAAAAAGAACCACTCACTGAAACTCCACTTATTTTATGCACGTTTTCTCCAAGCTAACGGCTAATTTTATTGCATGAAGGGATGCGCCGTTATGCAACAACGGGGAGATTATGCTTCTCTTTGGGTAATCTTGATTTTATAACATTTATAGCAGTTTTTAAATAACGTGTATGCATATATACGCCTGAATATTGTTATCCAATATATCTACTGCAATTTCACATTAGATTGCTGGTTTGAAATTGACTTTTATCATTATTATTAAATAAACATTTATGTTAAAACGTGTCTGGTGTTTTATTCCTTGTTTTTATATTCGCCAATTAAAACATAAAAATCAGACATTTGGTTAACTGCTTTATATGACTGTGTTTTACGTTGTTATAGGAATTGGTGTCCGCCAAAATAACAAATGTCGGCATAATGGATGTTTTTTTCAACCTTTTATTCAAACACATTCTGTATAATAACAACTACAATCCAACAAATACAAAATTAAAACCTCAATATCGTCATAGCGTGTGTTAGCTGGCATAGCAGCAACGCTGTCTGTCACTCACTCGTGAATCTTCGCAAACGAACCTGAAAATGGCGGTGTACCTAATAGAGTGTCCGAATGATGTCACAGATCAACCAGCCAATCAGGAGGTGGGGCTGAGGGCGGGTGTGGCACTTTCACTTGAGCTTTTTCCCGAATGAAGTGGCCTGTGATTAGGTACACCTCATGGACACTTCAATAGGTACACTACACGAGGTAAAAATAAATAAATAAATAAATAAATAAATAAGAAAGTATAGCTAACGATTTGGTGAATGATTCCTTTGAACAAATCTTTTGAGTGAACCGATTTTAAAGATTCAGTTCATTTAAAGGAACTGGAATGCACATCACTAGTACAAAAGAGTGCCGACGGCCAAAAGCTGCCAGGTCGAAATAGCCGACTGGTTAGCGATATGCGCTCTTGCTTGGTATGACCTGCGTTCGATTCCAGGTGAGAGCATATACTTTAGTGTGCTTTTGGTGAAAAGTGCCACACCCACCCTCACCCCCTCTTTCTGATTGGCTGTTTGATCTGTGACGTCATTCGGACACTCTATTAGGTACACCATCATTTTCAGGTTTCAGGTAATGAAGTGGCCTGTTATTAGGTACACTTCAAAATGGCGGTGTACCTAATGGAGTGTCCAAGTGATGTCACAGATCAAACAGTGAACCAGGGGTGTCGACCTCCAGTCCTTGAGGGGCCGCATTCCAATATGTTTTCCAAGTTACCCTCGTTAAACACACCTGCGTGAAAAGATTTTGGTCATTTTCACGTTCTGCAGGAGCTAAACTTTTCACGCAGGTGCACTTAACGAGGGAATCACACGGACACTCCATTAGGTACACCGCCATTTTCAAGTGTACCTAATAACAGGCCACTTTATTAGGGAAATATCATGGTCAAAGGTCACAGGTGTCAAGCTCTCGTCCTTGGGGCCGCATTCCAACATGTTTTCCAAGATTCCCTCGTTAAGTGCACCTGCGTGAAAAGTTTTAGCTCCTGCAGAACGTGAAAATGACCAAAATCTTTTCACGCAGGTGTGTTTAACGAGGGTAACTTGGAAAACATATTGGAACGCGGCCCCGAGAACTAGAGCTTGACACCTGTGACCTTTGACCATGATATTTCCCTAATAAAGTGGCCTGTTATTACGTACACTTGAAAATGGCGGTGTACCTAATGGAGTGTCCGTGTGATTCCCTCGTTAAGTGCACCTGCGTGAAAAGTTTAGCTCCTGCAGGACGTGAAAATGACCAAAATCTTTTCACGCAGGTGTGTTTAACGAGGGTAACTTGGAAAACATATTGGAACGCGGCCCCTCGAGGACTGGAGGTCGACACCCCTGGTTCACTGTTTGATCTGTGACGTCACTTGGACACTCCATTAGGTACACCGCCATTTTCAAATGTATCTAATAACTGGCCACTTCATTACCTGAAACCTGAAAATGATGGTGTACCTAATAGAGTGTCCGAATGACGTCACCGATCAAACGGCCAATCAGAAAGTGGGGGTAAGGGCGGGTGTGGCACTTTTCACTAAAAGCACATCAAGGTATATGCTCTCACCTGGGATCGAACCCAGGTCTTACCGAGCAAGAGCGCGTATCACTAACCAGTCGGCTATTCCGACCTGGTACTTTCTGGCCGTCTGCACTCCTTTGTACTAGTGATGTGCAGTGCGTTTAAGAACTGAATCTTTAGAATCGGTTCACTCATAAGATTTGTTCAAAAGAATCATTCACCGAATCCTTCTTATTTATTTATTTATTTATTTATTTTTACCTCGTGTAGTGTACCTATTGAAGTGTCCATGAGGTGGTTGGCTGGTTGATCTGTGACGTCATTCGGACACTCTATTAGGTACACCGCCATTTTCAGGTTCGTTCGCGAAGATACACGAGTGAATGACAGACAGCGTTGCTGCTATGCCAGCTGACACACGCTATGACGACATTGAGGTTTTAATTTTGTATTTGTTGGATTGTAGTTATTATACCGAATGTGTTTGAATAAAAGTTTGAAAAAAAACATCCGTTATGCCGACATTTGTTATTTTGGCGGACACCAACTCCTATAACAACGTAAAACACATCATCATATAAAGCAGTTAACCAAATGTCTGATTTTTATGTTTTAATTGGCGAATACAAAAACATGGAATAAAACACCAGGCAAGTTTTAACAAATGTTTATTTAATAATAATAATATTAAAAGTAAATTTCAAACCAGCAATCTAATGTGAAATTGCAGTAGATATATTGGATAACAAATTTCAGGCATATATATATATATATATATATATATTTTATATATATATATGCATAAACTAATTCTAAAGCTTCAGTTCACTTAAAAGAACTGGAATGCACATCGCTAACACCAACAGAAAAACAACAACACATTCCCATACGACATTTGGGCAAAGTGGAACACGGCGAGAAAGAGATTTTGTCATCCTCTTCGGGAGAAAAAAAATGAGAAAAGCGTTAAATTATGAGTGAGGTTCTTTCTCACAACTTCGCAGACATCGACATTACAAAATCATTAACACACACACACGCAGGCGGACACACACGACAACAATGCGGCAATGCGAAAAGATTAAGAACATAAAAGTTTTTTTTTCTTGGAAGCGTTCCAGTAAAATTCTGTCAAAAAAAGTTTTCCCGGGAGCAAGTTGACTTGGAGGAAGCTTTAAACTTCCTGGAGATGGAGAAACTTGAGTCTTCATCGTCAACAATGAGGCTTTGTTTTTCGTGCGTGGGTGTACGCACTTGTAATATTTTTTTTCCCAAATGAAGTAAAGAAACTTTTTGATTTACCACACGGTGTTCACATGAGGACAGGCTGGTCAGACATGCACGCGCAGGAACAACACGTACACGCGCGCTCGCTCGCACATACACAGTCCAAGGTTGGTTGTTGTATCGTGCTTTTGCGGGAGATAAAAGAGGAAGTTGTTATCAGGCGGTGTTCGGCGTGAAATGAACAAATAAGGCGTAGCTGCGCTAAATGTGACTGTGCCCCGGGGCCCGCTTTGCCCACAACGCTATGTGGCGCAACATATCTGCCGCGGGGCGCTCTCAAGCAAAAATGCAGCCAAAAGTTTAGAATCGCGCACACCGTCTGGGTGCGTGGAAGTGTGTTTGTGAGAGCGAATGTGAGTCTTTGTGAGTCGAGTTGTGTGTATTTATGCTGGTGTGCGCACCATCATCATCGTCATCATCTTCTGGCGCTTGATCTCCCTCGCTCCCTTGCACCCCCGCGCTCATAGTCTCTCCTTTGTAACTGATCCCAGCTCGCCGCGTAACGAGGCGCTGGGACGCGAGGCGGGGGACCGTCTCATTTGCATACGTAACGAAGCAAACCAGCGGGAGAAAGAAGCAAAATGAAAGGATTTGTTAACGTTGGGATTGGGTTGTTTTTTTTTTCCCCGCAGCGTTTTTGACGGCCGTCTAGGAAGCCGCTGGGAAATTTCTTTGCAGTATATTTGCATGACGGCGGCGGGGGATGTGGAAGAGGATGGTTACGGTCATTCCGTCGTCTTCTTCATCGTCCCAGCGTTAAATGTTGAAGATACAAACAACAGAAGCGAGTTTCTGAGTGTTTTCCGTGTTTTCCCCCTGCAAAATTCCATGGTATAGTTTTTTCAGGTTTTTTTTCCCTTTGCCTAATCTGTGATGCAAAAGAATTACGGCGTGAAGCCGAGCCGTTATCTCGCTCATGCAGCACGAGAGCGAGCGGGAGAAAAAGCGCGAGGAGGTTGAATAATGAATCAAACACGCTCCCCACTCGTGCCGCGCACATTTCCCGCAGCGTGCGTTAAATATTGAGTGGCCCCCTTTCACGCAAATGTGGGGAACGGCAGTGATGTGTCAAAACCCACAACAATGACCCCACGACCCGCCGTCGACTTTTTATCACGAATTCCTGCGCGGTTTCAACTTTTCCTTTAGCATATTCGGTGTCGGTACTTTTTAGAACAATGGTGTTAAAGACGGTCTTTGCATTTTTTATGTACGGCGTAACACAAAACAGTGAAAACAGAGGGCAGACATCGGGAGCAGGTAAAGTTTCACCCTGACACTCACTTCGTCACAATTTTATTTATTTATTTATTTATTTATTTATTTATTTATTTATTTAATTTGACACAGCTCTCATACCGCTCCAAAAGTTGACAAATCGACAGGTCAACTTCAAAAACCCTAATTTAGTGATGTGTGTTTCAGGCATAAAAAGTCCTGCATCTGATATTTCCCCAGAAGTTGGGATATTTTCTAATCTATCTTTCACACAGCTCAATAAATCTGAGGAATAAGAACGTATGCATTTTTAATAAACAAACAGTCCTGCCTCTGACAGTATTCCAAAACTGAAAAAAAATTATTCTCAATCTACCTTTCACGGTAAGCAGCAAATCAGGGGGACAAAAGTTCAGCATTGAGAGTCAGTGAGAAAGAAGCCCCCTTTTTATGCAAACAGTTCTGCCTCAGATACTTTCTTAGAAGTACAAAAATGAGATTTTGGATTTCAGCCTCCCATTTAGACTCCAACAGAACAATAATAATACTGACGTCACCAAATTGACAATATTGTCTTCAGCCGCATTTAACGGAGATCAAATACGCAACGGAAGAAGCCAGGTGAAACTCTTACTTTAAGGGACATTGAGGGCGTTGCCCCTAACAGCAGTCAGCCCTTGTTAGGTAAGCGATGCTAACTAACTGCCAAATAACGCCTGATGAAAATAAACAATGTGTATCAGTGTATTCGCGTCTTATGCGTAATAGCGCCTCCTGTAACTGAGCAGTGATTAGTGTGAAGTTCAGTAGAAAGACAAGGGAAAATCATCCGAGTGCCTCTTTACGCTTCATTACACACGCACACACAGACACGCACACACTCGGACCCCCGGGAAGTCTCAAGTCAACCAGCAGGGGTCAAGGGGCACCAGGAAATGGACAGGAAGTGGACCGTGGAGGACAGGGCTGGTGTCTGAGAGAGCGACACAACTGGAGCAGAACAACATGGAGCCTCTAGACAAGCACACACACACACATATGCACACGCACACACACCTCGTAATGTCCCCTAAGCCAACAAATGTGAAGGATGTGATGCGACGTCTGACGCGTCCATTTGCAGTCAACGAGCCTGGGAGGCTTTGGCCCCGCCCCCCCAGCAGCAGCTCGGCCAATGGGACCCCGGCGGCTATGAGAATAGTTTACTGTAGTGACTGGAAAGTCAGACGGCAAATCGGAAGGTCGAAGAGAGCTCATTTCTCTTGTTCCCGAAGGAAGTGTGTATGTGTGTGTGCGTATGTGCACGCATGACATTTTTCTGCATATCATGTAAATGTTTTCTCAAGTGTGTGTATTTATGTATGTCTATGTGTGATTGCATGCATTTTAGTTGTGTATGTGTTTGTGTATGTGTTGGAGTGCATTGTACCTACATTGAACAGTGTTTTTCACTAGTTTATATGTGTGTGTGTGTGTGTGTGTGTGTGTGTGTGTGTGTGTGTGTGTGTGTGTGTGTGTGTGTGTGTGTGCGTGCGCACAAGTGTGAATTATGTGCATGTATATTTCGATTGTGTGCATGTCTTACTTGCATTTTATCTGTTTCCATGTGTGCGAATGTGAGTGTGTGTGTGGTCACACAAGTGTTACAGTAAGACTGTGTGTGTGTGTTGTGTATGCATGGCGTGCGTGCACGTGTGCGTGCATTGGTTTACTATAGTCAGTGGCACCAGTGACCCATGTTGGCCTTGGTGTGGTTTTATCTGTGCTTATGTGACCCGAATTGTAAATACAGAATCCTGCACCAAGCTGTGTGTGCTAATGTTTCCTTGAGTGAGCGTGTGTGTGTGTGTATTTGTGATTGTGTATGTGACTGCATGTGATATGAATTATGAGCATCAGCCTCCCTGTGACCCTGATGCGTGTCCGCGCTGTATGACTTTGTATAGTGCATATCAATGCGCATGTTATCTGTTCAGTGTGCGTGTGTTTGTGTGTGTGTGTGTGAGGTTAATTGGGGGGAGGCGTTTTAAGTGTTGCCCGGGGAGATGCGCACTCGCCATTACTGCCGTCCCCTTCATTGGCTATTCAGCACCACACTCTGGACCAAACAATCCACCGATGCATAGCTGGAGGAGGTGGAAGGCGGTGGTGGAGGTGATGGAGGGGGATCGCTGCCGCAAGCATAGTCGCCAAGGAGGGCTTGTGGCTGGACTGAGCGGAGCAGGAGCAGGAGCGAGCCCCTGTGCTGGAGCTCAGAGGGGAGGCTAATCCTTACACGCAGAGGAGGCGATAATATCCCAGGATTAAGCGGGGGAAGGCAGCACTAACTCATCGTGGCGCTACCCCCTCTGTCAAAACACTTTCACAGCACTTGACTTTGCTCCGCCGTGTCGTGCGCCACGTCAAAGGCAGCGTCATCGAACGAGGGCAAGGGCAATTCGCCCTGCTTCTCGTGCAGTCTGAGTTTCATGACATACATTATGGTGGAGTCTGCGTTTCTCAACTTGGGCTTTTCACACAGAACCCAGCATCATATTGCCACACAACAACAATCTGATTATTTTGATTACGTGAAAGGGGCTCGAGAGGCCCACAGACTGAATTGAAGATGTAAGTGCAGATATGGCTTTTTTTTTGCTTTGCTTCCGAGACAAAAGCTAGCAAAGGAGGGATCCCGTTATGACTGTGTGCATTTAAATCTCTATATTTTCACTATTTCATTTTTGTTGCTTTTCTATATGATTTTTTTCTCATATTCTATAATTCCCCTCTCTCCACTAGATTTCTTTTACCCTGGAGCTCATCGCTCTCATTGATCTTCCTTCTTCTCAGGATCTCCCATCTTCACCACATCTCCATCTCATCTCTTCAACTCTACTTCTCCCCTCTCATGTCGACTGCTTTCTCACCTCGAGTTCTCACATCTTAACTTTTTCAGATATTTTCTGTTCCCCCCCCTTTAACCTCCTTACCCACTCGAGTTCTCATCTCTTTGCTTCTGTGTCCTCCTCTAGATCTCTACCCCTTTTTTT
The DNA here is from genome assembly GCF_901709675.1 of Syngnathus acus. Taxonomy (NCBI): domain Eukaryota; kingdom Metazoa; phylum Chordata; class Actinopteri; order Syngnathiformes; family Syngnathidae; genus Syngnathus; species Syngnathus acus. The sequence goes on along the minus strand of NC_051095.1, from coordinate 7,067,310 downwards.
TGTCTTAATGATCAAGTCTTCTACTCTGTAACTCCTCTCTTCGACTCTCCAACTCATCGCTCCTCCGTTCTTCTACACTAGATTTTCTTCTTCCCTTCTAGATCTGGATCTACTGAAAAACTCATTCCTGTCGTCCACTGCTTTATCTTCTGCAGCGCTACTCTAGATCTCTTCCAATATAAAAACAAAAATCCTCTACCTCTTCTTTAGTTCTCTTCTCTTCTCCCCTCGAGCATAGCTTTCCTTTTTCCTCTTCGGTAGCACCCCTCCTTTCTCCTTCTCATCTACACAAAACAAGTCAAACATCATATTTACTCTTGTCTCATTCCTCCACCTCCATCACTCTCATCCCTCTCCTCTCTCATCTTCGCCACAGGTGACCGCCAAGGCACTGCGAGTATGTGTGTCTGTGTGTGTCTGTGTGAGTGTGCGTGTGTGTGTGCCTGCGTGCGAGTTTGTGTCCTGGGAAGTGGATTATCACGGTGGTCTGCAGGAGTCAGCCGGCAGCCGAGCAGAAAGCTTTAATGAGAAGTCGCTGTTTACTGGGGACAGACTGGGACACGCACACACGTACACACACGCACACTTGAAGCACACACTGTAACTATTGCAGTAATAGAGGTTGGAAGGTTCCTTCTACAAACTAGTCGGCTCTGTGTTTCCTCATTAAGGAGGACAGTTGGGACACTCACAAAGGCACACACACATGCACGCACAAAGACTTTTCACAGGGTGGCTGCAGGTTTAAAAATATGTTAAAAGACATTTTTAAAGCCACTTTGGTCAAATTTAACATCTCGCCTTCATTAAATATAACAACAAGGTGTGGGTGATAATGAGATCAAGTGATACCAACAATTCTTTCTGCCTGTCTTCGTGGTCATAGGCCTTGAGTGTATTTGATGTTCCGGTATCTATCTATGTCAGGTGTTGCCTTCAGGGACACTCTGAAATCACAGCTTTCCTGTTGCACGACAACTGAGCGATGGTTCCAAATACCTCCAACTATCTATCTGCTGTACTTGTATGATGTCTATCCGTTCATCGAGCAAGCTTGTGTTTAGCCTTCAGGGACGCTCTGAAACGTCCTCTCACATGGCACCTGAAGTATATTCATCCATCTATCAAATCTAATCCGGTGCCTTGAGGGAAGTTCTGAAATCATGGCTTCAGTCTCAATTTGAAGTGAGATGAAAAATGTATCTAACTCGTTATTTAATTTATCCACCAACACCAAAGTGTATCTATCTCGTTATTTAATTTATCCACTAAAATCTTTTATGAAATACAATTGCTTTTAACACAACGTCTGTGTTGGGATCACGTATAATTGGAGAGCAACATTCTTTTTTTCGACAAAACAGGGCAGAAGAGGTGTCATCTGTTCAACTTTCCACCCCCGTCCCTGCTTTCACACAGCCACCATCCCACCCAGCAAACCTCGAATACCACGGCTACTATATTATGCTAATTGCCAGAAGACTAGTCAAACAACTAGTCTCCCACTGATAAAGCCACAAATACCGGATAAACCTCAAACCGCCCGGTCCCTGCTGTACCTTTTCACACAGCCATCATTTCCCCCTATTAAACATTTAATACAACCTCAGAATCCAGAAAATGAATAGCTCTCCTTTGGCTGGAGTTTCTCGTGTTAGCTCATTTCACACAAATGGGTTTTGATGGTGACGTGTGAAAAGGGCTAATGAAATTCTCGGTGGGAGGTTCAATATGATTCATTGTCACCTTTTCTTCCCGTACGGGTATCCGATGTGCGAATACGACCCTTTAGCGCTTGCAGATGCAGACAGTGTGCGGCTCGTAAAAAAAGAAAATTAAATTAGCGCTGAGCTTTTTTTAACGTCCATTTCGCATTGCCACTTTGAGCGGGGCAAGCGCTTAATAAACTCTCATTATTCTCTGATTCACGGCGCCAAAACACGGCTCCACTCCCGACGCTGTTAATTTGTGACGCGCGGCCGCTAAACACTTGGTTAGCTTTATCTGCCATCGTAACGCTTGCACCGCGGAGCTTTATTAGCACTTACGCCGGCCTTCATTTGGCTGCGGTTAAATCCAACTCTTCTTTTCAAAGGGTTTTTGGCCTCTCAAGGGAATCTGACGCTCTTTAGCCGCTACGCTATGTTTAACAGTACAGAAAAATAGCAAGTAGCTGCTAAGTATTTCCTTCTAATAAGAAAAAAAAAACGTTGCCCTCAAAGCAACCTAAAACAATATATATTATATTGTGTAATATTTTGAATTGATTTTGAAAATGACTGTATTTCCAGGTATGGTTTTCAGACTTATTTTGTGTTAACTTATGACATGTATAACGAATGTAGCTACGTGTAGGTACGTGAAACTGGCATATGGGATTAAAAACTATTTTAAAAGCACCGTGGATTGAATGGCAACCATCTTGGGGTGTACCCCGCCCAGAGACAGCTGGCTTTATATTAAAAAAAAAAAAAAAGCCCTTGAGTTGGATAACCCAAAGATGGCTATTTCAAACCAAAATGGGCGACTTCCTGTTTCCTTTCAGGCATAGCTTCTTGAGATATTTTTGTGGGTCAACTCATGATGGACATTCCTACCATATGTATGTTGATAAGTCAAACTGGCTATGGGGGCAGATTTTTTTTGTGAGACTTAAAAGGAAAAATTCAGTCTGTGTTGCACGCATGACTTGTGGCACCCACACACAGTCTTCTAGTGTGGAGTGTGGCAAAATGGATGACTGCATATGCACACACACGCACAGTATCAGTGTTGGTTTGTGTGTGTGGTGTCCAGAGAGTGGGATGGTGATTAGTGTTGGGATTCTGGGACTGTGGCCTCAGTTTTCATTAAGAGCCATAAACTCACATGTGTTACATCACCGCACAGACACCGTGTATGTGTGTGTATGTGCTTGTCTGTGTGTGTTTGTGTTTGTGTTTGTGTGTGCGCACACGCGTGCATTTGACCGAGCTTTGAAGACAGGCAAGTGCGAACGAGAAAGATGTTGTTTATCATGGCAGTAATTAAGCCCGCTGTTCAACTTTAATTAAAATATAACAGCAGCACTAAAGATGAACACACACACACAAAATACATTTTTAGCTGGCTATTTGCCACCAAAGATAACGCAACATAAATTGCGATAAGAAGCGGCATGATCCGATGTTCATGATCCAAAAAAGGCCTGAAACCAAATGAGATTAAAATGTGAGCTGGGGAATGTTAATTATTAGGGAAACCTCAATTAAAATCAAAATGGCTTCCTACATATATAAATGCACGGCCGTGGGCAAAAGTCTTGGGATGCCACGAGCTTAATACGACACAGTTAGCAGGATTATAACAATGTTGCTGTTTAATGAATTAAATCAATAAACTAAACAAATAAACACACAAAAACGTAAAATAGATTTTGCATTGGGCCAATTTATATTCATATAAGCACTACTGATAATAGATGGATGAATGAATCACAAAAGTCCATTCAAATTCCACATTTTTGTTACATACAAAATGGGACCAATCTAAATGTTTTTCAAACAACAAACATACGGAATTAGATTTTGAAAACGTGTCGAGTAGATCTCCACCAAAGCCCCATTGCTAACAAAAGAGTACAGATCTGTATATGTTCAGTGTCGTTTTGGTGTTTCGTTAAATAACTGACTTTGTCGTCAAAACAAAGAATGTCACACAACCTGTGTCTTTTCAGGGAGGGCTTGTTGAGACTTTTTGTGGGTCTGCTTATAATAGACATTTAGCATCCGAGTCTAAGATTTTTAAGTTGCGTAACTGGTCAAAATGAGCTTAAAATATCTGCTTCAAACCATAAAGGCAGATTTCCAGTGACATTTTGGGCACTGCTTCTTTCTTTTTTTTTGTGGGTCTAGTCATGATTGATAAGCCTACCAAATTTTATGGTGAATTAACCAACACACTACATAAGCTCAGCACGACTTTATTGTCATAAAAACGTGTGAATACAAATCATCATCATAAATACATTCACAGGCACAACCTCCTGCTATAGCCCCCCCAAGTAATGACTACATCCCATAATACACACACACACGCACACACACTCACAAACTACTATTACCGACACGCAATAAATAGTCCATTCAACTATTAGGTATTGATAAGAAGAAAGGCTTGATTGACAGCTTGCGTGGAGGGCGGGACTTAAGAGGGTAGGTTACATAGTAACACTTTTCGGTTTGTTAACAAAAGTTAAAGCCGTATGAGCTGTTATCGTGCCAAGTCATGACTTCTTTGCAAACAAGTGCATTTAATTACTCCGTGTGAGGCATAACAGATTTGAGAAGTTGATGTTAATGGTTTTAGTGATTTTTTTTGTCAGACAATCAATTACTTGGTAGCGCTTTAACCCTAACCTTGACTGACGAATTTAATTTGTGCCTTCACCAAACTCATAACTTAATTTACACGTATATGAAATTATATTTTCTTATTGAAATGGATTTAAATTCCATTAATCCATTTCCAGTCTTCTGAAAGAACACTACAATTTTGTTGTTGTTTTTAATAGAGAAAAATTGCGCTTATCTGAAAGAACACTCATCGTCTCCATGCCATTTGACACTTTATCATTCACAATAGCCATCTATCCTAGCCTAGCGCTCTACCCTAGCCACATTGCCCAGCAAGCTAGCCTGCCCACTTAGCCTAGCAACTAGTACAGAACCCGTTGAAATATCAGAGACTTTAACAAGCAAATAAAGGAAAACTGCTTTTTAGGGAGAAGGTTTTTTTTTTTTACTTCAGCAAAAGCAAATTGCTAATAATGCAAAAGAGCTAAACAATCATGTGGTTGCTGTCATTATTTGAACATGCCAATGTTGTGGTATTATTGTCAATTCTTTGAACTGCTTTCAGGAAGTCACGATGAAGTCCTATCATTTGTGAAATATGATTATTGGGAGTAGTTACTATCTGTAATATAAAATTTGCATTAGATTTTTTTTTACACATTTTCAGTTATTACCAAGCACAAAGAAAATATATCAAAATTTGTTGTGCCATTGGAATTCGTTCGTTATTTTTTGGATTTGATTTTAGGTATTCGTTTGAAGGTTAGTATTTGAAGAACTTGAGTGTGTAGTAGTTAGGGTTGGTTTAGGACTAGGGTTTGAAGGGAGAGGTTTTTTTTATTCAAGATCAGGTTTGTGTTAGTCGGCTAAGTTTAGTCAGGGTGAAAATTTATTAAGTGGACTGGTAATTTGGCAAGTTTATTCACCTCATAAGTTTATATGTATCAGTATTGCACTTGCATTAATTGATAACCCAGGTAGCTCAGTTTCAAAAAGGTTGGTGACCCCTAGACTCAGTGTTCAGGATTAGTTAGAGTTAGTTACAATAATTTAGTGGCTATTGCTAGAGTACATTATGGATAGGTTTCAATTCGGATTTGGCTTTAGATGGTTAGGGTTAGTTGGGTTAAAGTTAGTCAATTCATAGTTATAAGGTTTGATTGGGGTAAATGTTACAGTTAGGGGACTGTTTTCGATTGGGGTGTAATATCTTAAGTTGATTAGTTTTGCTGGGTGTAGTTTTAGGGTTAGTTTGGTTGATGTTAATTGGTTAAGGGTGTGTGGTTTGGTCAATTTAGGGTAGGTGGTATGGTTTGGAGCTGGGGTTAAAGTTGAGGTTTGAAGTTGGGTAAATTGAGCTTACTGTTAGTAAATTTAAGGTTGGTTCATTTGGGTTAGATTCAAGATGCTTGTTATGGATCTATGGAAACCCTGTTTAAACTGTGATCGTACTTCCTGTTACATCATGTTTAACATACTCAATGAAAAGAAGCTTTAGGGGTTTTTTTGGCCAGTGGTTTTAAAGTATTTTAAAAGTATTTTAACAATGAAATTCTTTAAGACCAATTCAAAAAATAAATAAATAATTCTCACTTTTCTGGCAGGAATTCTGTCCAGTGAGAGCCATTGTAATTTTCACCCTGTCCTCCGAAACAAACACAAATTAAGTTTAAAAAAAAAAGTAACTCTAATGCTGTGAAAAAATCAAAAAGAGGTTAAAAAGAAAAAGAAAAAATTGATAATCCAGTCAGTCCATGGGAGTCCCAAAAACGTTTTCCTCATTCCAAGAAAGCACAAAAACTCATTCAGGAGCGTGGAAAAAAAAATCTATACAAATGCAACAAAGACTGGGAAAAAAAAGCGCAATAGTGTTAAAAATGGACCAGGAAGAATAAAAAGAGAAGACAAAAAAAGTGTCTTTGGGACTTTTTTGTCTTAAGGAAGTCTTTTTAGTCCGGCCGCCCTCTCCGGCTGGCTGCTGGACGACGCTGCACCTACGAGAGGATAGACACGCAACGTCTTACACCTCAGTTCACCTCAGGTAACGCCAGGCACAAGAGCACAGTCCATGCAAAAAAGAAAACAAAAAGAAAAATTCAAAAAATGGAGGGAGAGATGGGATTTCAAAATAGTAGTGGCTTGAAAAAAATGTACCCGTGCAGTAAAGCAAAATGGATTCTTGGGAAAAAAAAAATAGTATGTACATTTCTCATAATTTGACATCAAACACAAGACTAAGAATATAAAACCTTTGAAAAAATGCAAATATGCAAATTGAATGCGTATTTAGGTTCAGTAAACAAAAGCAAAGACCATAAACGTCACCTAAAAAACACTGACGTTTTTTTATATGAAATCAGACATAGTAGCATCATGAGCCACGGTTAGCATCACAACGGCAGTCTACTTACTAATTAAGTTAAGCAAGTTCGCACTTTTTTTTCCTTTCGTAAGAACACATTCCGAAGCGACCATTTTAGTCTTATGTGGCTCAATTGCAGAAAACTGGTTTATAAAAAAAACTAAGCCGTTTTGACTAAGTAGCATGAAATGCGGCAGACATGTCTATCATGATTCATAAAAAAAAGTCAATGAAGGCATGCCAAAAAAAAAAGAAATTACCATTTTGACTCAAAGCAGCCATTTTTGGCTCAACTAGATAAAAAATAAAAGTCAACACTCGAAAGCCAGTTCAGTTAGCAATACGATATTTGCTAAACATGAGTAGACCCACAACAAAATCTCAGAATCCTTGCCTGGAAATACGGAGTAAATCTGCCTAAAGCAGCCATTTTTGTCCCTGGAGAGATTTATGAATACATATACTTAACCGCGCTAATAAAGTGTGATTGAAGTATGAAATAAAAATGATGCGTCTTGGCATGTTCCTCATTACAAACGGTCTCTTCTGACTGCAGTCATTTACACTCCGCTGAGGAAATACAGCAAATATTTGTTTTATGCTAATGAGCGGCGCGTGTCGCAAGCAGATTGCCTCAAAGCAAACAAACACATCAGCAAAGAAGTCCTGCGTGCCGCCGGACGTTTTCACAAGATGGTCGCAGCTCCTTCAAGACGCTAAAATGCACTAATGGCCGCCACTCACGTTTAATGTGCATGGAAATGAATCTTTAATGGGGGTCTTCACCCGACGCCATGTTGTTAAACATAGGCACGGTTAGCGTACATCACTGGTAATTACATCATGCTGAAAGACAAACATACATTTTAAGCCACAAAATAACGGCGTCACTAGTCGCTCTGAGTTGTTGCCAACTGTTTACACAAGATGTCCCTTTTTGATGTTTGTCGAGTCTATGAGCAATTTTGCTAAAAATTCAATCGATGGTGCCAAGTTGGTCATTGTTAGTTTGTTTTATTAAGTCTTAAATGATCCTAATACATTGTGTAGTAATAAATGTATGGCAAAGTTGCTCTGTCCCACAATAGTTTTTTGACACTTAAATGGATGCGCTTGCTCAGAGAAGACAAGTCGCAGTCAGAGTGAAGGTGAAGATGGCAAGCACGTATCGCACGGACGTAGCGTGTTGTGTCGCACATGAAAAGGATGCCAGTGACGCACTTCCGACTTAACCGGCTGCAGTCAAGGTAATTTTCTTTTTCCAGTCCGTCAAAGGCGAGTGGAAAAAGAAAGTCAGAAAAAGGATTTAAAAAGGAATCACAAAGGAGAGGAAAAAAAGACCACAGGAGAGGAGACAAGATGAGATGAGATGAGATGAGATGAGATGAGGAGGCATTGAAAGGACATGCGCGGGAGAGAAAAAAAACACTCCAGAGAAAGAATGGCACGTGGGTCACACCTTCAACAATAAACAAAAAAAAGTGATGAGTGTGTGCTTGTGTGCATGTGTGTGTGTGTCATTTAAATCTTTTAAGAACACTATATAGAGTCTCGCTGTCGGTCGGCGATGATTGTTGCTCCAGCTTCTGTTTTCTCCTCTTCTTCCTCCTTTCTCTTGGTCCTCCTTTCTCTCCCGATACTCATTTTCACCTCATCTCTCTTTATCAATTTCTTCCTCATCTTCATCTTCCTCCTCATTTATCTCCTCCGCCTCATCATTATTTTAACTTTTCCTCCTCTCCTCCTCTTTTGCATTTGTCTCCTTTTCCTCTCTCGTCTTTGTCCTCCATCTCACTATCTCCTTCTTCCTCATCCTCTCCTCTCTCTCCACGTCCCTTCTTCCTCCTCCCGCTGCTGCTCATTGTTCTTCCTCCTCCTCTTCTTCCTCCCAGTCATCCTCATTCTACTTCTCTTCCCTCTCTTGCCGCTCTTCCCTTTCATCCTCCTGTTTGTCCCCTTTTCTTTTCTCTCCTCCTCCTCACTTGGCTTCATCCTCCTTCTCCTACTTTTTTTTTTACCTCTTCCTCTTGTCTTCTTGTTTTCCAACCTATTGGCATTTCTCTCGCTCAGGGATGATGTGATAAGCAGAAATGTGTCGCCTGTTCTTGATCTTCTTCTCAAAAAAATGTGCTGATCGTATCCACCGGTGTCTGTCGTTGCGGTGGTTGTGTGGAATTCCAAATATTGGAATGAAAAGTGAATTCAACAGGTCAATCGAGGCAGCAGTTTGACTGAATGGACTGGCTCGACAACGCAAACACATTCTAGGTGTGAAGCTTTTCAGACGTTTACATGAAAGGAAAATGAATCAAATAAGACGTTTTTAATGTTAGCATGTTAGCATGAGCGAGGTCCACTCGAGTCCTTGGCCCCGAACGTTCGTGTAGCTTTAGTAGATAATCCGCCGGGCCTTTTGAATTTCTGCCTTTTCAAGCTGCATTCACACACCCGGCCGCCTTTTCATTTGCTCTTTTGTGCGCCGCACAATGAAGGTGCAAGCAGAAGCGTCGCCGACGCCGACACTCCTCAAGCAGTATGCCTCTCCCACCCGCCCGCCCGCTTTAAAAGAAGGTTTTGTTTTTTCATGTCGGCGCTGTCTCCATCTTGACTTCCAAAAAAAAAAAAAAGCCTCGGGCACCCGCATCTCGATACCGTTAACAAGCGTTCATTTTGTTCCTGACCCTTGAAGTACATGCACCTTGTTGGCAAAGTGGATTGAAAAGTGATTTGATCAGCAAAAAAAACAAAACTGAAGTTACACGATGTTAGGTATTGAGACGAAATATGAAATGAATGCGGCAACATTAGAAGTGTGTTTAAATCGACAGAATATGACATAGCTATGATAAGTTAGACATAGATGATATAAATATGCGACTTTAAAGGGTTATGGAACACAAAACAGGATCTGAATATCATCATGTCAAGCTATATACACCACAATAAACATGGCACACACGACAACCAGATCAGTAAAAAAATAAAATGCAGCTTCTCCCCAGACACCATCAGACTCCAGAGCCACTGACATCACAATCTGTCAACCACTGTGCAATATTTGAATTTTTTTCCCCCATCCTGCTCACTTAAACGTTTACACTCTACGATACCTCTGCAAACTGAAACACTTGAATGCCCCAATGCCTGTATCTTCATCGAAAACAGAAATGTTTCTCTTTTGGCACAAATTAGACTACAGCCACCCCAAATACACTCACCTCATTTTTTTAATTTGACTTATATACATTTCCTGCCAGTTTTAATCTTGTAAACTCCTCGTAAAAGTGGAATGCCACCAGTAAATGAATAGTTTTGTTCCAGAGTGCTGTGATTTACTTTTTTATATAAGAATCACAATATGACACTTTGGGAGTGTATAGACATTAAGTACGACGTAAATATACTACATTAGTGTAATCATCATCAAAAAAATATATTACATTTGAGCTAAATACATGACATATGTAAAGTGCTACATTAGAAGTCAATTGAACATTAAATATGATGTAATTATGCCACATTAGAGTTGCAAATGTTAAACCTGATGTAAATATTATACTTTAGATATTAAATATAATGTAAATATAATAATTCCAAATGATGTAGGTGCAGACGAGCATCAAAATTGATCCAGGTAAAAAATAAACGACAAAGTAAGTCCTTGTTTGATGTAGATTTATATTAGATGTATAAATGTATATTAGATCTATACAAATATCGATACAATTGCACCACACCAAAAAGATGTGTTGAAAATATACTCGATTAAAAGTGTACCAAAGATAAAATTGGATGTAAAAGTGCTACATTACATCAAGAAATGGATGTAAATAATGACACAAACAAATCCATCGGGAGGGGGGATCCGATTGGTCGTCAGGAAGACAAATCAACTCCGACTGGACCAATCGTCACCACAACAAACTGCAAATAGGAAATTGACTTCCTGTCACAAGTGTGAGATATGCGCCAGAAAACAACGCACACACGCGTATACAAGCACACGCACAAGGCTTCACGACAGGTACACCCAAGTGGAGGCGGACATGAATCTCAACGCTTACGTGCTGCCGCACACTGATGGCTATATATTTTTGCACACACGCGGTTGTATTTCTGAGATGTGACTCATGACTTCCTCTCAGTATACAAACGTGTGAAAATACACACACAAGGGTTACACACCAGTTTGGAAGGGTTGTTGTGGCAAAAATGTCTTTCTTCAGTTGTTGTATGAGATTTACAATATGAAAAGTCTTGTTTTTTTATGTAGAAAGTAGTCTGATTACTTTCTTGGACTAATATTTCGTAAGTTTTAAAGGTATTATTAGTTTTTGTCGTGTTGTCCTAAAGTGATGTTGAGGTGAGTGAGGCGGAACAAGATACCTGCCACCCGGTCGGGAACTTGTCGGATGTACCCGAAGGATGTGAATCGGCCGGCCAGCCGGCAAACATCTGCCGAGACATCTGGGCTGTGAGCCGGTGTGACGAGGACAAAAATGAAGACTGCTCTGTACACTGACGGCCTTGATTTGCTAGCGAACAGAGCGCCCCGTTAATGGAACAAGAGGACGAGGAGGAAGAAGGTTGTTACGTTCTGACTTTGTCATCCTACGGGAGAAGAAAAATGTTTCTGCGCTGCGGGGGAGGTGACCCCGTCATCCGGGACGCCCTGTATGTGTGTCACCATACATTGTGTGTGTGTGTGTGTGTGTGTGTGTGTGTGTGTGTGTGTGTGTGTGTGTGTGTGTGTGTGTGTGTGTGTGTGTGTGTGTGCGTGCGTGTGTGTGTGCGTGTGTGTGTGCGTGGCCCCCCAGGCTCCGTCCTTGTACCCCCCCCTCTCCCCCACCAGTATGAACTCTGATCTGTGGCCCTCAGTGATGCTGCATGACGGATGTTCCTGCTGCTGAACAACATTGACACGCTGTGTTTGTGTGTGTGTGTGTGTGTGCGTGTGTGTTTTTGCATGTGTGTGTTGTTTGTATTTTTGTGGAGTTTTAAATATAAAGTTTAAGGTAAAATCTGTCATGACTATCATGAATCATCGTAGAAATCAATTCATTGAATGTATTATCATTGTAAATATATATTAATAGCACACCCCTGACTATTTGTGGGGCTGTGGAGATCTTCCTACGGTTACTTTTAATTGAACTTGGCTTGCCCCAATCTTACGAATGGACTCCAGCAACTGCTTGCGCCAAGTAGACCGTGCGACTCTCATGCACTGAATGTAAAGGCAATGAGGGTAGCAGCTACCATCGGTTGGTTATGTTCACTCCCACAACGGCGCAAACGCCTCTTTCTACCTGCGCCAAAATACCAAAAGAAAGAAAACTCAAAAGCGCTTGGACTGCGCTTTGCGCTAGATTTGTAGGTAGGCTGGAAAAGTGCGATACTTTTTTTTATGGATGGCATTGTTTCAGTAACCTTACACAATAGTGAATTTTAGTATATGTCACAGGGCACAAATGGCTCCCTGGTTGGAGTTTGGACAGTCCTAAATGTACATTGGGGCTCCATCAGAAGAATTCAGTTCGACAAAGAGGCTTTATCCCACTGGTACCTGCCACACGTCCGCCCCCTCCCTGGCGTCCTGCCGTCCGGTGTTAATGTAAGCCATGTGGCGCGGGTGTAATGACATATAATGCTATTGTCTATCAAATCTGCTTAGGATCAGCCAGGCCGGGATGCGGCCGGGCGAGCCTAGGCAGGATGGGCAGATCGCGCGCCGCGGGTGACGGGATAATCCAATCACGGCTAGCGGATCACGGTTCAGCCCGCTCGGCGTATAGCGGACGCACCTGGATCTCGGCTTCTGATTGGTTGTGGGTCGGGAATTCGATTGAGACTGGCCAAGTGATTTGAGGACTCGGTTTGCGGGGTCACACGACATCTATCACATTCAAGATGGAGTTTCGGAGCTATGAGTTCACACCCCAAAAAAACAGCGATCAGAACATTCAAGATTTGGCTGAAGGAGTGAAGAGAAGGAATCGCGGCGCTAATGAGGTGGATGACTTCAGGCAATTTTCCTGTGAATGGCAATCATTTACTTTGAAGTAAAAAAACGAAATGACTTCAGTACGTGATACTTTTTTATGAAAACACTCCAAGGCCGTAAGTAAGTTAAGCGTGACAATCGATAGTCAAAAGCCAATACTCAAACGCTTGAAAAACCAGGAGGAGGAGAAGGAAATGGCACAGGAAGAAAGTGAGGAAGAGACAATTTTTTTTTGGAATTGGCCATTCGGGGCATGTTGCAGTTGTTGTCAATTTTGTGTCAGCTTTCATTCAACTGACCACAAGCGAGAGATTTCCGCTTTGGGTTCAATCAGGGTTGTTGAGAATCACAATTGTTCAGGGTATTACTAAATTAATGATTTTAATCAGATGAGTCGAAACAACAGCAATATTAAAAGAAGTGCAGGAATTTCTAGCAAGTAGAGGCCAAATCCTAAACATGACAACAATCTCCAAGATGTAAAATAGACTAACTTTTTCTTACCAAGTAAAACGTCCAAGCTCACCAAAATTTTGCAGAAACAGTAAAAATGACAAAGGACGTGGACTGGACGTGTGTCTAATGCTAATCTAACAAGCTGGGTAGCATGTTTGCTCTAGCAATGAAAGTCTCCCAAAGAATGTTGGTTTTGTTCTAAAGACCACAAAATAATTATAATTTCAAGAAATATCAATCCATCAAACTGTTAACTTGATCTTGTCCCCCAGTAAGCAGCCTGTAGTACAAATCTCATCGTAATTAGTCGCATGTAGGCTAACGAGCTCCTGAACCAGGATTACCTGCCCGTCTATGTCTAATCCTGAGATCATCTGCCTACACTTCCTCGCTCTTCTTCCTCATCGCTCGTCCTTCCTCACAAAGTCACACGACCTCAAGTGTTGAAACGTTTTTCCTGTCTACATGTTTACAAAATGTTTTGACGAGTGGATGTGGTTCAAAAGGTATTTTTCCTCAATTTGAATCTCTGTGAAATTTAAATCTCTGCGGTATTTCATTTTTCAAAGACTGGGCTAGCCACAAGCCCGAAAATGTATCCTAACTCAAACTATCCTTCATATAAATCTTTGTTATTCTCAAATCAATTTAAACCTAGAAAAAAGAGAAAAATATATAGCCTGGACTCCTATCACAACCCAAAAACCCGTAACCCAAGAGAAAGATTGGCTTTAGGGTTAATCCAACATTAATCCAATACTAACCCAATTCATTCATACAATTCTCTAATCAACGTAACTCACCCATTAACCCAATAACCCTTTTTACTCGAAGCCCATTCAAGACATCCTAAAAATCCAAACCTGGAAATGTTTCCAGAAAGTTATTGTTATGAGCATGCAAGCATACGTAGCTGAGACCATAATAAACTCGGTCCAAATTTGAGCGCAGACATGTTTGTTTGGACGAACACTTACCCCCGCTGTGTCGGAAACCCTTTGGGCGGAAAACCTGATTAACTCGGGAGGGATCGTTGCGCTAATACGTGACAAATAAGTGGATTAGTGGAGGGTCACTGTGGATTAGCCGCCGTCTTTTTTGTTTCATCCCGACGTCTCCCCTCCCCAAAAACCTCCCCTCGTAATCTGCTAAAAATCCTGTGAAGCAGAAGGCTGGTGGCCAAACAGCTATCCCCCATTGCTTCAGACCGGTTCTTTTCATGGCTGGCGCATTTTTCAGGTATAATATCACATGGAACAGTAAAGTTTCAAAAGGTATTATCAAAGACACACACAGTGGGGCAAAAAAAGTATTTAGTCAGCCACCAATTGTGCAAGTTCTCTGTAATTGTCTTCATAGGTACACTTCAACTATGAGAGACCAAATTTAAAAAAAAATCCTGAAAATCATATTGTCTGATTTTTAAAGAATTTATTTGCAAATTATGATGAAAAAGAAGTTTTTGGTCAATAATGGCCTCGATCTGGGGCTCCACGCAAGATCTCACCCCGTGGGGTCAAAATGATCACAAGGACGGTGAACCAAAATCCCAGAACCACACTGGGTCCCCCTAGTGAATGACCTGCAGAGAGCTGGGACCAAAGTAACAAAGACTACCATCAGTAACCAGGGACTCAAATCCTGGAGTGCCAGACGTGTCCCCCTGCTTCAGCCAGTACAGTCTGTAGTTTGACATTCCATATTACATTCTCACAATCCTCTTCTGGATCATCCAAATGCTCTCTAGCAAACTTCAGACGGGCCTATCTATCCATTGTATTTTTTAATTTGATAATTTATGGAAAAGTGTTTGTCAACTCAATCTCAATTCAAGACTTAACATACGATTACCTCCTGGCTTTGGACCGCCGACCTCTTCCGCGCTCTGTCTGTTAGCCCACATAAAATAGCAAGCATCAAAAGCACGTGTTGCCGTGACAACCGCCCTGCATGAACACCCCATCCGCCCCCATCTTTCCATTCACGCCTCAGTCCTAATTGGCCGGCCTGTGCCGACGGGTCAGAGAGGTCGCCCGGCGGATGAATGCCGAGGCGTCCGCTCAAACGTGGCCACTTTCATCGCCGCTTGCTTCGGCTGAAGGGACGCCAGCAGGGCGGATAATTGGCGGGCGGGTGGCTGCTCGGAAGGACCTGGCAAAGCCTTCGCAGCGTGGCCACAAGAAGGCAGCGCAACGAGCTATCATTTGCTCTACTTCACACACAGAAAAGAAAAAAAGCCACAAATAAACGCCTGCTGGGTTGAGATGGCGCCAAAGGTGGCAGCTGTTGGTTAGCAACAGGTGCAATGTGGGTGAATACGGTCACTCACTTTTAATCTGGTACTGCAAGAGTAACACAATTGGTTTGGAATGATGACTCTTAAAGCGGTTTGAAGTCCATTTTCAGGTCCCTATGGCTGTTTGTTACCTATCATAGGTTAGAATTTGATTCTTGGCCTTGGTAATGAACATGTACTAAATTCTGTGTCATATTTTCAACACTAATGGGTACATAATGATACACATATTTCTGAAACTTCAAACCAAAAGGACACAAGCCCAAAATGGATAGTTTTATTTTGATTCCATACGTCATGATGAACATGCGTGTCGGATTTTGTGCCAATCAGACACATTTCAGAATGGATTACTGAGTTACAGCATTAAAGTCTAATATTTATTTCGTCTAGCCACATTAGCACTAATGTTTTTTAATCCTGTCATCAGCATCAGAGTGAGTGACAGGAAACGCACGAGTAGTTTTTTTTTCCCCAATATTGGTTTAAGACTGTACGTTTACTGTGAGCTGCTCATTAATTAGCGTGCGCGACATTTAATTGGTGCTATGAGGCCAGCGTGCACCTTTAAGCCACGGCTAATCCATCAGCCGCCACCTATTTTAATTGCCTCCGACAACATTTTAATTGAAGTGAAGGAGAGGCAGCTAGGGAAAGCTTTTATTTTGACACAGGAAGTGACTGGCAGGAGGTCTACGTGTCCCAGAATGTTCTTAACTAAACTGCCTTGCAACTTGTGTTCACTTGATACTAGGGGTGTAACGATTCATCGATACACATCGATTAATCGAAATAATGCTCTACGATTTATTGGCATCGATGCTAAACGTAAACATCGATTTATATCGCCGTGTTTGACCTCGGACATTAGACGCGACTTTATTTTGAAATCCAGTTCATTGTTGCTTGCTTCCTCTTTCCGGGAGCAGTACGCGGCGTGTTGTGTTGTGAGCAGAGCAGGCACGTGAAAGGGGAGCCGACAACTACGCGGCTCCTGGGCTGGTGCTATGGCTAGTGTCCAAGAAGACGAGGAAATTCGCTCCCCTTTGGGCTTCAAGTCATTCGTTTGGAAGCACTTTGGATTCCAAAGAAAAGATGGCTCAACGGACAATTAAAATTATTGTAAATAAATAGTTCAGTAATGCACTTTAAAGTTAATGGTATTACAAAAAAAGAAAGAATATTCATTTTTCTTTACTTCTATGAGAAAAAAGATAGGAATTTGATAAAGTTCAGTGTTAAAATAAGCACTTTGTATCCTACAATACTCTTGTAATTTCCTAAATAAAGAGTTTGCAGTACCTTGTTGATTTTGCGTATGAATTGTTATAAATCAGGATATTGTTCTATATTTTTTATTTAAAAAAAAATATATATATATATACGATCGTGGAGCACTATATCGTGATGTATCGTGAATGAATCACAGCAGGCTTTAAGATATCGGCAAATATCGTATCGTGGGGCTTTGTATCGATATGATATCGTATCGTGACAAAACCCGCGATTTACACCCCTACTTGATACGTTTTACTGTCTCACTTAAAGATATTTGGAGACATTAAAATTATTTATTTTTTTCACGAACCAATTGCTAACCCAGACACTGGATGCAAATTCATACACATAAGCCTAATGCTAAGCAAAATTGCTAAATTAGCATAACCCTGTAGCCAATGCTAACATCCATTTGATCTCATTTTTTTCTTAGTTTTGCTGATTTCTCTTGTATAGAGGAAAGTGTTTAACATTCTATGTGTGTGCCACTAAGCGTACTCATTTTCTTTCCGAAATGTAATATGCGTGCGTGTGTGTGTGTGCGTGCGTGCGTGCATATGTGTGTTTGTGCGAGCGTGTGTCACGTAACTTTCCATAGACAATTAACCCCATCATCCACCACAACACCAGCAGTGGGTGTTTCCTTGTTTCCATGGCGACTTATCTCTGAGGACAGGGACAGGTCAGCACGAAAACAAAGTTAGACACACCAGGGACACACTCGCACTCATACACACGCGCACGCACACAGACACACACACCTGTTTACATCCCCCGCCGAGATCACGCACACTGCGCCTTGCGTTCATTAGATCCCATAATGCAGCGCTAACCTAGCGACCAGACCTGTGGCAAACTCCCCTGCTGAGTTTGTGCTCTCATTGGACGGCTTACTGACCCCAGACCTCCCGCCGGTCGCTGGGCCATCTGCATCGTCAGAACTCACCGGGAACAGCTGGCAGGACAGGAGCTGAGCCAAGCGCCAGCAGGTGGCGGCTTTGGGCGACCCGCCGTTAGATCACAACGACACGTGCCGCTAACCTCCATCATGTCACATATACGGATTGTTTTATGTTATGCTTATTATTATCTACATTTTCAGTGCCTCTAAATGACGAGTGTTTTACGCAGAAACCAGCAAAAGGGGATCATGTGAATGGGGTCACAGTATCAAAATCAGTCTTGAAATCTTAATTTTTAATCCTAACCCTGGTTTGACACCTTAATTTCAAACCCTAACGCAACACCCTAAATTGAAACCTCATCCCTGTCTTTTTGAACCCTAACTCTGGCTTGAAACGTTCATTTGAAATCCTAAATTTAGACCGTACTTTAAAAGTAACTTGTAACCCAAACCCTTTCACCTGGCTCAGACACTTTTGTATTTTGAAAACACCTGCAGCCTGACTTGGAAACTGGTATAAGGCCCATCCTTGTTTAAAAGGCTAATTGGAAATTCTGTCTTGTTTAAACCTTGTTCCTGGGTTGATTACTAACAGACAGAACAGCATCGCTGCTGTGTTGCTGTATGAACACAAACAATGGTGTCAATCTTCTCTTTTGCTGTGTTCCGTATAAAAGGCAAAACGCTTTATGTGTGTGTACAAAACGTCCAACACAGATAAGCTGAAATAAACAACAGACCTGGAAATAAATCCACCTCGTATTCTCTCTACATCCATCGGGTGGGGAGACGCAGAGGAGGGGGGGGGCACGGGAAGAGCTCCCCGCAAAGCTCCTCCACATCACAGCAAGCGATCACTCTGCCACACAAATAGCAAAACACAGAAACGGAGAAGAGGAAGATGCGCGTGTGCTTCCATGGGGAGGAATCACCTCTCTTATCAGTGGCGCTTTTATCTGCCGGCTAATGAGCATCACACACTCACACGCACTCTTCCTCAGGACGGCAGTTTCGTCAGCCCATCTCTCAGTGAGTGTCCCACTTCCAAAAGCGTGGACGTCCGCTTTCATGGTTACGCAACGGTGCTGCCAGCGTGTGCGTTGTTCAGCCTGGAAAGCCTTTGAACACACTCGAACACTGCCGGCTCTAATGACTGCGCGTGTGTGTGTGAGAGCCATTATTAGTTTTTTGCAAAGTAAGCAAGCTGCCAAGAGAGGAAATATATGTTGGCCTGATCCACGTCCTCGTCGTGTAACTCCTCCAGCATTATTGTACTTCGTGGAAAAAACTTGAACTTACTACACGAGCCAAGAAAAAAAGGTTTACCGTATGTATAAAAAGAAAAACAGATCTGCAACATGCTATGACGTCATGGCGTCGCCATCAACCTGCCATATCCTCAATCTTCGATGTCACTCGTGACATCAACAACTTGACACATAGGCACCGACGTGTGGAATAATGTCATTACGTCATCCATTATGACATATTCAACCTGCATCAACCAATAGCCTCAACATGCTGTGATGTCATCAACTTGCGACTAAATACAAAAAAATCATGCAATGTACGAGTTAGTTGGGAATGACTTTTCGGAATGCCTTGCTGTCAAAATTGTTAGCCGAACACAGAGACCGAACAACCTCATCATGATGAGAGTCGGCGGCGGCGGCGCCGTCCGCAACATTGGCTTGCGTTCCTGCTTCATGAAGATCTGCTCGCTTGCATCTCTCTGCACTCTAAAAGCTCTCGTAATGGACACTAATGCCGGTGGCTCTAGCCTGCTTTGCGCCGCTAATGTGTCCACTTCCTGTCGGTGGCGAGTGTGCGTGGCAGGAGAGAGCATTACGATGATGGCGATGATGAAGATGATGGGGGATTTCAATGAGGTCTGCTGAGAGTTGAGCCAGCGACAGGAGGCACAAAATGGAGTCTGCCTGCATGTGTGTATGTGAGTGAGTGTGTGTGTGTGTTTGCGAATTTATATCTGCCGCCCGCATCAGTCGGTGTGAGATTTCCTATCTGCACTCTTCATCTTCATCATCCTCACTTTGTTTCTATCCTCCGCACTTCAAAGCGCACACACACACACACATAAATTCTCTTTCACATACACACATGGATACAATTGCGCACATACAGATACACAGTCTCACACATTTTGTCATACACTCTCACACATGGTTTGTCTCACACACATGCACTCTCGCGAAACCCCGAAGCATGCAACAAGTGGATGCTTGTCGGTTTCTTTTTCAATTTTCTGGCTTTTGACATGAAGGTCCGCAGGTTTTCATGTAAGACACCTGGGAAGTCTGCGAAGTGGTCAATAAAGTTTTCCTTTTAGTTGTTCACATAGCACGTGGCTAACACACGAGCAACAACACACCGGCGGGTGCAGCATCTTGGCAGATGGACCAGCTTTTGCCCGTGACTCGCGACCCCAGTTGAGCGGCCGTTTGGTACACTTAATGCCCCTTGGTGGATTACGGTGGTATGGGGTTGCTAATCTGGATTTCATCTAGAATATAATCTGCAGGCCTCACATGTGTGCGGGCTTCTCAATGCTATCCCACTAAAAACAAACATATATATATATATATATATTATATTTTGTGATGCGGTTATCTGTGAATTGCATGTTTTTTACAGCATGTAGCTGTTGCTATAGCGACTAATAACGCCAGTATTTAATTAATAAATGCGACACACAGAATGGTGTCACAAATGTCCTTTTTGAACACCACTCATTTTAATTCTCATTCTCTTCAACATACTGGACCTGACACAAATGGATGTAAAAAAAAATTCTACAGTTCTATTTAATTGTTAAGCAAAACAGTAGCGTCTGAAAGGTGCGTGTGTGTTTGTGCGCGCATTTGTGAAGGTAGTTAATCAAAGCAAAGCGCATACATCAGCAGCTCATTTGCATACGAGATCCGCACTTAAAATAACATTTAATTGTCCACTGATTTATTATTGAGTCCATTTGCATTGATTATTTTGGCTTTAACACACACACACATGTACAATGCTAAACAGTACAATTCAATTATTGTATTATTGTATCTTACAAGCAACATCTCAACCTAAGTCCATTAGTTAGCTCCATCAACTTTGACCTGTACGAGATGACGACCTTTGAAAGTAGGACCTCCTCTCAAGAGGTATTTCAGAATATAACAATGAAATATGAATATGTGATAACATCATTCATAATTAAGACTGATTGAGTTAACCCTACAGAACTTGATCACATTACAAAGCTAATCCTAATTAGCTGTTCTTCATTCCACAATTAGAAGCCATCAAAAATTTGAATTGTATTATATTTTCACTTAAAACATTGGCCATCATACAACAAAAAGATTAAGCAACAAGGGCCACCAAATAAACACAGCACATTAAATCGTAAATCAAATCGAAGGTTGCAGCGAAACATTTGTAGATTTGTAATGAAATTTACAATTCGCACCTTGTATACTCAACAATTAACAAAGGAACATGTTTTGGGTTTAAGACACCTTGCCAATTAAACAAGGTAGATTCAAGAACGAGGTAAGAAACGCAACGCTAAAAAAAAGTGTGCCTTTAGCCTGTTCGGGTTCCAAGCCACCACATTACACACGGTGCGCACACAAAGTGAGCCGACACGTTATCGGGCTGACAAAAACGTTACGGAGGGCCAACCCAATTTCACTTACCCCGACGAGCCTCCCCCTGTGGATTCTTAAGTGGAGCTGATGGAAGGTTGGACTGGCCGTCATTTGCATAATTGTGATGTTAATGCGCTGAGCCGTGGGACTTGATTATGTTGCATATTGATTGCGTTGCGCGGGGAATGGCGGGAATCCGATTAGACGATGGGATTCCTGCCATCTACCATCGTAAACTCGGTCAAACCAGACGGCGAAGAGTAAACTCACCATTCTCGGGGTGTTCCATTTCACCAATGCTGCCGTCAGGTGTGGTGCGCTCGTAGTGGTCCTCGGGCAACGCCAGTGGGCCGATCCGAGGCCCGGATGACGACTTGGAGCTGGGAGTCTCCGACTCATCCAGCCCGCTGTCGTAGTAGCTGTGCTGCGATGCATCCTGCAGGTCTTGCGCCTGATTGGCCGTAGAGAAAGTCACCCGACGGTGTGGCAGCTGGGTAAAGACGCAAAATTGTAACATTATTCGCGATGGCCAAGAAAAGGACCAATGACAAAACCCCATCAAGTCACATATCATATCGAAGGCTGCATCGAAGGCTTTCAGGATCTGTGGATATTCTAATTGTATGCCTTTGTATAGTGATCAAATGGCCTATAAACCTCAAACTGCAAAGTGTCCATATTTAATCGCAAGGTAGAAATCAACAATGCGTTGTATATCAAATTAAATTTTGATATGAAGGCTTTTGGCTTCTTATACATGACAAATTTGGCAAAAGATTTCCAATTATTTTAGCAACCATTATAAAGCAATGATCCAATCACATATCGAGGTCAGTAATTAACTAACAAGAAATCAAATTGAGTCATATTTTGGAAATATGTCATATGTTAGCACAATAGCCAAAAACATGTCAAGATTGCCTTAAACTTAAAACTAACCATACAGAAAACACAAAGTCACATTTGCAAAAGCAACCTTTGACTCATTATGTATAAAAAAATTTAACTAAAAATGAGAGTCACTAAAAATATTTGGTGACCCATCTAGACAACAGTTGTCCGTGCAGATGCCTGACGGAAACTAATATGTCCGCTCGGCTATTAATTGCATGCGTGAGAGTCGACTTAAAGTTGCTAAAAATGCAACACAGTCACATGAAGTCTTCCCCGTCACGTTCTAGTTTGCACGGCCGAGTTAATTTGGAGTTGAAATGTCATGTGAAGGCGACGAGTTAGTTTGCATAAAAGCAGCAGGCTGAAAACAGACTTTGACGCTTCATTGACTTTGTGGAGGAGGAGGAGGAGGAAGCCGTCTGACTTGATGCTTTTATAATTAAAATACAATTAGCTGTCCATGTAGCGCTGCAGGACACACACGCGCACTGAGCCAAACACACACGCTCACACACACACGCACCTGAACGGGGCCAGACAGATAAACAGCACATCCCTGGCTGGCCTGATACTCAGTCACCATGGAAACTGGTGTCACCCTAGTCAGGACCCTGAACCGCTTCAAACGGCATCAAAAAGACTTTTTGTATTTTTTTTCTTTCAAAATGGCGACCGTCCACAGTCCGGTGTCCCTTTGGGAAGTGTGGTGCGAGGGATCAAACAGACGCGGCACCATCAGCGGTCGCCAATTGCGACACCCCTGAGGATTGGACTGAGAAAGGATTTTATTTCAAATGGAAAAACAAATAGCAGCGAGGTCGCAAAATGCCGAGATATAAATTTTGTTGTTTTGATTGTTTTGTTTAAACTGACAAAAAAATGATCACAAACAAACATCCAGTAACAAATGGTCAATACAAAATTGAGGATGTTCAATACCATTTTTGTTTTTTTGCTCCAACACACACACTAATACACACACGGCATGAGCGGCAAATTAGAATTTGTCGGAATGTTGTTATTAAGAAACACTTCCTGCTATCTGCCGAAAGATAGAAATCGACGCTTGGTTATAAACGAAGGAGGAAAGAAAAGGATGCGCAAATGATCAAGATTCCTCGCCCACCTGTGTAAAAGGTGAATGCCAAAGGGTGGATATGCAGAGCTTCCACGTAAAGTACAGAGTGAGGGGACTTTTGCAACAGGAACACACACAATGTGACAAATCTTTGTTTTTGTCCTTTTGTACTTGTACGCTGGCATGTGTTTGTTTGCCGTAAATAGAAGTCGTCGCCTATCTCAGCGCCATCTCAGCGCTGAGCGCATCACAGTTGAGAAATAATGGTTAAAAAAAGAAAATCCTCACAGTCACCCCAGGGAATCTTCGGATTCCGCAACAGTACTGTTTGCGGGACACCCACGAGTACCTCTTTATTTTCGTCTGTCACGTCGCACGTGTTAGCCAATACGAGCTAACATACAATTGGTAAACTTATGAAGACTGTCGCACTGGTTAGCATGTCTGGCTTAAAGTTCTGTGGTGCAGGATTTAATTTAAAATTGAACACAGGCCTACTTTGCTACTGTATTTGAAAATTATCAGTATTTTGGTCAAATGAAGTGCCAAGTACTTTTTTAATTGGTGTGAAAATCTTGAAAATCACCATGCTAAGGAAATTAGGAATGAAAATATTTATTGCATTAATTTTCACGTTTGTATGATTAGAACTTAAAAGGGAAAATAAAATTGAATTTAATTGCAAGCAAATGGTGGTAACCTCCATTTTTGGGAGGAATATGCCAGATTTTAAAAACACCCACAGGAGAAGCTGAAATGTCCGCTTGAAGACGAGGAGGAAAGTGAGGACGGTGAGGAGCATGAGGAGGCCTGCTGATGATTAAAAAGCAACCAGGAGAGGAGAAATGAACAACGCCTCGCCGGCTGTTTGTCAGCTGAGACACAAAGCGGGAGATAACACACCGTGTGTGTGTGTGGGTATGTGTGCGTGTGTGTGTTGTGTGTGAGCTCCTCATTACCTCCCTGTGAGAGATAAGAGTATGTGAGGCTGCATTGTGCATGTTTATAAAAGTGTGTGCTTATCAAGTATGCACATGCACACGTCTGCGCAGACACACACACACACACACACACACACACACACACACAGACGGCTAACGCGGAGAGCTGCGACATCTCATAATTCCACACAGCAGCGCCACATCACTTTGAGTATTTGATGAATGAGTTAACACAAATGAAGAATGTGTGAGGGAGTGCGCTAGTAGCCCATGTTATGTGAGTGAGTGAGTGAGTGAGTGAGTGAGTGAGTGAGTGAGTGAGTGAGTGAGTGAGTGAGTGAGTGAGTGAGTGAGTGAGTGAGTGAGTGAGTGAGTGAGTGAGTGAGTGAGTGATTGTTGTAAGTTGTGAAAGGGACTGTGTGCGTGTGTGTGTGTTTGTGTGTCCGCGGGTGTGTCAAGTTGGCCGCACGAAATCAAACCCAATAGGGAGGCTACAATGTAGGGCAAAGCAGATGCGTCCATGCTACTCGTCCACATTGTTTCGGCAAGTTCTCTGTCTCATGGAAGCACTCGTAGGATGGCAAACCAAAATGGCCGACTTCGTGGCATGGCTTTTGAAGACCTTTTTTATGAGTCTACTCGTGTCTGACATTTCTACGTAATTTCACGCGTTGAATTTTCAGACTTGATTTCAAAAGTAGCTTGTTGGGTCTGAAGTGATTGCGCCCTCTGCTGGTTGCTGACATGACAGAGAAGTCATGATTATGGGCGCCTTTTTAACAGCAGCAGCCCGTTTAGTTAGGCAGCAAACTAATCAGGCCTGTAGTGCCTTATGCTAACGATGGAAAAGCTCAAGAAAGATGCCAACTTACTAACATCAAGCTGCTTAGACAGCAAACAAGTTGGGCTAGAAGTGCTGGTTTCTGCTAATGTTGGAAAAAGTGAGGAATTGTCTAATCGATACCTTGCCGACTAACTCCCACACTACCCGTTAAGTCACATGAGCTCATGTGACGGCAGAGAGCAGGCAGAGGTTTAAGCATCAAAGGCAGCTCGTCCGACGGGCACTTCGCATGCGTGAACGTCTTAGAAACGACTCGCGGGAGGTCAAGAGGCCACGAGCGGAGAGGAGAGCGCGTGTCGTCGAGGAATTTCCCGAGGCGGTAGCGTTACTGTTAGCCACTTTCATGTTGGCCCTCCCTTGTGTTCGCCTTCAGTTTCTTCAGACGTTACTTTATCGCAAGTCGGGGGAAACCTGAAAACGGGTAGGCTACAAGAAAATCCTGCGAGGTAATCAGGCCAAGACGGAAAAAGATTAAAACCATCCAAGTGGAAGTTTAGCAATTATTTGGATTAGCTGATGAACCGTAATATGTGTCTGCGTTATGAGTGTTGAGCGTGTTAGGAATGTATGTATGTGTGTGTCTGTATGTGTACGTGTTTGTGTGATTGCGCTTATTGACAGTGACATTACACACAAGCACACACTCGCTCACACAAAACAGGTCAGCTGAGTCCATCATCTGCTTCTAGAGTTCAGTAGAACGCCAACATTTGTCTGCCCTGCAGGTGTGTGCGCCGTGTGTGCGCGTGTGCGTGTTGACACTGACACTTGACGTGGCAATCCGATGAACTCACAAGCGACGCACACACACGCACACACAGCACACAAGTGTGAGGGAGGAAAAAAGCCGTAAATCTCTTTTCTCCGCTGCTATTTTTCAATTTGCTGCCTGGCTGCTCTCCGGGCCGACGCTCAAACATCCGGACAGAACCCAAACGCAGCACCGAAGGATGACAGCAGAGCAGAAAAAAAAAGCTCTGTAAAAGGGACGTACGGCGACTCAACGCTTTTTTTGTCTGAATGTGCGCATTTGAGAGTTGCTGACGCTTCTCCGCTGTCACTCAAGCATCACAGGCCTCCTTTTGTGCATCTTCTACGCACACACACATGAAAGCCACTTAAAGCAACACTATCAGTGCAAAGCAGCACTGCAGGTTCGGCGTTTAATTTAATATATGCAACAGTCATGTTTCTTTGTGGTACTGTTTAATCCACAAGTGAAAGAGAACAGGGTGGTGTTGTATGTGTGTGTGTGGGGGGGGGGGGGGGGGGGGGGGGGGCATAGGTCCATGGGATGACGTGCTCTGAGGCTTAGCAAAACACGGTAAAAATGTTTTTCAAATGACACAAAACGTCAACATGCTAATACAGTAATCAGTTAGCATCCCAAAACTAAAGTAGCTAGTCCTTAGCAAGATAAACATAGCAGAGCTGTCAAAATGAATCGACTAATCGACAAATAATCAATTGTCGACTAATTCGACAACTATATTAATATTCCAGTAATTGTTCAGCAATTTCTAACCCAATTCCTATGTCAGTCTCAACAGAAACAATTCATTTTAATCCTTGATGAAAACAGATTATCTTGTGTGTTTCGAGTTTTTGACATGAGTTTTTAAGGTACATTTATTTATATTGCAGCTCAGACAATTTTATGACAGATTTGGGGCCATGTATTGTATCTATCTCTGTTGCGTATGAAACCAGTTGCCTTGTGCTGGAGTGGAATATTTCTCAAGGGGAATAACAGCCACAAATGTGAAAGTCCACTTGAGGAGTTAGCAATTTGGCAGCTCAGCAAGTAAAGCATGCAATTAAGTACTTATTTTGTTTTTGTTTATAACGATGGACAGAGGGCTAAAGACATAAAAGTAAAACCAATGCAGCACACATCTCATGAATGGTTTTACTCTCTGTTTTGATGTATTTAATCCAACCTTAGAAGCAGCAGTATGCTTATTGCACTTGAAATTCTGCAAGTGACTTGTGAATGGTTGTTTTTATGCTAGTTCTAAGATGTTGTTGTTAGTGTTGTTGTGTTCGTGTTGTTAAATGGTGCTGAGTGCATCTTACTTTCACATACAACAATAATTCCTTATTTAACAAAACCTAAAAACTAATACAAACACTAATTAAAGACTAGAATGTGCAATTTCTGGAGAAATTGCGTGTGAAGGCGAAATGTATGAATAACTTCTTCGGGGAATGCTGCGGAATGACGTTGAAACGTGTTGAATTACTTGAGAAATGTAGACATTTTGGAGAATTTGTGTTGAATTTCAAAATAAAAGATGTGAAGTTTTTGGTAAGTGGGAAGTTGTGGAATAGGTAGAAAAATGATGAACAGTTGAAAGTTGGAATGGGTTGAATCGGTTGAAAAATGTAGAAATGAGAAGGGAAAAAGGAATTGGGTGTGAATTTCAAAATAAAAGATGTGAAGTTTTTGGTAAGTGGGAAGTTGTGGAATAGGTAGAAAAATGATGAACAGTTGAAAGTTGGAATGGGTTGAATCGGTTGAAAAATGTAGAAATGAGAAGGGAAAAAGGAATTGGGTGTGAATTTCAAAATAAAAGATGTGAAGTTTTTGGGAAGTGGGAAGTTGTGGAATAGGTAGAAAAATGATGAACAGTTGAAAGTTGGAATGGGTTGAATCGGTTGAAAAATGTAGAAATGAGAAGGGAAAAAGGAATTGGGTGTGAATTTCAAAATAAAAGATGTGAAGTTTTTGGGAAGTTGTGGAATAGGTAGAAAAATGATGAACAGTTGAAAGTTGGAATGGGTTGAATCGGTTGAAAAATGTAGAAATGAGAAGGGAAAAAGGAAATATTGGAGAATTGGGTGTGAATTTCAAAATAAAAGATGTGAAGTTTTTGGTAAGTGGGAAGTTGTGGAATAGGTAGAAAAATGATGAACAGTTGAAAGTTGGAATGGGTTGAATCGGTTGAAAAATGTAGAAATGAGAAGGGAAAAAGGAAATATTGGAGAATTGGGTGTGAATTTCAAAATAAAAGATGTGAAGTTTTTGGTAAGTGGGAAGTTGTGGAATAGGTAGAAAATGATGAACAGTTGAAAGTTGGAATGGGTTGAATCGGTTGAAAAATGTAGAAATGAGAAAGGAAAAAGGAATTGGGTGTGAATTTCAAAATAAAAGATGTGAAGTTTTTGGTAAGTGGGAAGTTGTGGAATAGGTAGAAAAATGATGAACAGTTGAAAGTTGGAATGGGTTGAATCGGTTGAAAAATGTAGAAATGAGAAGGGAAAAAGGAAATATTGGAGAATTGGGTGTGAATTTCAAAATAAAAGATGTGAAGTTTTTGGGAAGTTGTGGAATAGGTAGAAAAATGATGAACAGTTGAAAGTTGGAATGGGTTGAATCGGTTGAAAAATGTAGAAATGAGAAGGGAAAAAGGAAATATTGGAGAATTGGGTGTGAATTTCAAAATAAAAGATGTGAAGTTTTTGGTAAGTGGGAAGTTGTGGAATAGGTAGAAAATGATGAACAGTTGAAAGTTGGAATGGGTTGAATCGGTTGAAAAATGTAGAAATGAGAAAGGAAAAAGGAATTGGGTGTGAATTTCAAAATAAAAGATGTGAAGTTTTTGGGAAGTTGTGGAATAGGTAGAAAAATGATGAACAGTTGAAAGTTGGAATGGGTTGAATCGGTTGAAAAATGTAGAAATGAGAAGGGAAAAAGGAATTGGGTGTGAATTTCAAAATAAAAGATGTGAAGTTTTTGGTAAGTGGGAAGTTGTGGAATAGGTAGAAAAATGATGAACAGTTGAAAGTTGGAATGGGTTGAATCGGTTGAAAAATGTAGAAATGAGAAGGGAAAAAGGAAATATTGGAGAATTGGGTGTGAATTTCAAAATAAAAGATGTGAAGTTTTTGGGAAGTTGTGGAATAGGTAGAAAAATGATGAACAGTTGAAAGTTGGAATGGGTTGAATCGGTTGAAAAATGTAGAAATGAGAAGGGAAAAAGGAATTGGGTGTGAATTTCAAAATAAAAGATGTGAAGTTTTTGGGAAGTTGTGGAATAGGTAGAAAAATGATGAACAGTTGAAAGTTGGAATGGGTTGAATCGGTTGAAAAATGTAGAAATGAGAAGGGAAAAAGGAAATATTGGGGAATTGGGTGTGAATTTCAAAATAAAAGATGTGAAGTTTTTGGTAAGTGGGAAGTTGTGGAATAGGTAGAAAATGATGAACAGTTGAAAGTTGGAATGGGTTGAATCGGTTGAAAAATGTAGAAATGAGAAAGGAAAAAGGAATTGGGTGTGAATTTCAAAATAAAAGATGTGAAGTTTTTGGGAAGTTGTGGAATAGGTAGAAAAATGATGAACAGTTGAAAGTTGGAATGGGTTGAATCGGTTGAAAAATGTAGAAATGAGAAGGGAAAAAGGAATTGGGTGTGAATTTCAAAATAAAAGATGTGAAGTTTTTGGTAAATTGTGGAATAGGTAGAAAAATGATGAACAGTTGAAAGTTGGAATGGGTTGAATCGGTTGAAAAATGTAGAAATTAGAGTAGAAAAACGGAATTTTAGAGAATTTTGGTTGAATTTCAAAATAAAAGATGTGAAGTTTTTGGTAAGTGGGAAGTTGTGGAATAGGTAGGCAAAAGATGAACAGTTGAAAGTTGGAATGGGTTGAATCGGTTGAAAAATGTCGAAATGAGAGGTGAAAAATGTGAAATGTGGAATGTCCCATTAAGAATGAATGGGGAAAATTTGTCGGAATTTTGGGAATTCTGCGAAAACGGAAAATTTTCGGAACGAGAAAAATGGAAGCCACCCTTTCCTGAATATTTGGAATACGTGAAAAGTGGAATGGAGTGAATCGGATGAATTTTGTGGAAGAAGAAGCGGGACAAAAAAGTGAGGAGAATAAAATAGAATAATAACTAGAATGTGCAATTTCTGGAGAAATTGCGTGTGAAGGCGAAATGTATGAATAACTTCTTCGGGGAATGTAAGTGGGAAGTTGTGGAATAGGTAGGCAAAAGGTTGAAAGTTGGAATGGGTTGAATCGGTTGAAAAATGTAGAAATGAGAAGGGAAAAAGGAATTGGGTGTGAATTTCAAAATAAAAGATGTGAAGTTTTTGGGAAGTTGTGGAATAGGTAGAAAAATGATGAACAGTTGAAAGTTGGAATGGGTTGAATCGGTTGAAAAATGTAGAAATGAGAAGGGAAAAAGGAAATATTGGAGAATTGGGTGTGAATTTCAAAATAAAAGATGTGAAGTTTTTGGTAAGTGGGAAGTTGTGGAATAGGTAGAAAATGATGAACAGTTGAAAGTTGGAATGGGTTGAATCGGTTGAAAAATGTAGAAATGAGAAAGGAAAAAGGAATTGGGTGTGAATTTCAAAATAAAAGATGTGAAGTTTTTGGTAAGTGGGAAGTTGTGGAATAGGTAGGCAAAAGATGAACAGTTGAAAGTTGGAATGGGTTGAATCGGTTGAAAAATGTAGAAATTAGAGTAGAAAAACGGAATTTTAGAGAATTTTGGTTGAATTTCAAAATAAAAGATGTGAAGTTTTTGGTAAGTGGGAAGTTGTGGAATAGGTAGGCAAAAGATGAACAGTTGAAAGTTGGAATGGGTTGAATCGGTTGAAAAATGTAGAAATTAGAGTAGAAAAACGGAATTTTAGAGAATTTTGGTTGAATTTCAAAATAAAAGATGTGAAGTTTTTGGTAAGTGGGAAGTTGTGGAATAGGTAGGCAAAAGATGAACAGTTGAAAGTTGGAATGGGTTGAATCGGTTGAAAAATGTAGAAATTAGAGTAGAAAAACGGAATTTTAGAGAATTTTGGTTGAATTTCAAAATAAAAGATGTGAAGTTTTTGGTAAGTGGGAAGTTGTGGAATAGGTAGGCAAAAGGTTGAACAGTTGAAAGTTGGAATGGGTTGAATCGGTTGAAAAATGTAGAAATGAGAGGTGAAAAACGAAATTTTGTGAAATGTCGAATGTTACATTAAGAATGAATGGGGAAAAATTTGTCGGAATTCTGGGAATTTTGCGAAAACGGAAAATTTTCGGAATTAGAAAAATGGAAGCGCTCATGTCGTGAATATTTGGAATACGTGAAAAGTGGAATGGAGTGAATCGGATGAATTTTGTGGAAGAAGAAGCGGGACAAAAAAGTGTGGAGAATAAAAGAGAATAATAATAATAATAATAATAAAGTAGAATAACATATGTGTGAAGGCCATCGCCTTCACACAATAAAGTGAAAAAAGTAGAATAACATATGTGTGAAGGCCATCGCCTTCACACAATAATAAACGACATTAAAACAACATTTACAAAAATCCTACCAAAATGACTTTCAAAATTTTAAAACAATACAAATTGTCAAAACAATAGAAAAACAAACTAAAATAAAACAAGTTAAAACTATTATAACCTAGGCCCTAGAGCACTAAATGTCACCCTGAAGCTATAGCTAGTTGCTAACAATATGTAAGCAATTGCAGGCTAATGTGGCTAGCCCACAGTAACCGGATAGCATAAAAAAACAAAAAAAAAAACAGATAGCTCCAACATGCAAATACAGCTAATCACTCGCAAGACAAAGAGCATTCACGAGCTAATGTAGGTAGCCCCTCAGCTCCCAGTTAGCATCTACGCGTTAATACATGTTGCTAGTTGATAGCAATCAGATAGCGTCTACATGCTAATGTACCCAGCTCACAGTAACCACATCATTTTTACATGGTAATGGAGTTCGCTGCTTATAACCAGATAACATTTATATGCTGATGTACTGTACCAGAATGATAGCAAGCAGGCAGCGGGCGAGGTCATGTGACATACTAAGAGGAAATGAAGCTGAGCAGAAAGTGACGTGACGCTTTAGTTTAAGCCACGTCGGGTCAAAGGTGATGGTAACAATGAGAACAATCCCACATGTGTGCGACAGGAGAAAATACCAATGTTGATCTTATTTTATAGCCTCACAGGCCAAAGGTAAAATTCCCGACGTTGGTGTGGTGGTGTTCTGAGTTGCAGACGCTTGTGCGGTGAAAAGTCAAAGTTTAAGCTGCCTTGTGACATGAATTTATTGCCTCGCCATGAAGACAAAAGAATGACTTTCAAATGCCCGATATTACATCACACAAAAAGGAGGTGTTTTGCAACGGGTGCGTGGAGTTATCCGGAACAGATTTATGCCATTTTTATTCATTCTAATGTGGAGAATTTATTTCAACTCCTAAGTCAGGGAACGTGCGTGTTTTCCATTCACATTTATCAGTCTGAGGATAATATTTGCCCTCTGGCCACCAAAAATAACGTTTGTTTTTGTTTTGAATGTGCGTGAGCGGGCGTGTTTATTTGCACCCGGATGATTGGAATGAATCACGTTTGCTGTTTGCAGAGGAGCTTTACCAGATCGGCGCTAATCAAGCGGCCGCTTAATCACCTTGAACGAACACTGGCATTGATCGTTACCGATTCAAGCCTGCAAATGGGATATATTTATTTTGAGTTGGGAAGAAGAGCGGGTGCACCACCTCAGTGGGCATACGAAAAAAAAAGGTAGTGGGAGAAGCCACTATATGCTCGGTCAATAAATCACGCGGGATGGCTGCACGTGAGCACGCAGGTGTGCGTTAAAACGTTTCCATACGTGTGGATAAAAATAGCAGCGAGGGGGGTTGTGGGCTGCGAGAGGAAAGGGGGGTTGGCGGGATTGCGCTCACAGGAGCTCGGGTCGATTGTGTAGAAACAATAGAGGATGGAAAAGCATGACAGTTTGCGAGTGGTTGCAAATTCAAAGACGGGAAATATGATGAAAAGGTGGCCAGAGGACTCCAAATTGGACAGAGGTCCAATCCGTCTTTGTCTAGCTGTGTCTTGTCATTGACTGGTGATTCCTTTTCTTCTTTCTTAAATTCATTTCAGACATGTCAACAACCACAGGAACAAAATAAATGAACACTATTGTACACATCCGTATTGACACTTCCTTCGTGTCCTTTCTCAACACAGCTGACCCAAAATCATTCAAATGAACAGAAATGTCAATTTTTAAGATAATATGGCAACTTTTTACCTACATTTCATGAGATGTTGCAGGTAGAAGCACCTAAATGCCAGCTTAGCCAGCGGGGTTCATAAAGATGGCGCATGGCGGATACCAGCCAGCGTTCATTAGCGTCCAGGCAGGATTAGCCGCCTCTTGCCTGCCAAGAATGGCCGCGGCCGGCCAACAAGAGGCTCCGCTGGGAGGCTAATGCTAATACTAAGCCTAATTGTAACATGGCTGCCCGCTACCGAAGGTTCAAAATTTCCTCGTGTGGCTCACAACACACAAACACTAAGGGTGTTCCGATCAGGGTTTTACGCTGGCAATTCCCATATCAATCGTCCATGAGATTCCGATGTTAATCACATGGATTAAGTTCACATCTTTTGTTCAATAACAATTGTTGAAATAATCGATTAATCTGCCAATCATTTTTCACTCGAATCAGAGCCACCTAAAACATTTCGTTTCATTTCAGTTGCAACAATTACTGATTCAAAAATCAATTCATATTTTGGGAAACGATTAAGTTAAAGTTAAAGTTTTAAGATTACTCAATTAGAGAACTTTTTATTAGCTTAAAACCATCCAATTCCTCTAATTTCAGTTTCTCATCAGTAGGTATATTTATACAATAAATAATGTATCGATAATAAACAAAAAAATAAACAAGATGAATAAATTAAATTAATTAAATAAAAAAATTTGAAAAACTGGTGAAACTTTTTGTCAATTTATTGACATGCTGACCAAATTGAAATTGAATGAAAACCAAATTGATTTGCATTTTTTCCAGTCAGTTTAAAACAAAATGCCTCGTATTAAATGAAAGGGATAGTTATAAAAAACATGTTATAAAATCTGTTTATTTGATCAAATTTCAAAAATATTGCACAGAATAATGGATTGTTAAAATAATTGTGACCTGTCACCCTAAATTGTATCCATCCATTTTTTGAATGGCTTCTCCTTCTGATGGATTACGAGTATGCTGGACCCTCGCTGAGCTGTCTTTGGGCGAGAGGCGGGGTACGCTGGTTGCCAGCCAATTACAGGCAATTGCTTATGCTAATGCTGAAACTAAATATACAGTGTACCAATAAATTTGGGTATCTGACCAAAAAAAAAACTTTGAAAAAGTCTTGCTGTCTAGGAAAGATGCTAATGCTGAGTCACAAAAGAACATACTGTACACAAAGGTGGCATTACAGAATAGAATTCAGCGTATGCTATCAAGACTAAGCTATAATTTACAAGTACAGCTAAGAATACTACCAAACGTTCACTTTTTGTTACCTTGTGGCTTTGCCCTCCAGACAGCCAGCTAATTGTGCCCTATTGTGTGGTGCCTCTGTGTGGCTGTGAGGTAAAGGTGAAGGAGCACTTGAGAAGCTGCTTAAAGGGATGTAACCACGGCAACCTACCTGCATGCGTGTACTTTTTAAAAACGCCATTCAGGAGGGCAGAGTGTTTACGGTCGTGACAATAAAAAAAAAATAAAAATAAAAAACATTGGCTCAACTTACGACAAAACAAAGGAAACACTTTTTTTTGTCTGATTCAAGGCTCCATTGTGGAAGTGCTTGTTTTGCCCACATGAGTAACCCCATTGAGGAAGGAGCGTTTTCTTTTTACTGGCTCTTTACTGAACGATATTGTGCCATCATCAATGAGGGAGCGAGCACTTATTTTAAAAAATAAATTAAAAAATTATATATATAACTGGCATTGATGATCTACCCAAGTTCACCACCAAGAAGAAAGAGTTGGGCCTCTTCAACATGAAAAAAGCTCAAAGCGGGAAGTACACAGCCAAGAAGACAAGTGAGCTGTCCAAGGTCGTCAAAGAGTTTCCAGTCGCAGTCTGAGGTAAGTTTGGCGTCGCGGCTCTGGCGCTCGCTCCTTTGGCGCTCGCTCCTTTGGCTCCTTTCGCTTGGTGCGAAGGATACCACCACGCGGCCACAAATCTCACAAACTCAAAAGACGGCTATAATACAGTGGCACCTCTATATACCGTAATTTTCGGACTATAAGTCGCACCGGAGTATAAGTCGCACCAGCCATAAAATGCCCAAAAAAGTGAAAAAAACCCATATATATGTATGTAAGTCGCTCCTGAGTATAAGTCACCCCCCCACCCAAACTATGAAAAAAAACCGCGACTTATAGTCCGAAAATTACGGTACGTACTTACGAATTTTTTGAGATATGAACCAGAGCCTCGTGCTTTTTTGCATCTACTTATAAACCAAATTTTTGATTTCCGAACTGACGCACCAGCGCACCCAGCGCCGTGTCTCCTTTGCTGGTTCATCTCGGCGCATTAGCGGTGTAAAAACATAGTGTCGTCGAGTATGTCTTCCAAGACTATCAATATAAAACTCAAAACCATATGTAGTTATCATTATTCTTTGATTTGTGATTAAAGCATTTGTTTCGGAATCTTTTACAACTTGTTGATAGCTCCGCCCACAAGGAAGAGGACATGAGAAAATGACTTAGAATGCCTCAGTCTCATCCTATCTACAATTTCCTGTAAGATATGGGAGTGTGATCGTTTATGACGACACGACAACCATCAATAATTCAGATTATGAGTCGAGTGCGAGCATGTGGGAGGAAAGACTGAAGGCAGGAAGGAAAGGAGGCAAGGCAAGGGCACTTGAGTGGGAAGGAACGGCAGCAGCCTTATTGAGTGAAGAATTAGGATTCTACTGCTGACCTCAGCGCAGGCACATACATCAAATGCGCCTGCTCCGCACAAACACGCTGCTGATGGATAAACACGCGTGTGCACATGTTACAACACGCATGACATGGCACATTTACACGTCAATGCACCCCATCTCCTCA
Source organism: Syngnathus acus (assembly GCF_901709675.1). Classification (NCBI taxonomy): domain Eukaryota; kingdom Metazoa; phylum Chordata; class Actinopteri; order Syngnathiformes; family Syngnathidae; genus Syngnathus; species Syngnathus acus. The sequence goes on along the minus strand of NC_051095.1, from coordinate 7,031,382 downwards.
TGGATGCGCATGCAACCTTTGTTGAGGCTGTGCATGCTCTGAGGTGCAACAGTTCAACCATTAATCGATAACTATAGTTTGATGATCACTCAATAATTTAGAAACTTTGATTTCGTTCCAAATTGTGACGGCAGCAAAAAAAAAAGAAACCTCATCTAATTGCGGCTGTTTTTCGTTTTGAGAGAATGCAGACGATAGCAATAGAACATTACACTAATCAAAGTTAAACACTCCATCAAATGACTCGCCGAAACGTTGTGCGGGGGTTCTCTGTGCTTCTACGTGGTGCTTTCTTCACGTATTAATTATTTTATTTTATGACATCGCGCGCTACCTGCGGCTGCCAGCTGGCGGTGGTCCCGGTGGCTCATCAATAAGACGGATGGACTGGGAAGCAACCGAGGCAGAAGATGTCTGATTTCCTCGGATAGCGACGCACCGGCGCAGCGCAGCGCACCGCCACACAACTCAACAATAAGCAGAATAACTAAAGACATTAAAATGTTGGCGCGGGAAAGTCTGCTGCAAGCCAAATGTCCCATCAGACTGATTCCGGCCCACGCCGGACCATTCATCTGTGCGGTCGAGAAGCTGAGGTTAGAAGGCTGCGGATGTGCACCGCGCAAAAGGACACGGAGGCCATTGAGCGGATTCAACTCAAGGCCTGCTATAAGGATGACAGGAAGAACTTATTGACTGATGTTTGGATGTGCGTGTGTGTTTATGTAAAGTCATTGTGACTTCCAGGGATTCCCCCTACGGCGGGAAAAGAGGGTGCACTTGTTTTTTCCTCCTGTCTCGCTTTTGTTGTTCATCTATTGTTGACAAGTTCCTTCCTGCTTTAGAATGTGTGTGTTCCCTGGGGGAGGCCTTTAGCAGTTGCACTGTCCTCCCACATCACAGCACAGGAAGTGATGACATCACATCCTGCATGTCCTTAGGGGAACAAGACAGGCGCTCCAAGACATTTCCTGCCATTGAAAAAAAACAATCCTCAGGAACAATTGCTAGCTGTCATCTATTTTTTAATTGTGTTTGTAGTCATTCAGGTCAAGGGCAAGATGGAGTCCGTCCCCGGTGACTTGAGATGAGACTACTCGTCGGGTCACCATGTTGACAAACTAGCGTCCTAGCTAGCGACAGCAGCCAGACACCGTTTTGACAACCTCCAATTTTCCACTAACAATGTTTCTTGCAGTTTCTTCATATCTAATGGCAAACGGTGTGTGTGACATCACGAGACCATCACATCAACGCTCACGTCAAACATGTGTCATACACGTTACATGCTAGATTTTCGGGAAAATTGTGCTCGCATTCAGATTGTACAATTTCAGGACCTGTTGTTTTGAAGATGTTTTCTATCTTGGATGAATAAAAGTTTGGAAAACACTCATTTGGATGATATGCTCTAAAAGTCTTGGAACAAAAATAACCCAATTTGGGTCAAAAAGACACAGATTCATTACTTGGGTGAATTTGACCCAACTGTCTTATTTTGTACAAAAATGATCCAGAAAGTTGGGTCATATTGACCCAAATTGGGTTATTATTACTTTTTTGCAATAACTGGCCAGTCCTCGCTGCCGTCCTCTGGGATGAACGTGCAGCGAGGCTTTCGATTGGTCGACACAATCCTGTGTGTGTGTGTGTGTGTGTGTGTGCGTGTGTGTGTGTGTGTGTGCCTAGCATTCTCTCTCGCCTCGTGTCAATATTAGCCTGTTTGCGCACACTGACCTTTGACTCTACGCATTTACCTGCTGGGAAACAAACATGGCTGCACCACAGAGAAGAGAGAGGATAGTGCGTGCGTGTGTGCACGTGTGCATGTGTGTGTGTGTGTGTGTGTGTGTGTGTGTGTGTGCGTGCGCGTGTGTGCGTGCGTGACGCAATGTGGATGAAGGTGTCATTCACAGCTCGCTGACACTCAATTTGTGTGCGTCCTCTTTGAAATTCAGCTCGTCGCTTAGCTGCCTGCCCGACACGCCGCGAAGGACGGCGGGACGGCGTGCAGACACCACGTTAAACGCTTCATGTTCTCATCGCAGCCCGCACATGCCGTCCCCCTCCACTTTTGTGCTCACCACCGCGACACATGAAACACACCACTGAAGAAAAAGGCGAGAATATTACTTGTTTGTGGCCTCTACAATACAAAAAAGTTGCGTTTACACAAGACTATTTCATTTTATTTTATGTGAACACCCACAAAATTAACTAATTGACTGGCTTCTTTTTTTTAATACTTTGACCCATTGAATGCAACAATTCATGAATAAAATCTAATAATATATACGTATGCGCCACTGAGCCGTCTCACTTATACATATACATTTATATATGTAATAAAAATCTATTTGAAAATGATTCAACTGTTTTGATAATTGACCTGAAATTGTCAAAATACTCAGAATTTCAGCCTTACATTCAGATTTCATTCTTGCTGAATGCAGTCTTATTGTCTCCACGGTTTTCAAAATAAGACCTTGGCAAACATCTGCTTTGACTTTGGCACAATATAATCCACCGTTTTCTTCACACATTGAATATCGCATATAAAACACCTTTTACGTTTCATCAGGGTTCTATCAGATCATTGCGATCCGACCTGAAATGTCGTCCACATTTGAACGAGGCCCGCTTCCCATCGGAGCACATGCGATTGATTCCTCACGCCTTTTCTGCTTTTCACAATTGTGCCACTCGAGAACAAAATGATGTGAAATCTGTCATATGGAGCGTGACGTGGAAATCCAGCCGAAGTTTGTGAAATCCTGATATAATCCAATCACATCGCAGCCTTCGACTGGCCAACGTTCAGTCGCAGTTGAGTCGTACAATATTTTTTTTTTTAGCTCTGAGTGAAAACACATGCACGCACGTTCTTGTGCACGCACACCCGGGAGACATGGCTCACGCTGATTCGCTGACTCGTCACTGCTGTCAAGAATTGTTTCAAGAAGTGTCACGACGCAAAGTGCTAAAATGGCATTTTTATTATGTTCAAGGACACTTTTTGATTCTTTAAACAAATAGTTTTCCACTCGCCGACATGCCGAGTTGTCACCTGTGTGTGTTTGTGTGTGTGTGTGTGTGTGTGTGTGTGTGTGTGTGCGTGCGTGCGTGCGTGTGTGCGTGTGACATGACTGTAACGCAAGAGGTGGAAAAGAAAAGCAAGTTGCAAGTGGATGATGCGGTCAATGTGCTCCTCCAGAGGTTACGTTACACGCTGTGATAATAAATACTTGGGAATGTGTTGTATACTCTTGGATATCAGACACTACTGCAAAAAAAATATGTTTAGTTATTTCTATAAAAGTTATGTTTCTATGAATGAATGAATGAATCTTTATTTCGAACATGATTTAAAGAATAAAAACAATAAAACAGTGATATATATCGTTTGGTTTTTTGTTGTTTGTTTTTTAATGTTTTTATTCTTTAAATCATGTTCAAAATAAAGATTCATTCATGTTTCTAAAAGTTATGTTTAGAGATTTATGGGTCAGGAATCAGGATGTAGGGTTAGGTATTGGGATCAAAGTAAGGATTAATGTTTAAGAGTTGGGATTAATTCAAATTTTGCATTCTGAATCAAAATTAGGGATTTGGAAATGGCATTAGTGTTGAAGGCAGGTGTCACCAAATCTCTCATATTAAAAGTTTGGCATTTGCAAATATACAAATTGTTATTATTATTTTTGGAAACTATCACCAATTACTTTTCATTCTCATTTTTGTCTTCATGGCAGTTATAAGAGAGGGCCAACTCAGATTTTCCTCATTTGCTGTTTGACTCGGCCCCTAACTGCAACCGACTCGATTGTTCACTGCCATGCCATGTACTACCATGCAGTTTGACACAAATTTCATAAATAGAAAATTGGTTCAAATTATCTTGAATTATTAATCGTTTCTGAAATTCAGCTATGTGAAGACCTACAATATCTAGCAGGAATGACTTTGCTCAAATTTGAGGACTTCACTTTGTTGGTGAGCTATTTTTTCAAAGAAGTTACCATGTTGCATTCCAATTGAAAAAACATTATATTCCATTCTATATATATATATATATATATATATATATATATATATATATATATATATATATATATTATGTGACAGTTCTGGGCTGGGGTAAGGATTTTGATTAGGGCTTGAGCTAAATTCAAGGTTTGGGTTTTGGACCAAGCATCTTTAGCTGCATAAATGTGACATTTAGAAAGGAGACAAGCTAATCAAAACAACACCGCTTCCCCCGTTGACATGACAAAGGCTAAAAACACGAGACAGCAGAATCAATCGCTCAATCAATAAAGCAATGTATGTATGGCCAAATGAGTGCAGAGAGGAAGAGAGCTTTCAGAGTAAAAATGTGATCAAGTATCAAGACGCGCTGTGAAACCTGAGAGTGGCGATGGGATTTCAACTGAAACGCCTTTAGCACAGGAAGTGCACGCAATACAATCGCATCACCTGGCTGAGCGGGAATCAGATGACCACGTGCATACACAGACTGATGACCGGCGTGAATCAGGCCGAAACTGCGAGGTGTCATTCCGGTCCGCTCACATTCCTCTCGCTCCCTAAAGTGATGAATCAACAGCCCATGCTAAGCTATGTTTTAAGCTAACGACCCGGAATTGATCCGGAACTCTCAAGGCGGTTACAATGTGGACAAACCTGTCAGCCACTTAGCATGTGAGTCTTTCCCATGACCCATCGAAGCTAACAGGTTCTCCGCGTGAAAGGTACTGGTGGTTGTGTTCAAATCAACGTGTTTCTGAGGCACAACAGAAGCTTTGACCAAAATTAAATGTGCACGGTTTTTCTTCCTGCCTATTCCCTGTTGGTGGACAGAAGTGAGAAAATGCCTGATTGGCAGGATGAAAGGGGATTTTGTTAGCCCCCCCTTAAGACAAGTGTGCCATCTTTCGAGCGTCTCCATTAGCACTTTACTGCTTCCGACAAAGCAGTAAATGCTGTTCAGTAGTGTCGAGATTTTCTCCTTCAGCTGAATTTTCTCTCTCAAAAACAACTTTGTCAAACATGACAAATTTTGACGTTACAAGCGTCTTTTTTTTAAGTCATCACTTTATGGCAAAGAATGGTGTCAATGAAATAGAATTTGTTTTACTCATTAGGTAGTTTATTTAACTCATTAGGTTGTTTAACGAATGTAAAACGGATATTAAACAATAAAATGCTTCTTATTCAAATATTTGTTGTTGTAGGCGTTAAGAGATTGCAAAATCAGCTATTTTATTCGGCGTTTTAAAAATAGATTATTAGTGTATCAATTACTTATTGGACTTTTTTGCCGCCTATCAAAATCTGCCTCAATAAATGGACATGGGCGTTTTCAAGCGGTAAGTATGGTGAGAAAGCCCTGCTCTCCTACGCCACCTGAACGCAGCAAGGTCACGAAACAAACTGTCCTGTCATACTGGATAAACTGGTTTGGCCATGTGTGTGAAGTCAAATAATACTTTCTAAATTTCTTTCCGTTCATTATTTAGCTTTCTGTTGTTTAATTGAATACTTGAGTGCTCCTTTATTCTGACAACTTTTACTTCCAAAACAAATGGGGACTCTATGATTTAGTTGATCAAATAAACAGTTCCTTACTTTGTGTCAAAGTTATCGTGTATATGTGTCCATGCAGGTTAAGGAAACATCCTTTCCCATGATAACCATAGGTGTGTTTTCTTTGCGCCGAGGCCATCGTTGCATTAATATTCCCTTTGCAGCGTGAATGGCTATCATTCCGCCGCGGGGAGGGCAAAAGTGGGTTGGGGTGGGGGGTGGGGGGGACAGGACAAGACAAGCAGGGATTAAATACATTTGTTTTCTCCCGCACCAAATTAGTATTGACGGCAGCTCACACGGACATGAGGCAGAAAAAAGCAGCCATGTTGAAAATTAATTTTGTGAGTGTGTGAGAGAGAAGTGATACGGCACGCACACACACACAGGCGCGCGCAAATTTAAGCAAGCTGTTCCGCTTCACTACCCACTGACAGATAAAACGATGTACGTAGCTATATGTCAGTGCGTGTACGTGTGTGTGCGCACACAAAGTGGAAGAAGACAACGTGCCGTTCCAAGTTTGTGGCAGCAAGACTTGTTGTCTATTTACAGACATTTTTATTGACACACACACACGCACAAAATGGCTCCGGACTCACAAACTGGAAGAAAATGTTCTATAAAAATATAGTCGTAGGTCACAAAAGAAGCAGCAGACCAATAAGTTGTTCAAAATAGTGATAACTCAAATTATTGTGGGACAGAGCAGGTATGATGCCCATAATACCGGCCTTTGGGGAATTGGGTACTCGCGAAGGCAGCTGATACCTGCCGCGAATAGTACAGTGAATCAGACATGGAGTAAGTCCTCCTTGCCAATAGAAGGTGCTACACTGTGACAGTTTAACACATCGGGGAATCATAGGTGTCAGACCAAAAGGAAGGTCTTCAATCAGGTGTCAATTTTGATGTTTGGTAGGAAGAAAAATTCACATAACTATTAATTTATTAACAGAATAATTATCAGAATAATTCCCCAAATTTGGCAAAGTAAACAGTACCAGACTGAATTACAAATGATTGACAGCATGTCAGTCATGCATTCTGTCTCTGATAGATTGTTTTTCCACAGACTTGGTGGTTTCTTAAAAAGAAACCTTTTGATATCCATCCATCTTCTATACTGCTTGTCCCCAAGGGGGTGCTGGAGCCCATCCCAACAGTCATCGGGCAGTTGGTGGGGGACACCCTGAACTGGTTGCCAGCCAATCACAGGGCACACAGACATGAACAACCATTCGCGCTCGCATCTAGGGACAATTTGGAGTGGTCAGTTAGCCTACCAAGCGTGTTTTTGGGATGTGGGAGGTAACCGGAGTGCCCGGAGAAAACCCACGCGGGCTCGGGGAGAACATGCAAACTCCACACAGGGAGGACCGGAGGTGGAAACGAACTCTCTGAACTGTGAGGCGGACGTGCTAATCAGTGCGCCTTTTGATACCAGAAATTAAATTTTTGTGAAAAAGGTCAAGAAAATGTAAAATGTGTGTCTTTGAATTCTTAGTCAATAAAATTCGGTTCAATCGACTCGCCCAAGAGAGAGTTTCAACAATGAAAAAAGTGAAAGCAAACAAAGCGTGAACACAAAAGAAAAAAAAAAAAACGTATCGACCATATAGTAGCAAAGGACCTCAGGCTATTTCTGGGCTATTCCTGTGTAACCTTGCTAAAAGAAACTGGCTGGTATTGAAGCTGAGAGCCTTTCTCATCTGCGACACACCCCAGGAACAGGAAGAAGAAGATGCTGATGAAGAGGAAGATGAGGAAGTGGTGTTGTGGCCTGGCGAAGGATGTGGGAATCAAATTCAGACAAGATGTCCAAAGGCTAACGGAGGATTCTATTGACTGCCTCACAAGCTGCGGGGATCGAACGCCAGCTAAAATTAGACGCGGGTGGATGATCCGGCGGGTTTTGTTTGTATGTATGGAGTTTTTATACGTATGTGAGAGTGTGTGTTTGTGTGTGTGTGTGTGTGTGTGTGTGTGTGTGTGTGTGTGTGTGTGTGTGTGTGTGTGTGTGTGTGTGTGTGTGTGCGCTCATGCATGTGTGTGTGAAAAAGAAGCTTCGAAGAATGACACAAACATCACACAACATTGTGCACAAATGCTTGACATCAACCACTATCATACTATTCTACTTTACTTACATACGATTCACTTTTCTGTCGTGTGTTATTCATTTCTCTGAATCAATACACGTTGATCCAAAGTATTTTATGCACATGTTGAAAGGAGAGATGTTTGATATAATTTTTTTCAGACCGATACCAGTGAGTGCCAATGCCAATACAACCTGTAATTATGATGCATAAAATTTTCCCCTATTACATTGAAAGGAATTTTTAACGAAACACCCAATGTAGTGGAGTTCAGGAAAAATAATAATAATAATAATGAAAATCTAAAAAACTAGTCATCAACATGCTTCACTTTGGAAGCTTTCTGTATGAATTGTGAATTGTTTGAAATGTCGACTAACATGGCTAAACTTTCCGTTTGTTGACAAGCATCCCATCTGCATTTGTTTATGTTCAAACAAGGAATGTCACACATCCCCCCCCCCCACACACACACTCATACACTCACACACATAAACACACAAATGAGCAAGTCCTAAACAACACCAGAAGCATTATCATACATTTACATGCTCAATTTGAACATTTCCCCTGTGAAATTGCATCAATGGCCGCACTGCTTCCATTTCATGCGGACTGTAGATATTTTTATCCAATCAAATTTTAGCTTCTTTATGTTGCCATGTAAAATCTGCCGCCTTGCCTTCAAAATCAATATTACTGGCCTGTATGTTAACTACGCAAAACTGTTTTTTCCGCGTGTGTGCTTTCAAGTTTAGCTCAATTCTTCACAGTTGGCCTCTTCCTCCCACTGAAAAAACCCCTCATAAAGCTTCCCTGGTTTGCCTGGTCACTTTTTTTGTACCCTGCGTCCCCCCTACTGAGAAGGAAGAGGAGGGTGAAGAGGATGATGAAGATGGGGTCATCAAGTGCTCCCCTGCTGCTTCACCTGTTCACCCTTTCAATAGAAAGCAATACGTATTCAATACATGCATGTACACATTGTTATGTATACATTCTAAATGACTGCTGTTACTATTGAGATGTAGGATTCACAAAGCTTAGGGTGTAAAAGCTGCTATTAGTTTTAAAATGGACAATTGTGGGAGGAGGTAGAGGAACAAGACCTTCTGTTGAGAAACAAAATGCCTGAGCACAAAAGGAGCCATTTGGGTGACTTGGGTGGGGGATGAGAGCAGACATTTCCATGTCTATGGTGGAAAAGTGGACATTATTTTCCCCCTACCATTCATTTTCTGACCTCCCATGGTTGTCCACTCGTGTGTTTGGCACCAACATTGTTCATACTGATATTTAGACTTACTTTCAAACTGCCACTGGTTGTCCGGGAATTTAATCCTTCCAGGCAATTTATAATTCACAATGGAGTTGGGTGTTATTTACGGATATTCTAGTAAGGAAGAAAATGGCGAAATTTCATGGCCATGTCATTTAAAAATCAACTTTTGCTGCATTTCACAAGAGCTGCCATGTTGGTTATCTCTCTCCGCCAATCATAAGTGTTCTTGGTGGAAGGTGCCAAAAGGGTTAAGCCAATGGAAGCACAGAATGAATTCAATGGACTTGACAACTGTCATTATGAAGTTTGTTTTTAAAGGAAATAAAAAACTTTTTATCAGATATTCCTGAAAAGTATGAAATTGTGTTTTAACTAAATCCGTTTCACCACCTGCCAAAGTGGCAGTTATCTTGACACAAACCTAGTTTGATGAAGAGAAAGTCCGTGAGGAAGTCACTCATGATAATGTAAGGAGCTGATAGGTAAATGAGTGCGGTCATCATTTCCATGAGGTTTCCTGTTTGTCTGACCTTGTCGGTCGTGTCGGCGAGCGTTAAAGGGTGGAAGCTGAACGTCATTCTGTCACTTTGTGCTCAAACATCCCTGAAACTCACCAGGAAACTTGTTTGTTCTCTTCCAGCCCCACATCAAGCAAACATCCGAACAGAGTTGACGCACCCCAATTTCCCAGCGCGTCCACTAAAATGTGTCATGGAAACAATATTTCCAATTATCCGTGTCTTTAATTTTGACTGGGATGGAGTCGAGGGAAGAAGCAAAAAGGCCACTAAAAGAGTCCCGCTCGCACAAGTCTGACAAATCTGTCTGTGTCGTCCCAGCTGTGCGCCGCCTGATGACCTTTCACCCCTCGGCTGCAGACAGGAATTCAATGTGAGTGTGACCTTTGCCCCTGCATCCTTCCTGCTGCCTCATTAGAGCCAGTGCCTGTCTGTAGATTGCTGCCACCACTATGTTTAAAGGACAATTTGCAGCAATAATAATGATACTGGTAGTAATAATAACAATATTGCCTTATCCAACTTATCCAGAGTACTGTTTCAGTAATCATTCGCACTTAACATTCATAGTGTCTTTAATTTTATCCAATTGTGCTTTTGGCTAATTAGATAATCAGTCAAATGTGACACACACGCACACACTGATGCTAGCAACAATTACGCTGATTTATTTGCACACTTTTAGTTTCGAGTTGAAAGGAGCTAATTAGCCAGCAGTTGAGTTTGCCAATTACCTGAGCTTCATTATTGACAATTGCTCACTTTTTCCATTTTATTTATGCTTTCAATTCCACTCTACTGCCTCGTTGGGCGTCATTGCCCAAACTGACAGTCCATCAAGAGACACGTTTCATAGCGTTCATAGCGCAAGGTTATTATAGTCCATGCAAACTAAGAAAATATCTCAAACTAAAAAAAAGTACAAAAAGTATTTTTGTTGACAAAATAAAATAAAAATACTTAAAAAAAATAGGATGATCTCAACACCCATAATTTTCCCACTGTTGTTACATATTGGCACGGTCCTCCGTGGCTACAAATGGAAAATCCATTGAATCGATTAAACTGAATTCTAATTTGGAATCGGCCTATAGAAATGAGGCCAAGTCATCCAATCACGTCGGCTCCCGTCGTATTCAGAAGTTCCCGCCGCTGCCAATCGGAGTCTTTTGTCCTGCGAGACCTCTGCGGTCAGAGCCACAAAAGTGCCGGCAAAACTAATTCCCATCCTGCCTAGTGGGCGAGGGGAAGATGAAAGTGCGAGTGTGTGTGCGATTATTCAGCATGGTGCTAGAGTGTGTGTGTGATTGAGTTCAGAGGTTATGGGTGGTCACTTCCTGTCCATTAGCAGGATAAAAAGCACCTCATCAATCAGCCTCCACCTGGTCGTCGCACTAACCAGGGGATAACCAGCACCACGTGCGAGCGGCTCACCTTTGACCCCGAACAGGAAGACTTTGATTCAATTTGCTGCAAGTCTCTAAACTTGCTTTGGACGCACAAGCTGGAAGGCCTTTGAACTTACAAGCATCTCAAATTGCACTTTTAAAGTAAAAGCATCACCTCATCAACAAATGAAAAATGTCAACATGTACTTTCAAAATTGCAAATATATTTTTTTAGTGGCTAACCTTTGGACCTCAAACTTGGAGATGAAAAGAAAAAGAAAGTTGTGGGAAGAGACCAAAATAGTATAATAATAATAATAATTTAAACAGATTTTTTTTTTTTTTTTAAATATTACAACATTGTGTGGGCAGCTTGGTGGAGCACTGGTTAGCACGTTCGCCTCACGGACGTGAGGATGGAGAAGGGAAAATAAAGATGAAAAAGGACATAAAGACATAAAAATAAAATACATTTTACTTATTTACACATAAAAAATATCTATCCATCCATTATCTGTACTTTTATATAAGTGGCTTTGTGTACCTAGAAAAGCACTATATAAATAGATTGGATTATTTTCATTAAAAATTAAACAAATAAAATCACGGACAACAAATTGATATACTTCAAAAGAACTAAAGTTTTGTGGCCTGCGTGGCATGCCAACGGGAACGTAACGATTCTTCGTGGAAAATAGAACAAAATTTTCTGCCAACAAGCTGCGGCCGATCAGTTATCTGTGACAGCATGATTGGTGTGTGTGTCTGGACACGTGTGTGCGTCAGTCTACCCCACTGCCGCTGGCGCCATCGACACTGGCTCAAACACACACACACTGACCTACACTCTGTGTGTGTGTGTGTGTGTGTGTGTGTGTGTGTGTGTGTGTGTGTGTGTGTGTGTGTGTGTGTGTGTGTGTGTGTGTGTGTGTGTGTGTTAAACAGAAAAGTGTGTTGTTGGTAGTGTGTGTGTTAAACAGAAAAGTGTGTTGTTGGTAGCTGATTACACGCGCGCACACACACACATAGCGATCAATACCCCGATTGCCCCCAGAGGCTCCAAACACTCTTCCAGCGAGTGTTCAGACACGTGTGAGCGATGCGTCCAAAGTAACCCAGAAAGCCGAGTCGGCCATGTTTGTCCTTTCAACCCGCATGTCAACACTGTTGGCCAAGTTACTCCCCGAACTGTAATCGATGAGATTGTACTTGTTCGGCAGAGGTCTCTCCTGCTTGCTAATCTGCATCAAAACACTTAATACTGGTCACGTTGCTTCTTTGCAGTCTGAGCTTTAGACACAGCAAAGAAATAAGGTACTAGCATAAAGTCAAGTTCGCAGCAACGTCAAACATCTGATGGGAAATGGACTTCCAAAAAAAGCATAATTGCCTTGTTTTTTTTTCCTTAAAGTGCATTCGAGTCTGTATCGCCAGCCTGAATCAACACATAAACAATAACGCACTACAACGCATATGCACACACGTGCGGTTCTACATCCTGTCAATTGTCAGTCGTCTGCCTGTCAGTCACTAAGTGATGACACAGTGCATACCACCAAGAGACGACACGCATGAAGAGACACACTCACACGCATGCCAGCAAAAGAGGGTCAAAGCAGGATTTTGAGGTTAGAACGAAGTCAAGCCCTGTAAAGGTTTTCTACTTGTTGTTGTTGCCGTGCAGCGTTTCAACCAGCAAATACGAGCGGCTCACTGCCTGCAAGGAGCAGAATGCAAATAAAAAGTGCTTGTTAGTGACTTTGCGTCCAAGTGAAGAAGATGTAGATGAACGTGGGTGGGTGGCCTTGACGCTTCAATATCTCTCTGTAAGCGCAGAGAAGAAGAAGAAGGGGAAAAAAAGCAATTAAAGCTGCGATCTACAATGAACGGACTCTGCTGTCACACCGATTTCTATTTCGTGGCGAGTCACCAAAGTTGCCACGCGCTTCGCCCACGTGCAATGAAACTCAAACTATTTGCAATTTAGCATCATCCATCTGTCTCGTAGTATTTGTGGAGCAGCAATCAGACAAAAACTTCCGGGACTGAATAATACATAACGTGGTAGGGGACAACTGAGCCATTGTCATATTGAAAGCAAAATGATAAAATTCCAGTATCTTTTTAGGGAAGGACTTTTATTTAAGTCTAATATTTTTGTTTACCAAATTTCGGGTGGCAAAGAAGCTCTTCAGTTTTTTTTTTTTTTGCAAAATATATTACCCTCATTAGTTTTCTAGTTAATAATTTAGACTAAATAACCATCCTTAACGCTAACTGACATGTTTAGTAGTTTAATTTATTAACTTTGCTAGCCAATTAGCTTGTCAATTCTGATAAGGCTTTAGCAATTTTTAAAATTTGAGTTTAAGAACAATTATTTTATTTTTACTACTTTTCTCCATTCTGTTTGTTTTAATTAGATCATAGAGCAGCTTGGTTAGTTTTCATGAGTTTTTAAATATTTGGAATTTTAGATTAAAGATACATTTAGGCAAATATTCATATTCTTAGGTCTCATCAACCGATTCGAAGTAAGAATGTCAAGACAATCTGTCTTTTATTGTCCTGAAAAGCGTGGAGTAGTTTAGTAATCGCTAATTTTGATAGCCACGAATCCACGATACCCTAACTGAGATTGTGTTTGTCGATTAGATAGCATTAAGTAATCATCTGACGCTAACTGCCAAGCCACATTCCTCAAACAAAAACATCCCAACAAGTTTACCTTTCCACAACTACCCAGAATGCCTTCCAGCAATCACATTGTCTATCGGAGCAGGGAGGCGTGAAGAAAGCTTTTAAAATGTTGCCATTGCGACATATAACGCCTCAAGCAGTATGCTAACATGGTAACGGCTAGGTCAATACATTTCAGTCGTCACTCTGTCAAAGGCCCATCATCACCTTTTGTGCATCGCTAACACTTTAGGTGCAACAGAAAGAAAAATTGTACAAAAGGTGGCAAAAAGGAAAAAGGGAAGTGGTAAACTTTCACATGGGAAAAAGGTAACTTGAGTAAAGTATTAAGAATACCGTATTTTCCGGACTATAAGGCGCACCTAAAAACCTAAAATTTTCTCAAAAGCCAACAGTGCGCCTTATAATCCAGTGCGCCTTATATATGGACCAAATTCCTAAATTTAAACTGGCCCGAAGCATTGTGTCATGAAATCAATCATAAGTGGCCCGCTGAAGACTATGAATCATGAATCAAAAAGACTGTGGATCATTATTTTGTGATTATAAAGTAATTTGTTGCGTCTGAAGTTGAAATAAAAAAGATAAAATGGAGAATGATTTGATTTGGATTAAAAATCTGACATGATGCATTAATGGTGCTCCTTATAGTCCAGTGCGCCTTATATGAGGACAAAGTTTTAAAATGGGCCATTCATTGAAGGTGCGGAAAATACGGTGCGCTTTATAGTCCGGAAAATACGGTAATCTAATTTTATGTTTTTTTTTAAATAAACTACACAACATAAGATTAGTTTTACTTTCTTGTAAAAAGAACGACCTATATAAATTTAACTGCTTTTTTTTCCTCACACATTTTTTTTGTATTCATACAAAACTATATATTTACGATACATATACATGCACTATATATTTATAGTGTTTTCGTGTTAGATGTTGGTAAAGTCCAAATCATGTAGTCAAAAAGAGATTTTTTTTTTGTTTGAAATGACAATGTATTGAGAAGAGAGAGACACACACTTATGCACATAGAGACAACACAAGACTTTTGTTGATTCGTGTTTGGCAGCTTGCGTGGAGGATTTGGTGTGCCTTTGAACACAAAACCTTTGGGAAATTTACAACAATTAACAAAAGAGGAAGAAACCAAGAAGAAGAACAAGTGACAGGAAGTGATGACCTCAATCCGTCGCTAATTTTTGGGGCAGATTATGCTCAGGCACTAATCCCAGACTTCTTTAACGTTTTCTTTTCTTATTTTGATGTGTGGATGCCAGACTTCAAGTCAACATTATGCGACTTTTTTGTTTTTGAAAAATATGAGTTGTTTTTCCATGATTATAGGTGGCTTTCTTGATGATACATTTCCTATAGTTTTTTCATTTCTATTACAAATACAATTTTATTACTGGTAGTTTGCATTTTTATTTCTATTCAAATAAAAGAAATGCATAACTTTAACCACAATATAAGATCTTTCTTTCTTGAAAGAAAAAAAGAGAAGAAAGGTTAAAAAAGAGGAAGAAGGAAGAAACCAAAAAGAAGAACAAGTGAAAGGAAGTGATGAACTCAACCTGTCGCTAAATATTTCTCCTCATCCTATAACTATAAAAAAAGTTATATACTGGAGTATGATACTTTAGCAAAAGATTGTGACTTTTCGACATAGCAGTGACTAACTCTAAATAAAATAAAACAAATAATTATGAAACATTATTTATTTATTTAATTTATTAATGAAACGTGTTAATTAAACAAATACTGTTATAATATCTAGTAAAAATAAGAAAAATAGTAATAATAGTAGATAATAGTAAATATAGTAAAAAAAAAATATCTAACAAAAATACCTCTTTTCCAGGAAATAAGATCTACCATTTCTCTATCAAAATTGACTGTATTTTACCACAAACAGCTCTCTTCCCTAGAAAATAACCGCATAAGATTAAAATTTAGTTTGAAAAATTCAAATCTGTCTTAATTGTGTCAGACATTTGAATGTTAAAGTTATGTGAACGATGGGAATGTGTGAGTTTACAGGCGACCTCAATCCTTCGCTAACATCCTAAAAGATTACGGCCAGATGCTAATCCTGACATTTCCATATATTTTGTTCTCGTCTTTCATTCTCTTGGTAATGTATTTTCCAGATTTCGGATTTTAACAGCTCGGCTTCACTCGACTACGGAAGATTCTCGAAACATTTCTAAATTCAAATCAGGAAAAGAAAAACAAAAAAAAAAGAAATGAAGATGTGAGGTCAAATGCTGGATTAGCAAAGAGCAGATGTTGACGCACGCACACGCAAATGTTAAGAGCCGGCTAAAGTGCTCCTTAAATGCTGCTGCTAACTAATCCTGCAAGTTACATGATGGCTTGCTAATGCTTGCCAGTTTTGCGTAATGTCAGCCTGCAAACAGAAAAGAAAAAGTAACCCATTAGAAAAATGTCTATAATATGCAGAAAAATGCAGGTATTGGAATGTATTTCATGTTGCAGAGGTATTGCACAGCGTAAACATTCTGGTGAATAAGAAATAATAATAAAAAATATGTAACAGCACTTTACAGATAATGACATGATTTGTTCAGGAGACACTGGCATGCAGTTCAATCTGTTTTTGTTAGCCTTAAAATTTGACAAGTGTCCTTGTGTAAAGCACAAGTGCATTGTGCCATTATGTCAAACAGAGCAAAGTCACCAAAAGATGTCTGCTTTGTACTAACAAACTCATTAAATTGACAAAAAAATGTATTGTTTTGTCCACCCAAAAGTCCGGTAAAACCACTCATTAAAAACATGAAAAAATGAATCGAGAGTTTCCATTATATTGTCTTTTTCATTTTGAAAAAAATATATATATATTGTTGTAAGATTTGACTTTTCCTTTACATTTATGACCCTTTTTCTCCTTACTCAGAAATAAGCTTAGTTTAGTGTTTTATTAGTCTGTTAGCATGTTAGCGTGACTAGAGCTGTTTTGTTTTGTGTTTGGTAGAGTCACTCGCTTGGGTCAATCTATTTTTTGTCACCATTAGCTTGCAGCTAAATATCTTTAATCACGGTGGCGTGTCAGGAAAACAAAATGTGACTGTGTTGATGGAAAAAGCGACACAAGTTTGTGGGTTGCCATGTGAGAGCATCAAAGAGGTCCTTCACTGGTAACCAACAGGAAAACTTGTTGTTTCTAAAAATAGACCGGTCTTCAATTCAACAAGATTACTTTTTTTTGTTATCTGCGTTCTCAGAGAGTGCCTCATTTTTTCCTCCCAAAGGAATTACTAAACCTCATAAAATTACAGTTGTTTTCCCTGAAAAAAAAAAAAAAGACAAAGCAAGATTAGAATCAAGATTAGCTCGCGTGACTAACAACTTGTCTCTGGTGCATGTTACCATCTGACAAACAAAGCACAACTTTAGATGCCAATCCTTCATGTGAGTTTTTTTTCTTCGCTGTTTTTCCTTTTGTGTTGTATATTGTTGCTGCTTGCGTGTTCTCCTGCACAAGCACATGGAGCAGCTGGATCGCTTCTGACCTTAAACCCTACCTACAGGTACATCGGTGCACTGACCTCCACCTCCGCAGAAGGCTAACACCTGCTAACACTGATACCGACGCACGCTAACTTGTTTATTGCCCTCAAGGGGTCCTATACTTTTACTTACTTCTGACATAGACTAACATGCAAGCTTTTTTTTTTTTAACGGGGGTGCTTCTAGTTTGCCCACACACATGCTTCTTTTCAACATTACTTTTTAACAATTATTTCTTCGCAGTGACATGTACTGTTTTTGCATCTAAAGCTAACATTAAGTGGTCTATCTGTTGGTCCTGGGGTATAAAGAGTTGTAAATTACTATAAGCTCTAGTATGTAAGGGTTAGGGTTAATTTGTAAGGTTAATTCTAGGGTGTAAGGCATTCTTCGTCATTGTCATGGTCAACATGTTGTTATCTCTAGGCTCGATAAGAAAACGGTTGGTTCTTCAGGTGAAAGTTGTTTCTAGGTCATTGAATGTAAGATAAAAGTGAGCCGCATAAAGAAACCACTGTGGATGACAATTCACACCATCTGTCAATCAAACATGCAGTCAAACAACAATTGACTAGCGACACGCTAAAAACTTCTCGCGAGTGCTTCTTGACTCCACAATGGCCTGACCGCATGAAACTGGTGATTAAAAAAACACACCACACGGAACGCATCTGTTGCATGGAGACCTGTTAACAAACACAACTGGAGGACATTGTTTACATTTTATCAAAAAGGAAGCTGTGAGCATAGCATCAAGCTAAGCTAATGTTAGCATGTGTGTTTGAGGTTGGTTCTATTGCGTCGTAGGTTCTAAGTTGCAAGGTTGAAGTTTTTGCGGAAAGTAAATTTGGTCCAAGTTTCAAGGCAATGGCAAATCTGATTCATTACAATGCCGAGTAGGTACCATGCAGTGATAAATGTGGGATGATTACACAACGTTTTCGTTTAAAAAGTAAGGGGTCTTGAGCACATTTTTTCAACCTTGTCTTGAAGTCTTGAAGTGACCTCACACGCACCCAAAAAGACACATCACCATGCTAACTATGTCACATGTGTATGTGTGACTGAGTTAATACACACACACACATGCCCGCACATACACACAAGTCATCATGTTGCTGTGGCGACGGTTCAATGTTCAGGCAGAAAGCACCGCGTCCGACTGCTAATGTGACATCCCTATGTGTGAAATGCAACATTAAAGCGTGACACTTACGGAGATCAAATGTTTTGGGTTTGTAGCTTTAAGTATTTATTACCCCCCTTATCTTATTAATATGAATAATAGAACAAAAAAATGCATCTTAGTTTTTGTTGTGCCCACACAAATTCTCTTTTTAATAGTCTACAAACCCCTATTCAACTATTATTTTTTAAGATGAAGCTTTTCAAAATCTTTTTCACCATTCTGACATCTATCATGCATATCTTAATTTCAAAAATTCTTTTGAGGGGATGAATAAAAAGAAACACGTAGGGCATGAAACTGTATATTCTAATATATTTCAATTATATTCTATTTATTTTATTGTCTTACTCAAATAAACAATAATGAGAGCCTTAACTTAACTTAACATGAAAAAAATCACTAAATCACTACCAACATGAATGTTTAATGTGACCCCTATATGCAAAACATTTGATCTCCATTTGTGAAAGATGGAAATGAAGACGTCCCGTGCACCATTATCCTCCTCTTCGTCATCCTCATCATCCCCACCATCATCGTCCTCGTCATAATCAAGCAATGAGTGAAAGCAAGCACAGAGCGCCACAATCACATTGAAGCATGTTTATTGAAATGAAATCTGCTTTTTAACTTGATTTTTAAAAAAACAACAACAAATAAAGAATGATACAAACATTGTATGTACATGAAGTTTAAGCAGAGAACAAGAAGAGGAAGAACACTGGTGTAAATCATTTCAACTGAGTGCAAAGTGTGTGTATGTTTATGTGTGTTGTGCGTCTTTGGTTTGCCTGTGCATGTGTCGTCAACACAAACAGCAGAACAACGTCTCACTCACACACAGACACACCGAGGACATTAAATAGAACAAGGCACCGTGGGTAAAAAAAAGAAGGCCAACATTACCCACCGAGAGTCTGTGCAAACCTTTTGTCTTTTTGGGAGCTTGACTGATTCTGACAACCATCAACTGAAGGACCTTCCTAACGTTTTAAAAATGTCTTCTACGAAAACATGCTGGACGGGTCCAAAACCAAAAGAAATCTCTCCACGATACAAAAACAAATAAACTGAAAACTCAAAAACAAAAGAAAATTAAAGTGAGGGTTTCACAGTGGTGCTTTGTCAAATAGACGCTGAACCGGGATGTCGTCTGCGTGAGAAGTCGACACTCGCAAGGATATGCTGGCAAAAGCTCCTTCAATGAACGCAAAAGTGAAAATAAACAAGACAGCAAAGTAAGGCTAGACCCACGTCAAGTTTTAAATGCCCCTTTTTGTAGTTTAAGCAACAAAATGTCTCAGTAGGGTTCACTTATATGGTCTATTCCGCATCCTTCATGATGTCCATGTGGAGGGTGAAATAAAAAAATGAAGGGAAACCAAAGCAAACGGAAAAAAAGAAAAAATGAAGATGAACGTGGTGGCAAGGGGACTCTAGGTTCGATGAGTGCAACTTTGGTCTACGTACTTTCCCGGGGCCAAACTACCACACCCCGTCGGTCCAATAGATGTCCCGCTGGTACATGGGCGCATTTGCGTAGTGGCCTACCTGTTTGCTGCTGTATTTGGGCGGGTTGGCCTTGTAGCTGTAATCCGAGTATTGGTCGGAGCCTGTGGAGTTGTTGTCACCCGTGCCCACGAAGGTGTTAGTAGCAGGGAGGTCCTGCACCGCCTGGTGCTTCTTGGAGGCAGAGGGCGACTGCGGCTGAAGTTGGATAGATGGCAGCGGCGAGTTAGAGCGATAGTGGCGCCCCAGATCGGGGCTACCCGGCGGGTAGTTGAGGGGCAGATGTATCCGGGGGCTGTCGCTTACGGCTTCGTTGATGAGGTTGAACTTGAGGCCCTTCTGGAGGCTGGCCTCCTCATCATCTTCCAGAGGTTTGGCCGGTTTGGGAGCTTTGCCTTTCTTGCTCTTTTTGCCCTTGGAGTTTTTGGGTCCTTGCTTGGGGGCATACAGGTCTTTGCTCTCTTTCTTTCCGGCTTGGTAGCCGCTCTTTGCGTCCTGCTGGAGCCTGTGCCGGATGACCACCACGGCCACAATGACCATGATAACACCGGCGATTCCGGCCAGGCTTCCATACAGGATGTTACTACGCTGTGCCAGGGCATAGTTGGGGTCCCCTGCGATGTCCCGGTCCAGGGGGGTGTACAAACTGTGCCCCACCAGAGCCTCAACCAATGACACATTGCCCTTGGTGTCATTGACAAAGACATGTACCAGCGCGGTTGTGTGACGGCGTGGCTTGCCTTTGTCCCGAACCTGAACCACCAGCCGATGCAGCCCGTTGTGCTTGCCGGTGAATTTCTGCGCCAATGTGATCTCCCCCGTGGTGGGCGAAATATGGAAGAGTCCATAGGGGTTACCCCCAGTGATGGTGTAGTCCAGCTCAGCATTAGGTCCGGAATCAAAGTCCTCAGCATCCACTACCGCCACGAGGGTCTCCAATGGGGTGACAGGGCTCAGGTATGTGTAGGATGAGTTGGCAGGTGTGGTGACATAAGGGGCATTGTCGTTGTCGTCCAGTACATTGATGGTGACGCCCACATAGGAGGAGCGAGGTGGGTCACCGGCGTCCACCGCCTTTAATTGGAAGGTGTAGGTGCTTTCCTTCTCTCGATCGAAGGAGATGCTGGACAAAATGTTTCCAGTGCCATTCTGGATGACAAACTTGCCATTGTCGGGCTCAACAAACAGCTTTACTCTGGCATTGT
The DNA here is from genome assembly GCF_901709675.1 of Syngnathus acus. Classification (NCBI taxonomy): domain Eukaryota; kingdom Metazoa; phylum Chordata; class Actinopteri; order Syngnathiformes; family Syngnathidae; genus Syngnathus; species Syngnathus acus. Next base: position 7,010,372 of record NC_051095.1, on the reverse strand, counting down.
CGCCCTTGTCAATGTCTGTAACAGTGACCACCCCCACGGGGTTGAGTGGTGGCATGTTCTCGATGACGGAGAAGCTATAACCGCTCAGCATGAATTTAGGGTCATTGTCGTTCCGGTCCAGGATGTTAATTATCACTGTTGCTGTGCCAGTTTTGCTCGGGACGCCTTTGTCGGCTGCCGCCACACGAAACTCGTAGCGCTCTATCTCCTCACGATCCAACAGGTTCTTTACTCGAATCTGGCCGCTACTGCCGTCAATTTCAAAGAGAGTGGTGGATGAGCGCTCCACAATGCTGTAGACCAGCTCAGCATTACTGCCACTGTCTGCATCAGTGGCCAGCACCTGTAGCACCTTGTCACCAGGCTGGTTCCCTTCAGCAAAGTCAACTTCCACAATGGCTGGGGAGAAGATGGGTGTGTTGTCATTTATGTCAGTGACCTGCACTTTTAGGGAGTTGGTGCTAGACAGAGCGGGGTTGCCGGAATCCACTGCCACGATCTCAATCCTGTAATCCTTCACTCGCTCGTAATCCAGCAGCGTGGTGGTTTGCAGGAAGTATTTCCTTTTACGGTCATTGCTGGACTCACCCAAAGGCTGTAACTGGAATGGGACATCGCCGGCTACCACACATGTCACCACCGCATTCTCCCCCTCGTCACGGTCCGACACTTGGACCAACGCCACAGCGGTGCCCACCGGCATGTCCTCTGAGATGTTGGCGATTCCATCCTGGTGAGTTACTAGGCCAATGCCGCGGATCTCGATAGTGGGAGCATTGTCATTCTGGTCCCGGACCTTGACGGTCACCAGGACTTTGGAGCTCTTAGAGTTCGGCCCGCGGTCTTTGGCCACAACGAAGAACTTGAGAATGTTCTCCTCCTCACGGTCCACCATGCCTTTGACATAGATGATTCCTGTGGAACGGTCGATGCGCAGAAGTCTCTGGAGTGCCTCGGACATCTGGTGCAGGCTGTAGTCGATCTCGCCATTGGTGCCCGTGTCAGCATCGTTGGCGCGGACCTGAAAAGACAGACAACATGCGTTTACCCTTTCAAGGCTCACCACTTGAGTCCCAAATGACAGAACCATGAAAACATTTGAAGACATTACCAAATAAGTAGTATAATAACCCCTAACCAATTACCCAACCCATAAACCATGACAGCTCATTTATTAACCTTCGCCGTATCCATAACTCCACTCCTAACCCTGCTCTTTAGCCTAGCCCACCAACCTTTACTTGAAATTCTAACCCACTAAATTTTACCGTTGACCCTAACCCTAGACTCGACCTCTAACCTAATTTATTAAACCTAACCATACACCTACACAAATATCATCCCTACACCATTAACTCTAAACATAAACCCAAACCCTTTCCTTACTCTTTCTCGCTAATCTCCAGATGGAGCCAATCCCATAATCACTCAGATCTAACCTTAACCTAAACCCATAACACCTAAGCCTCGGTTGAAGCCCTAGCCCACCAACTAACCCAAAGAGTAACCTATTAACTTTAACCCCAATTCTAAATCTGACCCCCAACCTAACCTACTAACCCTACATATAAACCAATTTTATCCTAATCCACCAAACTCGCACGAATAAATAACCTTAAACTCTGACCATAACGTTCAAGCAGTTTCCAACATAACATTTTACTGGACATGTTTGTTCAACTAAAAAGTCCAACAGACTTTCATGACACCAGACGCATTAGTCAGATTATTTTCCGTCTTACTCCCTCGCAAAAAGTTATAAAGAGAGACAGCGACTAGCTAAGTTACCGCTAAAAACATTTCCCCTCCGTCCAGCTGGAAGCTAGAATCATTGAGACAGGCGGCGGCTCATTGCCCTTTAACGGACACAAATGAATGTTAATGTTCTTCTTCTTAATAGGACGAAAGCACAGCCTCCACTTGGGAACATTAGCAGCGGGAAGGGAGGACCCATCATAGCCGCTTGTGATACGCATTCACTCAGCCAAATAAAGCAAGTTTGATTAGGAAAACAAGAGCTGCTCTGAATGTCCAATTGTCCTGGCACATAACGTTCATTCATCTTTGGAGATCATTAGAAGAATTGTGTTTGTCTTTTTAATACTTTCTTTTCATGGAAAATAATAAGATGGCTACATGAGTGCACACTAATGTTATTATTTTTAGAACAATACCCTACACCTGTCAGGAGAAATAAAAGTCTTAATCAGACTTTTGACATGGGGGAACAAACGCTATTTTTTCAACTAAGAGAATTTTTAAACAGGGTCAGTGTACAAACAACTCAAGGAAGTGCACTTCGATTCTTGGCATAAGGGAGCGTTATGACGGGAGTTATTCCCTTAAAAGGTTCTTCACCTTCCAAACATGTTTTCGTTCTACCCTAAGTGACAAATCCACCTAAAGCCTACCCCCAAACTATAATACACACAAATGCACGTACACACACGAGCCTCAATAAATATTTACTGGAAAGCAGTACTTGATACAGACATGCTCAGAAATTCACCTTGGCAAGTGAGACACTCTTACATCATTGTAGCAACACAGTATGTCTCTTTTCTTCATTCTGGGGTCTGCCATCCTCAAAAAGGATTGAAACATTATACAAATGTTATGCAGCTGAGAAAGGCCCAAGTTCGCAGCACAAATCATATGAGTGGGGTGAACGGTTGAGACACCCACTTTCTTGACCTACACTAAAACCCTGAGGCGGACTCACGGAACCTAAGCCCAACGCTAAACCCGGGCCATTAGCCATAAACCTTTATCCTAACCTTGACCCCTTAATGTCTACCACTACCAAACCTCCTCATCTTGAGCAACCATTAAGCCTACCCCACTAATCTTATCCCTAACCACAAAAGTATGATTGAATGTCCAAGAGTTGTATTGGCACGTACTGTTAAGTTCAACTCATCTTTAACTTTGGAGCTCAAACTGGAAGACGTTAGTGTGTCTTTTCTTTCTATTTCATGTTAATAAAAAAAATGATTAATTCAGCAGCCGTGTTCTCTTTTTAAAGCAACGTCAGGGTGTGAAAGGTTGCTTCGCTCCGCAGAATCCTTGAGGCATTTGTAAGAGCAAGACGGGAGGTTCATCCGACCTCCTAATCAAAATCTTCTTTGCCCCTTGCCGAGTGAAATCCGACAGTCGGAAGCTGCTGATTCCAGTCGCCAGCGGTTAGCGCTGAAGAAAAGATCATTTCTCCTGCCCATTGATTTGCTTTCCAGGCGGGAAGGCTTTAAGGAGCGCCGCGTTTCGCCGAGCGGCCTGTAAATTATTGACAGCTTGGGGCAGGATTGCCTATCGAGCCGACGAGCAAACGGCCGACAGAAGTGCCGTTTGTCTTCCACGCTAACAATTAACCAACGTGACCCGCTCTGACGCTTTAGCTCACATTTCTTTTTGTAGTCGATCGTCTTCGCTTGACCACTAATAAGGCAACTTGACTTTTTACGTACGCGATTCAACGTCCTGTTACCGGGATTTAGAGATTGCGAGTCGTCCGTCTTGTATTGATTGTCAGAGAAAAGATGCAGCGGACCTTATCTAAAAACCTCCCATGTCAAATGACTACTACAAGATTAGTGTTGAAAAGGACAACCGCAACTAAGGATCAGAAAATGTCAATGCCTGTAAACAATCAATTACAGCCCATCATTTGAAGGTGCTTAAAAGTCACAATATGTTCTGGATTCAAAAGCACACAAGTAACAAAGAATGAGGTCAATTGCGACTTGTCCTGTTGATCAAGAAAGAGAGAATGCCAAGGGGTTGTTTAAGCAACGTAAACTCTAAGAAAATATATGGATTGCATATACAGAGTAGGCAAAAAGTGTGTCGCCAATTCATAGTCTTGTTTTTGTGTCAAACTGTATTCCTTTACATTTCTTTTCAAATAAAGCTTGCTACCTCAACATTAAAATCCATCTAAGGATAGGTGGATTCATTAAACCATTAATTGAATCATATCATAAAATCTACAATCAGATGCATACTTCCATATCTGAAATTAAGATTCAAAATGGTTTGTCATGGAAATGAAACTTTGGGGGGAGTTATTAATTAAGGTTGGGTTGTAATTTTTTTTTAATCAATATGTTTCACATTTAGCCGCATTCATTTGAAAAGGTGTTACGTGACAAGCATCGCCTTCAATAATAGCAATAGATAATCCCTGATTGGCTAGTGACCGCTCAGAGTGACGAGGAGGTTTGTTGCAGAATCGGCTAGACAGAAGTAAAAAAAAAAAAAGCTCTTCCCAGAAGCCGCAGTTAATGTTTGACTGAGGTTGACATGCCAACAATCGCCTCTTTCACTAGCGCTACGTCACATGCTAACAAGGCTACCTTATGGGTGACTCACATGGAATTTATCACCTTGGCAAATCCTTACTGTCGCAAGTCTGTGACAGTGTGGAAGATAAAACGGGTATGTTCAGTGGCAGAAGTCCAACTTGGGAAGCAGGGACCACTTCCGACCAAAATTATTGACAGGTAAAATTACAGTCCGACCGACCACTCTGCGGTGTAAAAATTGCTCTTGTACACCAATTTTGCAGAATCTATAGCCCAAGATGGCTGTGTGAAATCACAATCATTTCTTTGGCTCTTCTGTGTTGCAAGGAGTTTTACTGCAATATTTTACGCCAGACCTTGTCACACATCTAAAACCCCTTTCACGCTGCCCATAAAAGGAAGCTTTTCCCCATGTTTCTGCGTGAAACATACCGGCACGGAATGAGAAACAAAGATGTCTGACGCCATTTTTATGTCACACTTGCTACCACACGGGAATATGTGTTACTGTGCAAAAGAACGAATGTGAACAAAGTCAGCGACGGGGACCTTGATTAGACTCTTCCAGGGCCACAATCATCCTCCCCAGCTACTCGACGTCTACATTTCGCCCGTGGTAAGTCTTGAAAGATCGTGAGAAACATGAGGGACTAGATCAGCATGTGCAAGGCCTGGAAGGAATGCACAGCATTCGTCGTAAACCGCAAGCTGAACCGTTGTGCACCTTTGAGTCTTTGGGACTCAGCAGCCATATCTTCCCACAGTACCGTGGGAGACCGTGACAAAACTTAGCAGGACTTCAACAGTGGTGAAAAGAAATGACAAAAATCTCACTTTTTGTACTCTACTTTTTCGATTCTACTGACCTGCAGCACCGAGTGTCCCAGCGGGCTGTTCTCCGCCAGCTCAGCATCGTAAAGATTCCTCTCAAACGTTGGCGCATTGTCGTTCTGGTCGGTGACGACCACCCTCAGCAGGGCGCTGCTGGCCCTGGGCGGCCGCCCACCGTCCACCACGCGAATGTTTAGGTCGTACGAGTCCTTCTTCTCACGGTCCAGGTTCCCCTTAACAACCAGCTGGGGCACCTTCTCGTCCGTGTCCACCGCCACCTGCAGTCCAAAGAGCTGTTCGGCGTCGGGTCCCGTGCTCAGGTAGTATTCGGCCACGCCGTTACTAGCGGCATCACGATCGGTCGCCATGGGGATGGAGAACAGAGCCCCCACGTGGGTGTTCTCAGGGATAGACAGGGTGAGAATGGGTGAGGAGAACTGGGGCGTGTTGTCGTTGGAGTCCAGAACCTCGATGCGGCCCTCGATGAGGCGAGGCCCTGATCCGATGCCTTTCACCATGTCCGTGATGGACACCTCGAACTCCAGGTAACATTTGTCATCATCAAAGAGGTTCCGGCAGTCCCTGAGGGTCTCGCGGTCAATGGAGATCTCGGTGGTGTAGATGTCGCCTGTCTTCCCGTCTACACGGAGGTAGGGAGAGCCCACCTCTAGCTTGTACAGGTGCCCGCTGTCAGGGAGCCCCTGGTCCGACGCCAGGCTGCCCACCAGGGTGTTGGGCGGCTGCTCCTCGAGGACCCGGTAAAGGATGTCGGTGGGGGTGGCGTTGCACCACGATAGTAGTGCCGCCGCCAGGTAGAGTAGGAAGTGCCGCCTTGGGGCCGCCATTAATCTGGAAGACAAAAAAGTGGAAAACCGTTTAGGCCAGAGGGTGGAAGACAACTTTAACTTTGCGACGTGGTAACGTTGTTTGAGCTGTGTACACGTTACATACAAAGAACAAGTGAGGTTATTGGAGAGCCAAGTGTTCTAATTCTTCTATTTCAAGTCAGCAAAAGAGCAGCAAATGCTCAGCCTGTTGCTGCTGGCCACTCATGTTGCCTCCCTGCTGTGTCACAAACACACACATACACACACCCTTCCATTTGGCTGTGAATGAGTGTGTGTGCTTTCTTTGAGAACCGGTAAATAGTCCACTGATCGCCAAGGCATTTCACACTCCCTCGTTACCGTGGAAACGCCGCAATCACTCAAATTGTGTCACCTTGTCATCCGATGCGTTACGATGATTATTATGGAGTGTCTAACGTCGCAACTGCGAAATGCACGTTTTGTTCATGTATGGCCGCTGCGTACAGCACTGTTGACTATTCCTGCTGCTTTTCGTCTACATAAACAGTACATACATGGTGTAACATGATATTCAGTCCAGGTATGTTTTTGTCATGTATACGTAGTTGTCACTCTGGTTCTATTGTGTACTGTGGATCTAGTTTGTTGAAGAGAAAAGGATTTGATCATCTTTTTGAAGTACGTAATGCTACAATAAGCAACGAGCTAGCTCTTAATTTAAAACAATCTTTCCCTAGATTTCTGTTGTTATTGTATTTATTTATTTTTTTTGCTTTGATCCATTCTGAGGAAACATCAATGTGGGAAAGTATGAAAAGTAAATAGACACATATTCAGAGTGCATGTGAATACACACACACACACACACTCACGCATGTCAGCACGCATGTCAGCAAAGAGCATGTGAATGCCGCGGCTGGAATTTAGTGAGACATAAAACAAACTTCTCATGACCTCAAAACACAAAAGTCACAAATGTCACAGCATGCTTGTGTCAAAACGTTATGCAATACATGAGAGACTAAAAGCTATTTTTGAAACTTGTTATCCTTGAGGGATTCATCACAATTGCAAAAGTGATGGAAATGGTGGTCTGGTAAAAAAACTAACAAAAAGGCTTGTTTGGATTTTAAGATGTTTGCTTGCTCTTGTCCTACAAAGTTGGATGAAATTGTTTGACTTCAAATGTTTTTACAAACATTCACTTTTTCAAACGTTTTCTAATGTTTGTCGTCTGCAACCTTTAATGAGGTTTTCGTGTTTTGCCATGCGATCGGTTCAGCATCGGCATCACGGTACTTTACACAGGTCTAGTATTCAAGTCAATTTAGTTTTCTTTGACAAAGCTACAACAAGACAAAAGACACACAGCGGAAATGTGAGTGTGCGTGTGTGCGTGCATGTGTGTGTGTGTGTATGTGTGTGTGTGTGTGTGTGTGTGTGTGGGGTCCAGCCAGGGCGCATGACAAAAGGGATTACACTAATGACTCCATTCACATTCTATTGTTTGATGCAGATTAACACACACGCACGCACATCTATTGACATACAGCAATCTACAGTAGCCAGTTTACGTTGTGCTTTACGTGATACGTGTTGAAAATGCCAACTTTTCATGAACTAAAATGAAAGTAAATCCAAAGTCACAGGACTTTTCATGTTCAAACCAAACCAACAAGATGGAGAATCAGATTCAAGGTTGAGGACATGAGGAAAACAAAACAGAATAAAAATATCGGCACTTTTGGCAAGTCACCTGAATGCATCATGCAAAAAAAATAAAAAATAAAAGCAAACCTTGGTGGCAGGTGTTAACTTGTTGAAAGAATAAAAGTAAATCCAAAGTCATGTGACTTCTTCATATATATATATATATAAAGACACACGTGCTAGGGCAAAGGTTACTGCATGGAATCATCTTTCATGAGGGATGTAGATGTTTATGAAAGATGGCGTGGACATGTCTACTTCCTGGACATGTTTGAGTCACACTCTGGGAGATACCCGACACGTTGCGTTGACAGGTGTCAGGAGGAAAACAATAACCAGACGCACACATGTGTCATGAGGTTGGCGGCCTACTTGACAGGAAGTAGGGAAGGAGGTCAAAGTTGAGTAGGCCGCAAACTGTGAGCTGTGCATGTAAATAGTCTCCAGCCAAACCCTCCTTCATTCACGCGCTTTCTTGCCCCTCCGGCAGAACCGGAGAGACCGGATTCACCGCCTCTGACTTACACATGCGTGCACACACACACACACACGCACGGATAAACACACTGAAACTCTAAATCCACTTACAAGAGTCTGTGTGTTTCAAAGACAGATAATAAAAGATAACACAAGTTCCTCAAGGCCTGGGGATAGCAGTATAAGGACCCAATTATAACTTTCTCATTCTTATCATTTTTAAAATGACACCCCCTCCTTGAATAATTCTTATCATTTTTAAAATGACCCCCCCCCCGGAAAAAAAACATTGCTATTGAGTGAATTTGGTGCTTGTGTATCCCGATGAGAATGCACAGTAATGAAAAGCCTGCTCAGCAGTAAATTGAAACTGCTTTAATTCTTATAATTTATAAATATTTTACCCACACAATGAAATCTAGTTTAAGGGTGCATTTATATACTCCCAAAAAATGCCCAGGTTTCTCAACATGTGTATCCTTCTGGAAATTTTCACTTTTATGGGTTCCTCGCTACCATCCTCAATATCCCCAACATTCACTCATTAGTACACTTAGTAAACTTTAATTTTTAGCATTTTATTCCTATTCCATTATACCTCCTTATCATTTTATTCCTGTGACAAAATCATCTTTAAAACATGCACAATTTTCCAAACATTTATTTTAGGTGGAAGTGTACAAACCTTCGGAACGCTGGACATGTACCACCTCAAAATCTGCTTAATTTGCATAAGTCAAACATTTTCTTTTGTAAATACATCAGAATGATTGGAGGCAACAAACAAAATTGCAAATTCCCCCTACATCATGTCATCATCTATAGGTGTAGGGGTCTTGGCTGCCCCCCCCATCCAATCTGTATGTTCTAAACATGGATAGTCAAGGCTTGAGTCTTCAAGTTTTAGGCATCTCATGTGAATCATTTTTGCATTATTTCTATAACAATTTTGAAGGCTTCAACACACGCCGGAATATCTTTGTAGGTCCTATATACAACCCCGCCCAGGAGACAACCCCCCCCCCCACACACACACACACAGAGCTTTGAAAACATGTTTCGAGCATGGGTATCCAAAACCACTCAATTTTCATTCATAATAATTTTTAACATTAATCCTACGATGAAATTTGAATAGGCTTGCTCTCAAAAACATAATTTAACTACACATACAGACAAGATCCTAGATAACCTCCCCTTGGCTTTTAAACTATTCCCGAGCACCCCCTCCCAAAAATTTAGAAAGCACCTGGGCTTGCCACCAGCCAAGCTTCAAATTGCAAAGAAGTCCATCGTGTCAGGAACTTACATATCCGGAACATCGCTGATGATGCAAAGAAATGCGCTTTTCAGGTCCCGAGAAAGATGATGAGGATGTGATTGCGTTCATTTTTAATGATTCCAAACATCAGCATCAGCCGAAAGTGGATCTGATGGATATCAAATGCCGCATGCATGTTTGTTTTCCTTGGACGCACAGAAATCACACTTCGTTAATTGGTTTTGGGGTCATTTCGAGGCAGAGGTCCAACTAGGACCCTCTCCATTGCGATTCATTTGTCTTAGCTCGCAAACACAAAAACGGGGAGGTGTGGTGACCCTTTGAGGAAAGCTCGTCAAAAATTAGCTCCGGAAACACAGTCTGTCAAGGAGTTCACAAACTTGAGATCAGACAGACTTTCTTTGTACTCAGATCGTTGTTGTATATGGAGCCCACCAGAACGCAAACCAGCACGACTGCTGGTGTCAGGCAGGTTCTATTGGATTCTGCTGGACGGCGGTCGATACGGATCAATAAGTGCAATGAAGGCGGAAATGAACACGCTATTGGTTTTAATCTCGAATTCATTTGGACAACAAGTGTCTCAAATCGCAACATTCTTCAACAATGCACATCCGTTCTTTAAACTATTTTAAAATATCTTTGAAAGCGAGTCATTGTAGTTCAAAAGAATCATGGAGAATGTGATGCATGTGAGCAGGTGGCTGTTTTCCTACCTGGAGCGGGTGAGCGCTGCGCGGTAGCCTAGTTTGGAGCACTCCAGGCTCCGCTTGTCGTCGGTGTCCACTCTGGAACTCGGGGAGTGCGAAAAAGCAGGAAAAATGGGATAAAAATCCACACGATTGAAGAGTGAAAAGCAGTTGAAATCCAATGAAGCCAAGAGAATATTCCTCTCTCAATTAAGTCCACTTTTTGCGAGTGAGATACGGATCAGCCGTCTACGCGGCGGAGGTCCGCATCACGTCCGAGGTTCTGCGAGGCGGTGGTGGAGGAGGTTCTGGTTCTTTGGAGCAAGAAGTGAGCGGGGGATGTAAACAAATTTAAGTTAAAAGGAAATGGGGGGGAAAGAGGATAAAAGATTATCGAAAGAAAGAAAAACTCCTCTGTGGTGTCAATTCGCAGTGCCGTCCGATGCTGTCCGGTTCCGGTGCGCCTCGGCTCGGTTGCTCGCTGCTTACTCGCGTGCTGCTAGGCTGCCGCCCGGGTGATGACAAACTGAAGCACAGTCTTGCAAGCTTGCAACTACTCTTTCGCTCGCGCTCTCTCTCTCGTCCTGTTTGTGAATGTCTCTCTATCACAGGGACGGGAGGAGGGAGGAGTGCTGTGTGCGTGCGTGTTGGAAGGCAAGCGGGGGGGTCGGCAAACGGTCTGGAAGTTCTTCTATTTTACACCATTTATATTCAAATAAATTAAAAAAAAAAACATGTTGGCATGGCTGTTTTCCTCAAATCAAGAAGCGCTTTAAAAGCTTTTGTAATGATTTGCTTGTCAAGCCACCCAACCACGTATGCACATTCTGACCTCAACATCAAACGCCCCACACCGCTTCCCTAACCTTCGTATTTATCAATCTTTTCCGACTACAATAAATAAAAATCATTTATCTTTTGCACTTAACCATTCTCGAGCGGCAGTGTGTGCGAGTGGCTGTGCCTGTGCGTGCGTCGCGGAGATCCGTGAGGTTGCCATCTGCCGGGCTTTGACCGCCCCCTACAGGCTACATTTGGAAGGACAAGGCGGGGGACTTGGTGAAGTTCTGCATAGCCACCGTAGATCGTATTTGCTCATGTTCGAGCAGTTACATGCTCGTTTGAAAGAGGCGGACGCAATTGAAATTTCGATTGGGTCGCAGGCTTGTGACAAGAGGTCATAGAGGAGAGTCAACACGGTAGTCAGGAATAGTAAAGAAAGAGACAACAGGAAAAGGAATTATATATGGACGGATAGATAAGCTGCTTGAAGCTGAGGCATTTAGTTTTTGTCTGTGTGTATGTGTTAAGGACTTATGTAGTCTTAGTTTTTTTGAGAGTGAGTGCGCTTGCATGTGTTTATGTTTAAGAGATTACTTATTATACTGTACTTTAACAGTGTTGATGTATCCGTTTTTATAAAGTCGCTGATTCTTTATGGTGTGTCCTTTTGTTTTAGTTTCTTTGTGTCATAAGCCTGATTCCAAAATGTATTAGTTGCTATGCAGTTGCTGTTTCCCTTATACAATTTGTCCTGTTGTTATGTCAACCTTTATTCTGATGCCTTACAGTATATAAACTCGGTTTACCCTGCGAGAAATTATCAGTGAGTCAAGCTTTCTTTCAGGTAGCGTGTCTAGTTTTCTTAAATGCCCAGGCCTGCTGCTTTCTGTTGATACTCGATAAAGACTTTTAATCTTCAACTTTTGTATCATGACTGCTTCTGGGTCTCCTCTCATGACAAGTTTTGATTTCAGTAGCAGCATTTGATACGGTGGTAGCCGTAAACAGCCAAGCAAATGTTAATAAAATTATGTACACATTCATATATTTCATACTCAAGTTGTTGTTTAATATTTAGAAATACAGAAGTTCTTTGTTTTCACTTGATCAGTGAAAAACAACATCACTCTAATGTACAGTATGTTGAGTAAGATTTTGTGACTTCATTCTTCCCTTGCTTGAACAAAGACTTCCTTTTTAGCGACGTGACTTGACTTGCTTGATTTATTTTTCCTAATTGGAGCTTGAAACTTAAAGGCTACAATTTGAGACTTGCCCTTATGTGATTTACGACCACCTCTGGTGGCGACACAGACTGTATATTTGTTGCTGTATTAGTACAGAGTTCAGAGAGCGGGTCATAGCCATTCCAGTTTAATATTTATTTATGTGATGTAATTGACGGTGTGCTACAAATTCATCTAATGACAGTTTGCACTCAGTCTTACTGTATCACTTCAAGACTACTAAAAAGTCCAATCATGAAAATAAAGTCCTCATTGTCAACTGGCAGGAAGAACATAATGGTTTTCATCCTGTTGGTGTCAAATTATAAGAATATATGCATTGATTGACATGCACGGAAACTCAACTTTGTTGTATGTACACGATCCATCCGCCTGTCCGTCGATCCACCCATCCAAAACCAACCAACCAACCAACCAACCAAGCAAGCAAGCAAGCAGAAGAATAAACTGTGGCTCAATAATTTGCTTTATCTGGGCTAGTGTAGATTGTGTGTGTGCGCGTGTGTGTGTGTGTGTGTGTGTGTGTGTGTGTGTGTGTGTGTGCGTGTCTGTGCGTATGAGCATACGTGTGAGCGTGTGTAAAAACTAAAAGCAGCTTACAAAGTGTATGTGGATTATCTTGTTCGGCATCTGTTCACTACAAGCCAAAAACATCATTAGAAGCATTATTAAAAATAAGAGATTAAAAACACATTATTAAAAAACTCATAAAAAAACATTAAAAAATAAAACCATCATTGAGAACATTACAATACGTCAGTAAAAATATTACAAACACAAAATAAAACTAAAAGCATTATTCAAATTACCATGATCAAAATGCAATATTTAAAAAATTAACATAATAAATTATATAAAAACAGCCAAAAGCATTAAAAACATGTTAAATAATTGTTTTTTGTAAATCAGTCCATGAAAGTAAAACACCAGTACTTTTTTTATTAAAAATCCTAAATGAAAAGATGTGTTAAACAAAAACACAAAGATAATAAAAAACCTTAAAAAACAAATTAATAAAAAATAATGCTGTTTGATGTCATAACATGAAGTCAAATGACAATAAAAGCACAAATAAGAAATATTCAAAATAACATCTCCAGAAGGAGTATTAGCTTATGAACTCCAATGATGTAATGGCTCCAAGCCCCGCCCACCTGGTGTGCAGCGTGACAATAAAACAAGACGAGGACACGTCTACTGGTTGCCGTTTTCCCTTTTGTTTGTTCTGTTTTTTTTTTCTTCCCGAGGGCGGACAAGAAGTTTTTCTCCGTGGTCTCCGAGCCCCCCAGCATCGCCGCTCGCTTCCCGGCATTCGTTGCAGTCATTAACCTTGTTGCCCATGCGTACCGAGTGGTCGCCTTTAATATCCTCATCAATATTCTCCGGACGTTCACCTTGGTACAGTTCACAGATGCACAAACAAGTTTAGAAAACATGTTTATTGATTCGCCAAGTTCACTATCGTTGCATTTTTATTTGACATAAAACCATCATAAACATTCAAGACAATTTATTTGAATTGAAATAATGGATAGCTCATTAATCAAAATGCTAAGCTACTAATACAAGGCCTTTGGTGGTGAGGTTAACTACTAGGCTTGCTCCATTAGAATGTTCAACAACTCTAACGGAGTTTTTCATTAACAATTTAATCGTACTACTTGTAAATCAAAGGTTTAAAAAATCCTCAAGTACTGAGTAATGAGGCTCGCTTCAGTACAAACTTTGGAAAACCTGTCTGCAATTGAAAATACAATACGTGTAAAATTAAAAGTTCCTACTTTCTTCATCAAGCCGGGAGCGCCAAAGTCACGAAACAACAAAAGCAAAACATTCAATCACAAAGAATTAAAAAGACCATAAGCGTCTTCATTATCCAAGGCCATTCAATTAGCGATGCAAGATGCTATGCTAATAAGCTAATAATCGTTCAGTCCTCAGACTCACACTTTTTTTAAAAAACGTCCCCCAAAATGGAGACGTGGTGGAAAAGTCTTTTCAAGTGCTGACGATAACTCATTTGCCTCAGGAGTTTAACGACCTTATACAACTCTAAACTTCAATCACCATTTTGTGCAAAGTTTTGACCCTTTGGGCCACCATAGTACTCCCTCATGTTATCGTTATTACTACCGCTGTTGTTCTTTGTATATTTTGCACTGTTCCAGCTACTGTAAAATCATAAATAAGTACAGACATTGTTTTACATAGTTGTACTTTTCATCACTTTTGTTGTACTTAATGATTTAATTCTTTGAAAATAGCACTGGTATTGAATTACAATGCGTTAGGTCATGAATGGTACCTGTCACTAAACATGCAAATTAATTAGAAGCACACAGTAAACATCTTTCAATAAGATTGCAGGGATCTTTCCCTGAGGGCATGCACGCACGTGCGCACGCACACACACACACACACACACACACACACACACACACACACACACACACACACACACACACACACACACACACACACACACACACACACACACACACACACACACACACACACACACAAACAAAAGAGCTGAGAGAGTAAATAGGAATCAAAGCTTTGAGACAGAAAACAAAAGCAACGACAAGCCCAAAACTTGTCACAATTAGTGAAACATTTGTTACATCAAACAAATCGCTGTTAATTATACATGCACACACACGCACTGTTGAGAATTGAGGAGAAATGACTTTATCACGCAGTTTCTACGTTGAGAATTTCTCAAATGTATGTTTACAGTGTCACTTGATGCTAGGCAGACTTGATCAAAAGGCCAATGACAAAAAATGTTTAATAATGCCAATTCCAATTTAAGACGAGTCAGGTTTTCATTTGAGCTGTTATTGGTTGCTTGACAGAATTCTCCCGCAAGCCGACGAACCAATGCTGTAACTTTAATTACACCAGTTCATTTGTAGGCATCCATCCATCCATTTTCTGAACCGCTCAGTCCCACGGGGGTCGCGGGAGTGCTGGAGCCTATCCCAGCCGTCATCGGGCAGTAGGCGGGGGACACCCTGAACCGGTTGCCAGCCAATCGCAGGGCACACAGAGACAAACAACCATTTGCACTCGCACTCACACCTAGGGACAATTTTGGAGTCTTCAATCGGCCTACCAAGCATGTTTTCGGGATGTGGGAGGAAACCGGAGTGCCCGGAGAAAACCCACGCGGGCCCGGGGAGAACATGCAAACTCCACACAGGGAGGGCCGGAGGTGGAATCGAACCCGCACCCTCCTAACTGTGAGGCGGACGTGCTACCAAGTGCGCCACCGAGCCGCCCCCATTTGTAGGCATTTTAAAAATAAATAAATAAATATAAAAGAATATCTGAACTCTGATGTTAACCAAAACATTACATTAGCCTTGACAAACTAGAGTTAATCGCCATCTTTCCCAGCTGCCTCGAATGTAGCACGGCCGAGCGGCAGCGGCATGAGCGGTACCCCTGACGGGTGATGGAGGCGGCCCACCCGAGGCCCTGGCCTGGGTGCGCGGTTTGATACCCGTTGGCGCTCATTACGGGGGTGGGGCGCCGTTCAGGAAGCGCACCTGCCGGCAGCCAATAAGACGCTGCCCCCACAGGTCCCGCCTACACACGAGCGCGTCTCAAACGCACTGTATGCTGCCAGGGAGGTCAGGAAGAAATCTAATTATTATCATTATTATTATTTTATCCTGCAAAAAAGTCTTCATCCTGCATTTAAATAAACTTCAACATTTCATGCAATATCAACAAGTTATTTTTGTAATTCACTACTTTTCCAAATTGGGAAGCAAAATCTTGATGGGAGTTTGATTTTAAAGGATCACTGGAAAAGGACAAAATAGTAGTAGTGGTCTTTCTGTGGCTACCAAATTTCATGTTGCGAAGGCAAACTGGCTTTGAGGGCTGAATCTTGTAATTTGCACCCAGCTTTTTCAAAATGATGGCTGTGTGAGGTTCACCATAGTTAGCACCATGGCTAACCTTTAGCCCTCCGGCGGTGTGTTTGTTGCGCTGATGTAATGAGCGCAGGCGGGCGGCGGTCATATTAACGGTGCCCCTGAACACCTCGCTACCATTTGCAGCATTTCACCTTTAACTCCTCACCAGCACATCGGGAGACTTTTTTATTTTTTTATGAAGATGTTCATGATGTTTCATTACCTACAACATGAGGAGGTTGAGGGGGCAGGGAGAGGGAAGTACGGGGGTGGAGGTGTGATGATGATGATGGTAGGGAGGTTAGCTGGCTTGCAGAAATAGTAAATGAAAAATAATGATCATGTTTTCCACTTTCTCCTTTCTACCTCCTTCCTTCTCCTCGTCTTGCTGCTCCTCACTTGAACATTAGCACATATGAACAACATGAGGTTCACTTAAAAACGCTTCAAAAATTCTCGCCTGGACTCCTGCACATCCTGTGCCATTTCTCCCCCGTCGTCTCTTTTCATTCTTTTCATTTTCACTCGTCAAGTCGTGCTCTCTCCCTCCTGTGCTCCCCCCCCACTCTCCTTCTCATACTCCAAGTTTTCCTTCTCCTCGTCTATTTCTTCCTCATCCTTCCATTCATCCTTATGCTTCTCCTCCACCTTCCTGTCCCCGGTGTCCTCCTCATTCCACTCAATCCCTTCTCTGCTTTTCTTGGCTCTATGTTCACCCTACGTAGGCGTCTCTCCCTAGTCCAACCAGCAAAGCGTCTTCGGTCCGAGTGAATCATCTCACCTGAGGTGTGCCAAACCGAGCCCGGCTCTCCGCTGCCACCACACACTCCCGCTTGCCAGAAAGCCAGATTTCCCTCGACAAAAATCTTCACAAATTACACATTTATGTTTTTCCATTCACAATCCTCCACTAAAAGTCTTGCCCAGTGTAGACTATCAGTTAAACATAATTTGCCGCAGTAAATTCTTTTTTCAAATTAACAAAGCCAAAAGCAACTTCACCACTTTCTCACAAGAGAAAACTCTTTTGTGTTCCCCAGCATCAAAGATCTCCTGCGGTTGTGAGATTGAGCTGAAGCAGGTTATTTCTGGACTTGAATGTGTGAAGAAGGTGTCAACGGTGCGCAGATGAGAAATAATAAAAACATCTGCTAACAAGTGCGTTAATTGGCATCGCTGCGTGCATGGAGTAAACATCAGACAGGGGAATTGTCAACCCCCCCCCCCCCCCCCTCCCATAAAAGAGGCAATTTCCAGACTTTCTGATTGAGATTCTCTGGCCGATCACGGCTTCCCGTAAGAGCTCCGCTAAGGTCTTAATGGCGGCTGGCATATGTCTGCTAATCTGATTTGTGTGATTGAGTGGAAGGAGGGAGATGGACTGGAGCCGGAAGAGAGACATTTAGGGATGAATGAACACCACAGATTGTGTTGTTGTGCATTTTGTCGAGCGCTTAAGTGGGTCATGTGCACCAAGTGAGTTGTGTAGTATCCAATTCCAAACGTTCTCCTGGAAGTAGCGGACTGACGTTTACTCATGGCACAATTCGCCATCCAAATATTTCCGATTCAATGAGTTGATTCTTTGATTTTAGAGCTTTTAAGGAACCAAATCAACAAATAAATTGCAAGGTCATATTGAAGTTAAAATTCTCCTGCTACATTTATCCAACAGTCTCCAAACTTGGTGAAGCCAAAGAATGTAGCACACCTTTTGTTTATTTACGTTTAGTGATTTATTGATCTTTACTTTAAGGAGAAAGTCTCGAGTCAAATTCACTCGATGACAGGGTCAAAAATTTATTTGCAATAAACCCTATCTCGTTATCAAAACAACTGTTATTATATGCAACATTACACAATAAAAAGATGCAAACAGAAAACAAATGTAGCCTCTGTGGCTTGAGCTAAAGATAAAAAATAAATAAGTAAAGGCCATTCATAATAACTGTAAAAAGGGGGGATTACCCAGTGCGTACGTATTTGCATGTTGTGTATTTATTCCCTGTTCAAACATTAGCCTCTTAGATGTGGGTCACCCCCGGACCCACGCTGGTTAACCTTTCACCCCCGGACACAATAAACCGGTGGATTAATCAGGAAGGCGCATTGCCGACCAGTCGCTAATCCGCCATAATCCATGTTCGTTCGATCGCCTTTTTGGCTGCAGATTAAGAAGCGAGAGCGCTAAAACACTTTCTCGCCACGGTAAAACACAAGAAGAAGAAAAGAAAAAGCATAGACCAAGTGTTTACATATGAGGGAGGGGAGGAGGCGAGGCATAATCCGAGCCAGGACAAAGCGGCGAACACAATTAAAGCAAGGTGGACGTGTAGGCAGATAGCGGCCGGCGCAGCACGTTTAATCCCTGATAAACTCAACACTTAATCCATCGTTTAGGCCCAAGAAACAACACGTTTACAACCACACAATTTTTTAATTGTCCACTTGGGATGACTAAAGCTCCTTAACGGGGCTACAAATGCCAACAAGAAAACAAAACAACAATAGAAACCAAAATGACTATGACTGAATGCGGCTAGAATCGAGACGAGCTGAAACATTGTAGCATAGCAACGTAGCACAGTGTCGTTGCATAGTAGGGCCAACACGGCGTAACATTGCGGTATAAAATCAAACCAGATTATTGTATACGTATTATTATCACAGTGTGACATCACCATATGTTAACACCATAGCTTAACATTGTAGAAAATATCGTAGTTTATCATTGTGCTGTGCCGTTTCAGCATAATGTTGTAGGATAGTATCATTTCTTAAAATTGTGCCGAGGGGTGGAGCATTTTTTCAAAACTGTCCAAACTACTCAATTTAACAGTTTCGACTGATGTGATTTGATTATCACGGAAAGAGAACTCGAGGATATGCAATGTAATGAGACTCGATACAAACGCAAGATATAAACTAAATAGTAAAAACGTCTTCCAAATTTGTGCGTCACATGGCATACAATCTGAGAATATTATTGGAAAATAATACTGTAGGTTTAAATTATAGTGTGAGATCATTTTTGGTCTTTGTTACTGCGCTTGATGTCACAAAATGTGAGTACTATAATCAAGCAAGGATGTCAAGAATCATCAAAGGTATTGCGACAAATGTGGACGCTGATAAGAGGGAAAACACGTCACATTTCCACATTAGAGCTTGTAGAAATGTTTCGACGAGACGGGACAATTTCACACATACACGCTCTTTCTTGTGTGTATGTGTGTGTTAATCTGACATGCACTTTGAAGCGAGGCTGCAGATTGAATTAAGGTTTTGAAAGGCTTTGGGATGGTGTCTCACGGTCTCATGGCGGCGTGCGAAGATTAAGGGCGACGATGAAAAGGGATTCCAGTTAACAGCTTACATTACCACGGAGCGGCGCTTGATTTCGGAGCCTGAAATGAAGGAGCCGCGCCCTCATCACCACTGCAAAATGGACCACGGCCGGGCCACAGACAGCTCTGGGGAGGGGGGGTTGGTGGCCCGAAGGAAAATGTCAAGTGATTGGTTAGGCAATTTGGGCCAATCAGAGGCGTCGTCTGATGGATGAAGCCAACAAAGTTGGATTTCAGTTACCACTAAATGGACCTGTCTCAGTTTTTTGGTGGTCCTTGAGATTTGATAGCCATATCTATCTTGAGCAGACCCACAAAAAAAGTCGCATACAATACCAGATGAAACACAGACTCTACCATTTTGGTTTGAAGTAGATATTTTATGGCCTTTTCCAGGGCAGAAATGAGTTTCAAATTACTTCTACACAAAAAGTCTAAAGACACCAGGCCCAAAAAGTCAAAGGAAGTCTTTTTTTGGGAGCATTTTTACCCTCTTCTGAGGTCCTTCAAAGACAAAATCCTTCTACGGACAGAATTTGTGTCTTTTGGAAATTTCTGCTTCTAAATCCAGTTTGACATAGTTGCATAATATTTGCAAATAATGTCTATAATGAGCAGACCTACATAAAAAAACCTCCGTGCTGAAAACATGAAGTCAACCATCTTCATTTTTGGTGTCCCTTTTACTAGGTTGCGATTGAAATGCAAAAATGTTATGCTCCCTGCATTATCATTTCCAGGATCAGCGACATCCTGAAATGCTAAGGTGGACATATCAAACAAGCACACTCAGGTGTGTGCGTCACCACATATAGATAATCAATAAGCTTTGATTAAACACGTGCAGGCTGATTGATGGCGCTGTCTAATTGCTGGAAAACAGGCCACACGCGTACACAGGTGACACGCATTGATCGGCAACAATCCATAAAACGCCCAAACAGCACAACATTTAATCGTCACCTCCCTGACATTAATGTGCATAAAAGCGGGTGTAATTTTTATGAATGGATATCACTTGTGTGACAAAATAAAAAGTCAACTTAGACAAATAAATCAAAGTTGCTTGGTTTGTTGGCGTGCAAAAGTATTCACGTGTTGATGGCTAATTAGTACGCAGGTGCGACAACGGCAGACATCATTTTTCAAACGTGTCAAGACACATGTTGACTTCTGCCACGTGACTTTTAAAACTGTGATTTAAATAGAAATGGTGCACAGATGGAGGGAAATAATTGAAGCTTTTAAACAGTGAACAATGGAAACAGTTACAATGAGCCTGAAAATTCAGAAGCAGACTTTGTTTTTTTGCCTGCATTTCCATTTCAGCTTTTTTTAGGATCTACTTATGGTCGACGTGTATACCCAATTACTCCTTGCTAGGGAAAATCTTTCTGATAATGGCTTTTTGAGACCTTAATTGTGTCTATTCATGTTAAAATAATCTATCAAGATTCTTGTTGCTAAATAAAATTGGCCTTGAAAGCGGTATGTCATATTTTTTGAGTACAGTTAGCCACCACCTATTGAGACTAAAATGAATTATTCAAACTAAAATTAAAGAGTCTGAGTGTTTTGGGGCTTGGCTTTCCATGACTTTTTTGTGGGTCTCTTCATGATTGACATACCTACCAAATTTCTCGTTGCCAAGTCAAACAGGCTTCCTAGGGTGAATGTTTAGCGGCTTATCTTTTACTAATACTTGTACTATTCAAGGCATTGCAGTACATTATAATGAAATGTTTTCGATAGCTGTTTATAAAAACAATATTAATGTTGAAAATGAGATGTAATTCTAATTGCTGACAGTGAAAATCTAGATTTGTAACTTGTTTTGTTGCCATTTTATAAAATCAGTTGATAGATGAGAAATATTCTTAATCCAAACTGCGAGAGAACTTTTATATAACTTTTTTGAAAAATACATTTTGTACAACTTTTATTCCAGTGAGGTGAAGAGCACCGACAACTTCTGAGCTGCGCCAGTGTCTCAGTTGAAGATTTTTTGTTGGGGTGGATGATCATGGCCGGCGGGCGACTGACCTTGTGCGCCGCACCAAGCGATAGCGGCCGGCCCTGAGGAGGATTGTGGGTAAAAACCCCCAAGGCCACTGCACGGCCGCTACAAAGAATATGCCGCGGGGAGGGGGCGCAAAGGAGGGGGGTCGGGTACGAGCCGGCGGACCGCCAAGGACATGATGCCCGCGGCCATGCGCAAGCTAGCTCTCAAGCTCTGCTCACTTCAGCTCACTTGAGACAACAACTTGTGTGCTATTTATATTTCATACGGCAACAAGCACATCTTATTTCCGCTTTACAGCCAAGGACATACTTGTTTTGTTTCTTGCTACTATTCTTCCTTTTGTGGCGTTTTAATTTGTTAAAAAAAATGCATAGGCCAGCTCAATTGGGAAAGACTAGAACGTTAGAAGTTACATGAAATCCAACATGCATGTTCATCAATAGAATTCCCGCCAAATTCCACCTCTTAATATAAGCCTCATCAATCAACCTTGTATCTGGTGACGCATTTTGGTCTGAAGGTACTATCATTCCGGGATTTGGGTGGTGGTGGTGTGTAATGTAATTATTTTGTGTGATTTTGCCATAATGACAGGACCTACAAAAACGTTTGAAAATGAACAGGAAATCTGCCATTTTGGTTTTAAGGTGGTTTGTCTGTTTTTTTAGGTCTTTTTTTTTCAGATTTTTGAGGAATTAGACCCCTCCACACCACAATAATCCATCAAATGGAATATAATGGGGTTGTCCAACATGACAGAACTCACAAGAGAGGAACCATGACTAAAAAAGAATGGGAAATATGCCAATTGAGGGTGGTCATCAATTTTGGTTTTAAGGTACAGTATTGTTTTTTTTAGGGATTTAAAAAATATGAACACAAATAAGTGCCCGTGCAACAAACGTCATCGACCAATGTAAAGTTTGGTGGGATTGGCTATCATGACAGGACCCACAAAAAAAACCTCAAGGACCAATTGCCTTCAAATGAATGGAAAGTCTGGCATTTTGGTTTGAAGAAAGCTTGTCATTTTGTTTAAAAGTTGTCACTTTCCAGAGATTTCAGAGAAAACACTTAGATCAATAAAATATGGGATCAATATTTTGTAATTGTCTTTGCTGTTGTGGAAGCCACTGATGTGTAGAAACATGAGAAAATGTCAATTTGACATTTGGTAAATGGAGTTCTGAATGTTTTTTCAAATGTGAATGCTAATGCTAGCAATAATAAAACAAAGACTGATTCCTTAGCACATGATTGGAAGTGTACGCAAGAACGCTAGTCCAACTTTTTATCAATATACACGAGACCAAAGCAAGACAATTTATCAATAAGTTGACACTCAAGTGAGTTGCATTTGAAAATAGTGCATGTAATAGAGCACAGGGTTAGAATAAATTTATCACAACAATAGATTATTTACCCCTAACCCTAATGGTTAAAAGAAAAAAAAAATGCTGTTAAAGGCAACCAGGTGCCCACAAAGATGCCTGACTAGAATTAGCCAAACAATGAGGCCTTACATTTACTTGGGTTGAAAATAAAAATTGATGTAAGAAACTTTCAGATCTCAAAACTGATTTCTTATACACCCTGAAACTTATTGCATGTTTATTTATTCATTAACTCCCTGCATTGACATTCCGAGCATAATGGGCAATAAGGCCTTCAAGCGAGCTTTTGTGCACACGGAACCAAAGCTTTGTGTAAACGTTCCAACCATCTCATCATTCCTCTGCCACAGCCAGATGAAGAATGCGGAATATGTAATCACACCGAGAAGCGTCGAGAAGCTGTGCGGGAATCCCAGCGTAATGAGAAAAGATAAGCCACTTACCCACAAAAGGCGCCACCATTTTCCTTACCTCGCTTCAGCTGCTAATGACCGAGGCTAACTTGGTGACACCTTTACTGTGGACATTAAAAAAAAAAAACTAAAACCTGTGATGAAACGAAATCATTTTCTGTCTATTTCTCGAGAAAGCCTCCTGCTGTCCAAAGATTGGCTTTTAATCAGTTTAACATAATTGACTGCTAAAAGTTTGAAATAATTTGTTCAGAGCAAAAGAAAATCAAGAACTTAAAATGACTATTGTTTAACTCCGTCAAAGTACATGCTGTACTGACTTTGTTAACTTTAAATACTTGTTGCAATTCAAATTTCAAAATATAGGTGCCTGAATAAATTAACAAAATACAATTTAACCAAACATGGAATTGAAAATGGCATTTTATTAATATCCATAATCATAAAAGATTTGTCTCCATTTGCCCGTCCTATTGTTCATGTTTTATATTTATTTCCAGTTATGTACATTTGTGTGTGTATTGTAGGTTGGTGGATCATGCGTCGTAAAAGTGTTTTTTCTTAATTCTTCTTTCAAATTCAGGCCGATCACCATCAAGTGCAGCTTCATTATTCTTGTCCAAAGGGCCAAATGTTCATTATGCCACAACTAATTACAACCACATCGCTATAATCCTTCACAGCCAAGTGCAGTGTGTGTGTGTGTGTGTGTGTGTGTGTGTGTGTGTGTGTGTGTGTGTGTGTGTGTGTGTGTGTGTGTGTGTGTGTGTGTGTGTGTGTGTGCTGATTTTAATTGTAAGCTGGGAGCTACAAGTGCAGGTCAAGATGCAGTTTAATTGACTCAATTTTGAATGTAAAAGCTTTGATTAGCACATGATTGCACTCCAAAAGTTACACGCCATGCGACCGCCGAGCAAAGCCCTTATTCTCGTGACATCACACATGAGAACGTCTTCATAAAAACGCCTTTATTTTATTGATATCACACGAAAGCCATTTTGCTTTTATTCATCCATTTTCTGTATGTACATATGCAGTGCTGTCCCTTTAGAGCACCAGAAGAAGCATCATGAAATGCTTTGAATGTGCAGACTTTTGGAGAGCTCCTAATGTTTGACCTTTATTGTACTTATCTGTGAACAACGACATTCAACTTTAACTGCTTCTAAACGAAACCAAATAGCGGCAAACTGGCAGGACAACGAGGCACACAAGACAACATACGAGTGGCTGGAGAGAGCTCATTGCTTCACTCAAGGAACTGGAATAATGAGAATAGGGTGAGAAAAAATTCCAACTCGTAGACGTGACATGAAAAAAGGGATTTATGACAAAACGTGAAACAACACTTTATCGGTTAGCCATCCATTCGTTTCAAGGGTGAGAAATTAAATCGCCGTAAGTGCCGAACTCCACTTACCAAACATTTGTCGTTATTTCAGGTGATTGCTCCTTGATCCGAATCGACTCTTCAAAGTCCCTTGCGGGCTCGTTCGTGTCAAAAGTTGTCAGCGATAGGCAGGGCGGGAATACGGCAAGTGTGAGGGGTTCAGCCTTTGAGGGAGTCGCCACGGTCATTAGCCAGATAACGAGACAAGTCTTCCCGCCTTTTTCTTTTTCATATTCTCAGACATGCGTCGACGTATCTGTAATGAGCATGTTGGCTTGTCGTGTCCACTAATGAGCGAGGAAGAGGACTGCCATACGGGAAAACGTGTAAATAATTGCATCGACACTCCCTGCAAATGACAACTTTTCACCCACACGTAGTGGTGGACGCTTAAAAGTTCTCATGCACACGTGCACAGAAATCACTCCCAAATATACATATATATATAGATATACATACATACATATATATATATACATATATATATATATATATATATATATATATATATATATATATATATACACATGTATATATATATATACACACATACAGTGATCCCTCGCTACTTCGCGTTCTGTTTATCGCGGCTTCACTACATCGCAGATTAAATTTTTCCAAATTAAAAAAACATTTAAAAGTCAAAATAAAACTTCTAAATTGAGGAAACATGTGTCTAACCTTTAGGACAATGTAGTATTGCTCCAAATGTTCGTTTACATTCCTTTAGAATTCCGTTTTCGCGTGTTGGCACGATCGCGAATTAGCATCTTTCCGCTAACTCGTTACCCTGCCCAGTACTTCTTGTTGGTGACCGTACTTCGCGGATTTCACTTATCGCGGGTGGTTTTTGGAACCAATTATCCGCGATAAACGAGAGATTACTGTGTGTATGTGTATATATATATATATATATATATATATATATATATGTGTGTGTGTGTATATATATATATATATATATATATATATATATATATATATATATATATACATACAAAATATGTGTGTGTGTCAGTGATCAGGTTTAAATGAGCGGCACACGGCAGACGTGTTTGCTAGTAAACGTCGACTTTTCTCTTGCAGTCACACTTTAGCCAGCTTGACACTACAGCACGTCAGCAGTCACATTGACTGCGGCGTCTTGTCAAGAAGAAAAAAGGAATGAAAGGCATGTTTGAGAGCGGCGCTAAAGGAAATCACGTCGTTCACATCAAACGGCGTCAAACAATAATGCCGCGTAGCGTGTGATCACCGACAAGGTTCTGACAGCTCCTAAGAGAATCCAATCATCAGAATGAAAAAGCACCCCTACGATGCAAATGGCGTTGCATCCTGGGAAAAAGACTTGAAAGCACATTGCAATGACTATACTTTCCCGATGAAGACGAACGCGGGCTTTAATCACGCTTGTGAATGTAGAAGACCTGAAAGGCAACAGTGCACCCAAAAGTAATTAAACACCTGATACTCGCCTCCTTGTTGTGTGGAAAATAATGTGTAAACTGACATCATTACTATTTATACAGGACAGTGACCAGACAAGCCAGCAAATCTCAAAAGGCCGCACATGATTTAAATGCAAATAAAGTTTTTTTGAACCGCCAAAATCTCCATAAATACTAATAAATCTCCAGTATATGTTTTGTTGGTGCCTTCCACCGTAACAATAAAAAAAAACATATATGATTTTATTCCTGCTGCTTTTGCTCAAAATAATGACAAAGGAGCGCATTTGCAGGTGCCAAAACAAGATCATGCCAATTTTTTTTAGCAATAGCTTTCAGGGTAG